>NW_022631210.1:0-429177 GCF_010015895.1 Lontra canadensis | reverse complement strand
ATATATATATATATATATATATATATATATATATATATATATATATAACACTTCCTCTTTATCCATTCATCTGTTGATGGACATCTAGGTTCTTTCCATAGTTTCGCTATTGTGGACATTGCTGCTAGAAACATTCGGGTGCATGTGCCCCTTTGGATCACTACGTTTGTATCTTTAGTGTAAATACCCCATAGTGCGGTTGCTGGGTCATAGGGTAGCTCTGTTTTCAACTTTTTGAGGAACCTCCATTTTGTTCCAGAGTGGCTGCACCAGCTTGCATTCCCACCAACAGTGTAGGAGGGTTCCCCCTTCTCTGCATCCTCACCAACATCTGTCATTTCCTGACTTGTTAATTTTAGCCATTCTGACTGGTGTGAGGTGGTATCTCAGTGTGGTTTTTATTTGTATTGCCCTGATGCCAAGTGATGTTGAACACTTTTTCATGTGTCTGTTGGCCATCTGGATGTCTTCTTTGCAGAAATATTTGTTCATGTCTTCTGACCATTTCTTGATTGAACTGTTTATTCTTTAGATGTTTGGTAGACTTCTCCTAGGAGGCCATCCAGCCCTGGTCTCTTGTTTGTTGGGAGATTTTTGAATGCTAATTCAATTTATTTGCTGGTTATGTGTCTGTTCAGGTTTTCTATTACTTCCCATTTCAGTTTTGGTAGTTTATGTGTTTCTAGGAATGCATCCATTTCTTCCAGATTCCTTAATTTGTTGTCATATAATTGCTCATAATACCGTCTTATGGTTGCTTTTATTTCTGTGGTGTTGGTTGTGATCTCTCATCTTTCATTGATTTTATTTATCTGGGTTCTTTCTTTTTTCTTTTTGATAAGTCAGGATAGGGGGTTATCAATCCTATTAATTGTTTCAAAGAGCCAGCTCCTAGTTTTGTTGATGTGTTCTACTCTTCTTTTGATTTTCTTATCATCATTTCTGCTCTAATCTTTATTTTTTCTCATCTCCTGCTGGATTTAGGCTTAATTTCCTGGGGTGTTTTTCCAGCCCCTTTAGGTGTAAGGTTAGATTGTGTATTTGAGACTCTTTTTGTTTCTTGAGAAAGGCCTATATTGCTATAAACTTCCCTCCTAAAACTGCCTTTGCTCCATTCCAAAGTTTCTGAACTGTCGTGGTTTTTTTGTTTGTTTGGTTGGTTGGTTGGTTGGTTTTTTTTTTTTTAAGATTTTATTTATTTGACAGACAGAGATCACAAGTAGGCAGAGAGGCAGACAGAGAGAGAGAGGAGGAAGCAAGCTCCCCACCAAGCAGAGAGCCCAATGCGGGGCTCGATCCCAGAATCCCAGGATCATGACCTGAGCTGAAGGCAGAGGCTTTAACCCACTGAGCCACCCAGGCGCCCCTGAACTGTCATGTTTTCATTTTCATTTGCTTCCATGTATTTTTTAATTCTTCTTTAATTTCCTTGTTGACCCATTCATTCTTTAGTAGGATGCTCTTTAACCTGCATGTATTTATGATCTTCAAAATTTTTTCTTGTGATTGAGTTCAAGTTTTAAAACATTGTCTGAAATATGCATGGTACGATCTCAGTATTTTTGTACTGATTGAGAACTGATTTGTGACTCGGTATACGATATTCTTGAGAATGTTCTCTGTCCCCTGGAGAAGAATGCTTATTCTGTTGTTTTAAAATGAAATGCTCTGACTATATCTGTGATGTCCATCCAGTGTGTCATTCAATTCCCTTGTTTTCTTGTTGATTCTTAGATAATCTGTTTGTTGCTGTGAATGGGGTGTTAAAGTCCCCTAGTTTTATTGTGTTGTTATCAATGAGTTTCTTTATGTTTGTTATTAATTGGGTTATATATTGGGCTGTGCCCAAGTTAGAGGCGTAAATATTTACAATTGTTAGATCTTCTTGTTGGATGGATACTTTTATTTTTTATAGTGTCCTCCTTCATCTCTTATTACAATCTTTGATTTAAAATCTAGTTTTTCTGATATAATGATAGTTACTCCGGTTTTCTTTTGATATCCATTAGCATCATAAATTGTTCTCCACCTCCTCACTTTAAATCTGGAGGTTTCTTGGATTTCCAAATGAGTCTCTTATAGAGAGCATTTTGATGGGACTTTAAAAAATCCATTCTGTCACCCCAAGTGTTCAATCTATTCTGCTATTCTATGTCTTTTTTTCTTTTTTGGAGCATTGAGTGCATTTACATTCAGAGTAATTATTGAAAGTTTTGAATTTAGCTACTGTATTATCTGTAAAGTCACTGTTTCTGTGGATTTTTCTCTGTTCATTTCTGGTCTTTGGTTCTTTTGGGTTCTCTATGCTCAAAGGATCCCCTTTAATATTTCTTGTGGGGCTCATTTAGTGTTGACAAATTCCTATGTTTTGTTTGTGCTAGAAACCCTTTAGGTCTCCTTCTGTTCTGAATGCAGCTTTGTTGAGTAGGCTGCATATTTTTTCCACTTAGCACATTGAATATATCATGCCAGTGGTTTCTAGCCTGCCAGTCCTTTGTGTGTAAGTCTGCAGCTATTCTTATGTTTGCACCATTGTAGGTTAAGGACCGCTTGTCCCAAGATGATTTCATTATTTTCTCCTTATCTCTGAAATTTGCAAGCTTCACTATTATGTCTTCAGGTGTTGACCTATTATTGATTTTGAGGTAGGTTCTCTGTGCCTCCTTGTCTTGAATGCCTGTTTCCTTCCCTAGATTAGGGACATTGTCAACTATAATTTATTCAAATAAACCTCTGCCCTACCCTTCTCTTTCTTCACCTTCTGGGACTTCTATTATCTAGATATTATTTCTCTGTATAGATTCTCTGAGTTCTCTAAGACACCCTTTGTGATCCAATATTTGTCTCTCTCTCTTCTTTTCAGGTTCCTTATTTTCCATCATTTTGTCTTCTATCCCACTGATGCTCCCCTCTGACTCATTTATTCTTGTTAGAGAGTCCATTTTTGACTGCATCTCAGTAATAGCATTTTAAATTATGGCTTGTTTAAATTTTAGTTCTTTTATTTCTGGATTCTCCACTGTCTTCTATGTTTTTTTCCAATCCCAGCTAGTATCTTTACAATTATTGTTTTAAATTCTAGTTCTGACATCTTACTTATATCCATATTGATTAGATACCTGGTAGTGAGTACTACCTCCTATTCTTTCTTTTGTGGTGAATTTCTGTGTTTTGTCATTATGTCCAGAAAAGATTAGAAGAAAGAGAAAAGACAACAATACTAACAACAACCGCAGAAAAAAAAATAATAAAACAACGAGAAGAAAACAAAAGCAAAATAAATATGAAAAAATCAAACCAGAAAGAAAACAGTACAAAACAATAAACTAGATCGTGGGTGTATTTTGGTTTCCTTTTTAAAAGAAATTAGATCCCAAAATAGGAAAGAAAGAAAGGCCCATATATACACAAAAATAAAGTAAAATACAAAAAAAAAAAAACCAAAACAACAAACAGAAACTAAAAATAATATGTACGACATATATATAAAATAAAAACTAAGAAAGGATAGAAAAAAACATTTGAAAAATAAGAAAATAGCTAAAAAAACATAAAACTGAAAGATTAAAGAATTAAAAAAAAACAACATCATGAATGTTATATACTGTTTTCCCCAAGAGCTGAAATTTTGCATTTCTCTTTGATTGATAAATTTGTTGCTATCCCATTGTTCTTCCTGGTCTTCTGTGGAGGAGCATGTTTTGCTTATTCTCAAGGGTTCTTGCCCTGGTGGAAATTTGTCTCCATTGCCAGGATGTAGGGCTTAATATAAGTGGCTCCAGATCCCATTATGTGGTGCTGTTTTGCTCCCTGAAGGTTTTCAGCAATAACTGGAGGGATGAAAACAGTTGCACTCTACTCTCTCACCCCAGAGCTAAAAATTCCCACCTCCCCCTGTTCAGTGATCCTTTGCAGAAAAGCAGTCAATTACTTCTATCTCCCTGGTTTCTGTCCAAATTCTGTGTCCACCCAGCCAGTGACTGAGCATTTTTATCTCAGGCACCCAACTGAGTCTCAAGTCTCCAAATTTTATGGACTCCTGGGTGTGTGGACCTGCACTGTTCCTCCCAGGGGAGGGAGAGGTCTCACCATGCTTCTGCCTTTTGCTGAGCCCCTCCCAGGAGAGTGGTGGTGTGACCATGTAGTTGTTCACAGTTCATGGCAACACAAAGCAGAAAGCTGGTGCCTGAATTCACTATTTTCAGGTGGCTTTCCCACTCTGATGCCTGGGAACTCTGCTGTACTCAGGCATCCCTATTCTTTTTGTGACCCAGGGATCCTGAGACCATGCTATCTCACCTGGGATTCTGCCCCACTTTGCCACATGATTGCTTTTCAACTAGGGGTGTGCCCCCCCAAAAAAAGTTCCAATTTTGTGCTCTCTTGCTTATAATACTTTGCAGTAGCCTCCTTAAGTCAGCTCCTGCCCCACTGCCTTTTCCTCTGAAATATCAACTTGGATTCAATTTTCCACACCTCCTAACTTCCAAAATATAGTTGCTTTTCTATTTGTGGAATCTTAGTATTCCTTTTCTCAGATCTCTGATTGATTTAGCAGGTGTTTGGAATGATTTGTGAGCTCTAGCTGAATTCCAGTGACCAGATGAACTTAGGGTCCCCTACTCCTCTTCCATCTGAACTCCTTTCTTTCCATATATTTTTAAACTTTCTTCTTTACTTTCCTGGTTAACCCATTCATTCCCTAGTCATATGTTCTTTCACCTCCATGTATTTGTGATTTTTGCAAACTTTGTCCTTGTGGTTTCCTTCAAGTTTCATAGTGTTGTGGTTTGACGGTATGAATGGTATGATCAGAATCAAGTCCCACATCAGGCTCCTTGCTCAGTTGGGATCCTGCTTCTCCCTCTGCCTGCTGCTCCTTCTGCTTGTGCTCTCTCTCTCACACACACAAATAAATAAATAAAATCTTTTAAAAATAATATAAAATCTAATTTGTCTGATATAATTATGGCTACTTGAGGATTTTTTATTTTAAAAAATCTTTAAAAAATATACCTATTTATTTATTTATTTACTCTAGAGAGCAAGAGAGTGCTCATGCATGCACACGTGGGGTGGGTGGGTGGAGAATTCCTAAAACGGACTCCCCACCCAGCCCAGATCCTGACTTGGGGCTTGATTTCACAAACCATAAGATCATGACCTAAGCCGAAAGAACGACTTAACTGAATGAGTCACCCAGGCATCCCTACTCCAGCCTTCTTTTGACATCCATTAATCTCTCACAGACATCCATACTCTCACTTTCAATCTTCATGTGTCTTTAGTCTAAAATGAATCTTTTAGGCAGTATATAGACAGGTCCTGATTCGTTTGTTTGTAATTTTATTTTATTTTTTCAGTGTTCCAATATTCATTGTTTATGTATCACACCCAGTGCTCCATGCAATGTATGCACTCTTTAATACCCACCACCAGAATCACCTAACCCCTACCCCTCTCCCCTCCAAAACCCTCAGTTAATTCCTCAGAGTCCACAGTCTCTCATGGTTCATCTCCCCCTCCAATTTCCCTCAATTCACTTTTCCTTGTTTGTTTGTTTATCCATTCTGATACCCTATGTCTTTGGATTGAAGCATTTAGTCCATTTATATTCAGAGTGATTATTGATAGATATGTATTTATTGCCATTGTATTACACATAAAGTCATTGTTTCTGGAAATTTTCTCTGGTCCTCTCTAGTCTTTGTTGCTCTTGGACTTTATATGCCACCCAAAAAGTCTCCTTTAATATTTATTGCAGGGCTGGTTTAATGTTCATGAATTCCTTTAGTTTTTGTTTGTCTGGGAAACTCTACCTCTCCTTCTACTCTAAATGACATCCTTGCTGAATAAAATATTTTTGACTGCATACTTTTCCCATTCAGCAGGTTGCATATATCATGCTATTTTCTTCTGGCTGGCTAAGCTTCTGTGGATAGATCTGCTGTGAACCTGATTTTTCTTCCTTTGTATTTTAGGGTTTTCTTTTCACTTACTGTTTTCAGGATTTTTTCCTTATATGTGGATTTTTCAAATTATATTACCATATGTCTTGCTATTCTCCTGTTTTCTTTTATTCTGATGGGAGTTCTCTGTGCCTACCAGATTTGGATGTCTATTTTCTTCCCAGATTAGGGTAGTTTTCAGCAACAATTTGTTCAAATGTACCTTCAGCCCCCTTTTCCCTTTCCTTCTTCTGATATTCCTCCAATAGGAATGTTATGCTTAATGGAGGTGCTGAATTTGATACATCTACTTTTGCGATCCGATATTTTTCCCTCCCTTTTCATTTTGGCTTCATTAGTTTCCATAATTTTATCTTCTATATCATTTATTCCTTTCTCCACTTCCTCAATTCTTGTGATCGTTACATAGAGCTGGTTTTGCATATTGGTTATAACACTTTTTGTTTTGGTCTGACTAGATTTTTAGATCTTTTATGTCTGTGATAAAGAACACCCTGGTGTTTCTATGTTCTTCTCAAGCCCAGCTAGTATCTTTGTGATTGTTGTTTTAAATTCTGGTTCAGATATAGTACTTACATCTGTTTTTATTAGATCCCTGGCCATACCTATTCTTGTTTTCTTTTGGGGTGAGTTCCTCTGTCTAGGCATCTTGTCTAGGTCTCTGTTGTCTATGTGTTATGAAAGTTTGTTATGTTTCCTGCTACTGAGAGTAATGGCTATATTAAGAAAAGGTCCTATACTGTCTAGGGCCTGGCACTTTAGGAAGTGTTTCTGGTATATGCTGATTTACTCTGCTGTTTTCTATTAGCTGCTGTTTCCCTGAGGTCAGTCCTTTGCAGAGTTTCTCCATATCTGCAGTGGGGAGTGTTTGGAACTTGTCCAATGTATGGTGAGTTTTAACTAGGTGTTCTCTGGTCTGTGTGTTAAAAGAATCTAGATCCTGGGGGAAGGAGCAAGATGGCAGAGGAGTGGGAGACCTAAATTTCATCTGGTCCTAGGAATTCAGCTAGATAGTTATAAAACCATTTTGAACACCTACAAACGCAACAGGAGATCAGAAAAAGAATAGCAGCAATTCTATGAACAGAAAAGAGACCACTTTCCAGAGGTAGGATGTGCAAAGAAGTGAATCCAAGGGGATATATGGAAAGATAGACCATAGGGGTGGGAGACTTGTCAGCCAGCTCCCCACAAGTGACAGAACAGCAGAGCACAAAATCAGAACTTTTAGAAGTCTGTTCCCCAGGATGTGGCTTCAGTGGCTAAGTGGGGGGAAAGGGTGAAACCCTTGATGGGACAGTGTAGTCTCAGGAACCTCAGAGTCAAAGAAAGACTGAGGGTTCCTGAGTGTTGCAAAGCTCCCAAGTATCAGAGAGGGGTAGCCAGCTGTACAGACAGAGTTGAGGAGTGAGCTGTCAGCTCAGGGTTTCCATAAACCATGATCTCCAGCACAATCAGGCCACTGTTCTTCAACCAGGGACTCCACAAGTGGTAGATCCAGGGATACCCCTCCCCACTTCCTCCACTGGGAGAAGCAGCATGAGAGGGCATTGCAGGAATCTGCTGGGTTTAGAAACACCAAATGGGGCCATGTGCCAAAAATAGAAACACTCAGTCACAGGATGGGTGAGCATGGAGTGCAGCCAGAGACCAGAGAAAAGGGGGTCATTGATGACTTTTCTCTGAGATCTAACTGAGAAGTGGGACCCTGAGTTCTCAGCTCCTCTGGGGCCGGAGATGGGAGGCTGCCATTTCATTCTCGTCCTCCAAAGCTATAAGGAAATCTTTCATGTAACTAAAGCTACTCAGACCAAACCCAGGCAGATTACTTAGCCTGTCCCCTGGCAAGGGTGGTACAATTACACCTTGGGCAAAGACATTTGAGGATCAAAGCAACAAGCTCCTCCCCCAGAAGATCAGTAAGAACATCCAGCCAAGAACAAATTTAAGTATCAATTAGAACTGCAAAACTCCAACACTAGGAGAATACAGCACATAGAATTCATGGCTTTCCCCCCCATGATTAGTCTTTCAAAGTTAAATTTTTAGTCTTTCAAAGTTAAATTTTTAAAATTTTCCTTATTTTTTCTTTTCCTAATTATTTTTGAATTTTTCCTTTTTCCTATTTTAACCAACATCTTATCAATACCTGTTTTAAAATCTTTTTAAATTTTCATTTTTACTGTCATGTTCTGTCCCTTCATTGTATTTAACCATGGGGGCTATATATATTTGTTTTTCTTTCATTCTTTCTTTCTTTCATTAAAATTTTGAAATACTCTATCTTCTCACAGACCAAATATACCCTAAATCTAGTGTATGGCTTTGTTTTAGTCTCCCACCTTATCACATTCTCTCTTTTTTTTTTAAATTTTTCCTTTCTTTTTTCAGCCAACTTCTTACCTTATCAATTCTTCTTTTATAATCTTTTTTTTTCATTTTCTTCTTTACAGTTCTATTCCATCCCTTCATCGTATTTACCCTTATTTTTGTGTACATATGGTTTTCTTTCTTTAAAATTTTGGGAGCTGATTTCTTCTAACAGACCAAAATACACCAAAAATCAAATGTGTGGCTCTCTTCTACTCACCAGTCTGATTATTTTCTTTTGTTTTTGGTTTTGTTTTCTTTCTTTTTCCCCCAGTTGTGGGTCTCTTTTGATTCATTTAGTGTTTCTTTTCCTGGGCTCATTGTTGCCCTTTTAGCATTTTGTTCTCTCATGCATCTATTCTTCTCTGGACAAATGACAAAACAGAAAAACTCACCTCAAGAAAAAACAAAAACAAAAACACACACACAAAAAAAACCAACAAAACAAACAAAAACAAGAGACAGTACCAACTGCAAGGGACCTAATCAATATGGACATTAGTAAGATGTCAGAACTAGAGTTCAGAATGATGATTATAAACATACTATCTTTGCTTGAAAAAAACATAGAATATACTAGAGAATCTATTTCTGGAGAAAGAAAAGAACTAAAATCTAACCAAGTTGAAATAAAAAAGGCTATTAATGAGGTGCAATAAAAAATGGATGCTCTTACTGCTAGGATAAATGAGAAAGAGGAGTGAATTTGTGACACAGAAGACCAAGTGATGGAGAGTAAAGAAGCTAAGAAAAAGAGAAATAAATAACTACTGGATCATTAGGGGAGAATTTGAGAGATAAGTGATACCATAAGATGAAACAATAGAATAATTGGGATCCCAGAAGAAGTAAAAGAGAGACGGGCAGAAGGTATATTGGAGCAAATTATAGCAGAGAAGTTCCCTAATTTGGGAAAGGAAACAGTTATCAAAATCCAAGAGGCAGAGAGTACACCTCTCAAAAAAAAGGGGCGGTCAACACCCCATCGTAGTAAACCTTACAAGTCTCAGAGACAAAGAGAAAATCCTAAAAGCAGCTCACAACAGGAGATCTGTAACCTACAATGATAGAAATATTAGACTGGCAGAGACCAATCTACAGAGACCCAGAAGGCCAGAAAGGACTGGCATAATATATTCAGAGCACTAAACGAGAAAAATATGCAGCCAAGAATACTATATCTAGCTAGGCTGTCATCAAAAATACAAGGAGAGATAAAAAGCTTCCAAGACAATTAAAAACAAAAAGAATTTGCAAACACCAAACCAGCCCTACAGGAAATATTGAAAGGGGTCCTCTAAGCAAAGCGAGAGCCTAAAAGTAACGTAGGCCAGAAAGGAACAGAGACAACATACAGTAACAGACACCTTACAGGCATTACAATGGCACTAAATTCATATCTTTCCATAGTTACCTTGAATGTAAATGGGCTAAATGCCCCAGTCAGAAGACACAGGGTATCAGAATGGATTAAAAATCAAGACCCATCGATATGCTGTCTGTAAGAAACTCATTTTAGACCCAAAGACACCTCCAGATTTAATGTGAGAGGGTGGAAAACAATTTACCATGCTAATGCATATAAAAAGAATGCTGGGGGTGCCAATCCTTATATTACACAAATTAGATTTTAAGACAAAGGCCATAATAAGAGATGAGGAAGTATATTATATCATACTTAATGAATCTGTCCAACAAGAAGATCTAACAGTTTTAAATATCTATGCCCCTAACGTGGGAGCAGCCAATTATATAAGCCAATTAATAATAAAATCAAAGAAACACATTGACAATAATACAATAATAGTAGGGGACTTTAACACCTCCCTCACTGAAATGGACAGATCATCTAACCAAAAGAACAACAGGAAATAAAGGCTTTAAATGACACACTGGACCAGATGGACATCACAGATATATTCAGAGCATTCCATTTTAAGGCAACAGAAAAAATATTACAACATTCTTCAGAAAATATCACCTCCTGGATCAGAAATCAGGTCTCAACTGGTACCAAAAGATTGGGGTCATTCCCTGCATGTTTTCAGACCACAATGCTTTAAAACTAAAACTCAAGCACAAGAAGAAAGGTGGAAAGAACTCAAATACATGAAGGCTAAAGAGCATCTTACTAAAGAATGAATGGGTCAACCAGGAAATTAAAGAAGAATTTTTTAAAAAATCATGGACACAAATGAAAATGAAAACACAACTGTTCAAAATCTTTGGGATGCAGCAAAGGTGGTCCTAAGAGGAAAGTATATAGCATTACAGGCTTTTCTCAAGAAACAAGAAGAGTCTCAAATACGAAACATAACCCTACATCTAAAGGAGCTGGAGAAGGAATAGCAAACAAAACCTAAACTGAGCAGGCAAGAGAAATAACAAAGATCAGAGCAGAAATCAATGAAATCGAAACAAAAACAAACAAACAAACAGTAGAACAGATCAACCAAACTAGACACTAGCTCTTTGAAAGAGTTAATAAGATTCATAAACCTCTGGACATACTTTTCAAAAAGAGAAAAGAGAGAGAGAGAGCTCCAATAAAGAAAATCATGAATGAAAGAGATCACAACCAACACCAAAAAAAAAAAAAAATACAAACAATTATAAGAACCTATTATGAACAACTATACGCCAGCAAATTAGACAATCTGGAAAAAAAAATGGATGCATTCCTAGAGACATATAACCTAAAACTGAACCAGGAAGAAATAGAAAACATGAACAGACCTATAACCCATAAGGGAATTGAAGCAGTAATCAAATATCTCCCAACAAAAAAGATCCCAGGGCCAATGCTTCTCAGGCAAATTCTACCAAAGATTTAAAGAAGAATTAATACCTATTCTCCTGAATTGTTCCAAAAAAATAGAAATGCAAGGAAAACTTCCAAACACTTTTTATGAGGCCAGGATTACCTTGATCCCAAGACCAGACAAAGACCCCACTAAAATGGAGAATTACAGACTAGTATCCCTGATGAACATGGATGCAAAAATTTTCACCAAAATACTAGTCAATAGGATCCAACAGTACATTAAAAGGATCATTCACTATGGCAAAGTGGGATTTATTCCTGGGATGCAAGATTGGTTCAACATCCACAAATCAATCAATGTAATATGATACATTAATAAAAGAAAGAATAAGAACCATATGATACTCTCAATAGACACTGAAAAAGCATTTGACAAAGTACCATATGCTTTCTTGATCACAACTCTTCACAGTATAGTGATAGAGGGTGCATACCTCAATATCATAAAACCCATCTATTAAAAACCCCCAGTGTACACCTTTCTCAACAGAGAAAAGCTGAGAGCTTTCCCCCTAAGGTCAAAAACATGGCAGTGATGTCAACTATCATGACTGCTATTCAAGAGAGTAGTACAACTCCTAGCCTCAGCAGTCAGACAACAAAAAGAAATAAAATTATCTGAATCAACAAAGAAGACAAACTATCACTCTTTGTAGATGATGTGGTACTTTATGTGGAAAACCCAAAAGACTCCACCCCAAAACTGCTAGAACTCATACAGGAATTCAGGAAAGTGTCCGTATATAAAATCAATGCATAAATATCAGTTGCATTTCTATACACCAACAACAAGACAGAAAAAGGAGAAATTAAGGATTTGATCCCATTTATAATTGTACCTAGAACCATAATATACCTAGGAATAAATCTAACCAAAGAGGCAAAAAATCTGTACTCAGAAAACTATAGATTACTCATGAAAGAAATTGAGGAAGACATAAATAAATGGAAAGACATTCTATGCTCATGGTTTGGATGGAAAAAAAATATTGTGAAAATGTCTATGCTACCTAGAGCAATCTACACATTTAATGCAATCCCTATCAATATACCATTAACTTTTTTGATAGAAATGGAACAAATAATCCTAAAATTTATATGGAACCAGAAAAAATCCTGAATACCCAGAGGAATGTTGAAAAAGAAAGCCAAAGCTGGAGACATCACAATTCCAGACTTTAAGCTCTATTACAAGACTCTGATCATCAAGACAGTATGGTATTAGCACAAAAACAGACACATAGATCCATGGAACAGAATAGATACCCCAGAAATGCACCTTCAACTCAATGGTCAGCTAATCTTCGACAAAGCAGGAAGGAATATTCAATGGGAAAAAAAGACAGTCTCTTCAACAAATGTTGGGAAAATTGGACATCCACATGCAGAAGAATGAAACGGGACCATTTCCTTACACCACACACAATATGGTCTTGAAATGGATGAAAGTCCTCAATGTGAGACAGGAACCCATCAACATCCTTGAGGAGAACACAGGCAGCAACTTATTTGACCTCAACCACAACACCTTCTTCCTACTAACATGACCAAAGGGAAGGGAAGCAATGTGTAAAATTAGCTATTGGGACTTCATCAAGATAAAAATCTTTTGCACAGCAAAGGAAACAGTCAACAAAGCCAAAAGACAGCTGACAGAATGGGAGAAGATATTTGCAAATGACATCAGGTAAAGAGCTAGTATCCAAAATCTATAAAGAAGTTATCAAACTGAACACCAAAAGAACAAATAATCCAATCAAGAAACAGGCAGAAGATAGGAACAGACATTTCTGCAAAGAAGGCATCCAAATGGCCAAAGACACATGAAACAGTGCTCAATATCACTCGGCATCAGAGAAATACAAATCAAAACCATAGTGAGATACCACCTCACACCAGTCAGAATGGCTAAAATTAACAAGTCAGGAAATGATAGGTTTTGGCGAGAATCTGGAGAAAGGGGAACCCTCCTACACTGTTGGTGGGAATGCAAGCTGGTGCAGCCACTCTAGAGAACAGTATGGAGGTCTCTCAAAAATTGAAAATAGAGCTACCCTACGACCCAACAATTGCACTACTGGATATTTGCAACAAAGATACAAATATAGTCATACAAAGGGGCATGTGTACTCCAATGTTTGTGGCAGCAATTTCCACAATAGCCAAGCTATGCAAAGATCCCAGATGTCCATCAACAGATGAATGAAAGTGTATCTCTACTTCTATCTATATCTGTATCTATATCTATATCTCTCTCATCTATTTATATCTATCTATATAATGGAATATTATGCAGCCATAAAAGTAAAAAACGAAGTCTTGCCATTTGCAACAACATGGATGGCACAAGAAGCTATTATACTAAGTGAAATAAGTCAATCAGTGAAAGACATTTATATGATCTCACTGATATGAGGATTTTGGGAAACAGAACAGAGGATGATAGGGGAAGGGAGAGAAAAATGAAATAATTTGAAACAAGAGAGGGAGACACACCATAAAAGACTCTTAAACTCAGGGGCGTCTGGGTGGCTCAGTGGGTTAAAGCCTCTGCCTTCGGCTCAGGTCATGATCCCAGGGGCCTGGGATCTAGTCCCGAATCGGGCTCTCTGCTCATCAGGGAGCCTGCTTCCCTTCCTCTCTCTGCCTGCCTCTCTGCCTGCCTGTGATCTCTGTCTGTCAAATAAATAAATAAAATCTTAAAAAAAAAAAGACTCAATCTCAGGAAACAAACTGAAGGTTGCTGGAGGGGAAGGGGTAAGAGGGATGGGGTGGCTGGGGATCTACAATGGGAACGGTATGTGCTATGGTGAGTGTTGTGAATTGTGTAAGACTGATGAATCACAGACCTGTACACCTGAAACAAATATTACATCATATGTTAATTTAAAAAAAGGATCTAGATCCTATTTCCCCTAGAGGCGAAAGTTTGTAGCACTGTATGGTCAGTAGACTTGGCTCATGTGGGGAGTTTGGTTTTTTGCAGGAGGAGCCTGCTGTTGCTCTGGGTCTCAGGCATACTTGCCTTAGCTCAGCAGCACCTGCAGAGAGCTTGGGGGGCAGGGCTTTGTCTTAGTGGCTCAAGCCTCCATTGTAGGTGCTGTAATGTTCACTGAAGTCCATCAGTGCTGATGGGAAGGGGGAAAATCACATCAGCCAGCTTTCATCTGGAGTTGGGAGTTCATGCCTATCTATTCAGGAAGCCCTCACTGAAGAGCAAACAATCCTCACTTGCATGTTCCAGGGATCCCTCAGTTCCCAGCCTTCACCTTCTCTGTGTCTGATCTCTCTTCCCACTTGGCTATGCAGTGCTCCTCTGTTTTATTTCAGGCACACTGGTGAGGTTTCAAAACTCTAAACTTTAGGGCCCTGGTGCAACAGGGACCCATATTAATCCCCTGGGGGATGGTCTCACCACACTATGGCTGGTGCTGGTTTGTCCTAGAAGGGCAATCGCAGGAACCACAGGGGCTTGGAGTTTATGGTAAAGTGCAGCTGAGAGCTAATGACCAGGTTAGCTGCCCTCATCAGGTGTCTTTACTCCTGTGTTAATGAATGGGGCAGCAGAGTCGCACCTACAGGCCTTTTTTCCCCTGGAGAAGCAGAACCATCTCTACCCAATGCACTCCAGGAAGGGAAACTGTCTCTCCCAGTGCAACCTAGGGGATCCTCAGACCATGCTGTCTGCTCCCAGGCTTCTGTCTCCTTCTCCACAGAAACAACTCTACACCCACCAGGCTCCACTAAGGATGGTGCAGACTTCCAAAACTTTAGTTTGAGCTCCACTACTTCTAAATCTTCCAGTAGTCAACCCCTGTTCTTTTCCTCATCAGTGGTTTTGGAGAAGTGTTTTTCTTGTGCAATGGCCTGTGCTCTGTTCACTCTCTCTCTCTCTTTGTGTCTCCCCTCTCTGTGATCAGGGTTCCATCCCCTCCACAGCACTGGTGATTCTTTTCTCACACAAATCATGTCTCTGCATCTCCCACCTTCATGACATAGCTTCTTTTCTCCCTCTAGTTGTGCAGTTTGTTCTCTCAGTCCTGAAATCGGTTTCCTGGGAGTTCAAAATTATTTGATATTTCCCTAGCTGTATTCAAGGGACCAGGTAAGCATAGGGTCCTACTACTATGTTGTCATCTTTACCTCCCCCTTGGTATCTTTCTTACTAACTCTTTAAATGTTTGGCAAAATTAACCTGCGAGCTCCCTGTTTCTGGGTTTTTATTTGTTGGGAGTTTTTTTAATACTAATTCAATTTCTTTGCTGGTTATTGGTCAGTTCAAATTTTCTATTTCTTCCTCTTTCAGTCGTAGTAGTTTTTATGTTTCTAGGAATCTGCCCATCTCTTCCAGGTTGTCCAATTTGTTACCACATAGTTTTTCATAATATTCTCTCATGATGGTTTGTATGTCTATGGTGTTATTTGTTATTTCTCCTCTATCATTTGTTATTCTGTTCATTTGACTTTTCTCTTTTTTCTTGATATGTCTGACCAGAGATTCAAGTTTATCTTTTTTTTTTTTCAAACAACCACCTCCAAGTTTCATTGTTCTGGTCCATTTTTCTGCTCTAATCTTTATTATTTCCTTCTTTCTCCTGGTTTCAGGTTTTGTTTGCTTTCTGTCTTCTAGCTTCTTAAGGTGTAAGGTCAGCTGTTGGCTTGAGATTTTTCATGCTTTTTGAGCTAGGCCTGTACTGCTGTAAACTTCCCTCTTAGAACAGATTTGCTACATCCCAAGAGCTTTGGACCATTGTTTTTCATTGTCATTTGTTTTAAATTATATTTTATTTTTTCAGAGTTCCAGGATTCATTGTTTATGCACGACACCCAGGGCTCCATGCAATACATGCCCTCCTTATTACCCCCCACCAGGCACACCTAACTCCCACCCCCTCCCCTCCAAAACCCTCAGTTTGTTTCTCAGTGTCCACAGACTCTCATGGTGCATCACCCCCTCTGATATCCCCCAATTCACTTTTCCTTTCATTCTCCTAGTGTCCTGGGTGTTATTCCTATTGCTCCACAAGTAAGTAAAACCATATGGTAATTGACTCTCTCTGCTTGACTTATTTCACTCAGCATAATCACCTCCAGTCCTGTCCATGTTGATACAAAACGTGGGTATTCATCCTTTCTGGTGGAGGCATAATATTCCATTCTATGTATGGGTCATATCTTCTTTATCCACTCGTATGTTGAAGGGAGTCATGGCTCTTTCCACAGTTTGACTATTGTGGACATTGCTGCTATGAACATTGGGGTACATATGGACCTTCTTTTCATGATATCTGTATCTTTGGGATAAATACCCAGTAGCGCAATAAAGGGTCATAGCATAGCTCTATTTTTAATTTTTGAGGAATCTCCACATTACTTTCCAAAGTGGCTGTACCAACTTGCATTCCCACCAACAGTGTAAGAGGGTTCCCCTTACTCCACATCCTCCCCAACACATGTTGTTTACTGTCTTGTTAATCTTTGCCATCCTAACTGGTGTAAGGTGGTATCTTAATGTGATTTTTGATTTGACTTTCCCTGATGGCTAATGTTGAACATTTTTTCATGTGTGTGTTACCAACTTGTATGTCTTCTTTGGAGAAGTGTCTGTTCATGTCTTCTGCACATTTTTTGACGTGATTATCTGTCTTTTGAGTGTTGAGTTTGAGGAGTATTTTTATAGATCTTGGGTATCAGCCCTTTGTACTATCATTTGCAAATATCTTCTGTGGGTTCCCTCTTTGTTTTGTTGAATGTTTCCTTTGCTGTACAGAAGCTTTTGATCTTGATGAAGTCCCAAAAATGCATTTTCACTTTTGTTTCCTTTGCCTTTGAAGACATGTCTTGAAAGAAGTTGCTGTGGCCGATGTCGAAGAGGTTACTGCCTATGTTCTCCTCTAGGATTCTGATGGATTCCTGCCTCACGTTGAGGCCTTTTATCCATTTCGAATTTATCTTTGCATATGGTGTAAGAGAATGGTGAAGTTTCATTCTTCTATACATAGCTCTCTAATTTTCCCAGCACCGTTTATTGAAGAGAGAGTCTTCTCTCCACTGGATATTTTTTCCTGCTTTGTCAAAGATTATTTGACCATAGAGTTGTGGGTCCATACCTGGGCTTTCTATTCTGTTCCACTGGTTGATGTGTCTGTTTTTGTGCCAGTCCCATGCTGTCTTGGTGTGATCACAGCTTTGTAGTAAAGCTTGAAATCAGGCAACATGATGCCCCCAGTTTTGTTATTCTTTTTCAATATTTCCTTAGCAATTCAGGCTCTCTTCTTGTTCCATACAAATTTTAGGATTGTTTGTTCCAGGATTTTGAAAAATATCACTGGTATTTTGATCAGGATGGCATAGAAAGTATAGATTTCTCTAGGCAGTATAGACATTTGAACAAGGTTTATTCTTCCAATCCATGAGCATGGAATGCCTTTCCATCGTTTTGTTACTTCTTCAATTTCTTTCATGAGTGTTCTACAGTTCCTCGAGTACTGATCCTTTACCTTTTTGGTTAGGTTTATTCCCAGGTATCTTATGGTTCTTGTTGCTATAGTAAATGAAATCTATTCTCTGATTTCCCTTTCTATATTTTCATTCTTATTGTATAAGAAAGCAACTGATTTCTGTACATTGATTTTGTATCCTGCCACATTACTGAAATTCTGTATGAGTTCTAGTAGTTTGAGGGTGGAGTGTTTTCAGTTTTCCATATAAAGTATCATGTCATCTGTGAAGAGAGAGAGTGTGACTTCTTCTTTGCCAATTTGAATATTTTTAATTTCTTTTTGTTGTCTGATTGCTATTGCTAGGATGTCTAGTACTATGTTGAACAACAGTGGTGAGAGTGGGCATCCTTGTCATGTTCCTGATCTCAAAGGGAAGGCTGTCAGCTTTTCCCCATTGAGAATGATATTCGCTGTGGGTTTTTCATAGATAGATTTTATGAAGCTGAGGAAGGTTCCCTCTATCCCCATACTCTGGAGAGTTTTAATCAAGAACAGATGCATGCTCTATTTTGTCAAATGCTTTTTCTGCATCAATTGAGAGGACCATGTTGTTCTTCTCTCTTCTCCTATTGATTTATTCTATCACATTGTTTGATTTGTGAATGTTGTAACACCCTTGAATCCCAGGGATAAATCCTACCTGGTCATAATGTACTGATGGATCCTATTTGCTAGGATCTTGTTGAGAATCTTGACATCCATATTAATCAGGGATGAATTGGTCTGAAATTCTCCTTTTTGATGGGGTCTTTGCTAGATATGGGGATCATCATAATTCTGGCTTCATAACAAGAGTCTGGAAGTTTCCCTTCTGTTTCTATTTTTTGAAACAGCTTCAGAAGGTATTATTTCTTCTTTGAATATAATGGTAGGATTCCCCAGGGTATCCAACAGGTCCTGGGCTCTTGTTTTTTTGGGTGGTTTTTGGTCACTGCTTCAATCTTGTTACTAGATATTACTCTATTCAAATTGTCAGTTTCTCCATTTCTGGCTTAGAAGTTTATGAGTTTCCAGGAATGCAACCATTTCTTCTAGGTTGCTTAACTTATTGGCATATAACTGTTGATAATAATTTCTGATGAGTTTTTCTACTTCCTTGGCATTAGTCTTGATCTCTCCCCTTTCATTCATAATTTTATTAATTTGGGTCCTCTCTTTATCTCTCTCTCTCCTTTTTTTTTGGATTAGTTTAGCCAGTAGTTTATCAATCTTATAGACTCTTTCAAAGAACTAGCTTCTAGTTTAATTAATGTGTTCTACTGTATCTCTAGTTTCTAACTAATTGATCTCTGCTCTAATCTTGATTATTTCTCGCCTTGTGCATGGGGTTGGCTTAATTTGTTGTTGATTTTCCATTTTTTTAATGTGTAAAGAGAGTTAAGGTGTTCTGGATTTTTCAATTTATGGCTATGTATTTGCCCCTTAGGACTGCCTTTGCTGTATCCCATAGGTTTTGGGCCAATGTGTCTTCATTTTCATTGGTTTCCATGAATTGTTAAAGTTCCTTGTTTTCCTGGTTGATCCAAACATTCTTAAGCAGGGTGGTCTTTAGATTCCAAGTGTTTGAATTCCTTCCAAACCTCTCTTGTGGTTGAGTTCTGGTTTCAAAGCATTGTAGTAAGAGAATATGCGGGGAATAATCTCAATCTTTTGGTATCAGTTGAGCCCTGATTTGTGACCCATACATTGTCTATTCTGGAGAATGTTCCTTGTGCACTCGAGAAGAATGAGCATTCTGTTGGTTTAGGGTGGATTGTTCTGTATATACCTATGAGGTCCATCTGGTCCAATGTGTCATTCAAAGATCTTGTTTCTTTATTGATTTTCTCTTTGGATGGTCTGTCTGTTACTGAGAGTGGCATGTTAAGATCCCCTACAATTAATGTATTCATATCAATATGACTCTTTATTTTGATTAACAGTTGGTTTATGTAGTTGGCTGCTCCCATATTGGGGGCACACATATTTATAATTGTTAGATCTTTTTGGTGAATAGTCCCGTTAAGAATAATGTAGTGTCCTTATGTATCTCTGACTACAGTCTTTAGTTTAAAATCTAATTTATCTGACCTGAGAATTGATACCTCAGCTTTCATTTGAGGCCCATTGGTATGAAATGTCCTTTTAAATCTCTTCACTTTCATTCAGATGTATCTTTAGGTTCTAAATGTGTCTCTTGTAGACAGCATATGGACGGGTCCTGTCATTTTATCCAATCTGCAACCCTGTGCCATTTTATGGGAATATTTAGGCCATTAATGTTGAGAATGATTATTGAAAGTTACGTTTTTATTGACATCATGTTGCCTGTGAAGTTGTTGTTTCCGTAGATTGTCACTGTAAATTTCTATTCTTTGTCATTCTTGTGTTCTTTCTTCTTTTATAAAACCTCCTTTAATATTTCTTGTAGTGCTGGCTTGGTGGTCACATACTCTTTTAAACCTTGTCAGTCTTGGAAGTTCTTTATCTCCCTAACCATTTTCAATGTCAACCTTGCTGGATCAAGTATTCTTGGCTGCATGTTCTTCTCATTTATTGCCCTGAATATGTCTTGCCAGCCCTTGCTGGCTTGTCAGGTTTCTGTGGACAGGTCTGACATTATTCTGATGGACCTTTCTCTGTACCTAAGGAATCTGTTACCCCTAGCTGCCCTCAGAAGCTCTTGTCTAAAATTATGATGCATCAGTTTCACAATTAAGTGCCTCAACATCTTTCTAGATTCCTTAATCTTGGGGGTTTTGCTTTCTGCCTCTAGGATATGAACGCTTGTACCATTCTCCAAATTGGGGAGATTTTCATCCAGAATTTGTTCAACTATATATTCTAGTCATTTCTCTTTCTCCACCCACTCAGGGACCCCAATAATTCTGACATTGGAACGTTTCATTGTGTCATTTATTTCCCTCATTCTGTTTTCATGGCTTCTAAGCTGTTTGATGTAGGCCTCCTCCTGATCCTTTTTCTCTATCAGTTTGTCCTCTAGATCACTAGTTCTATCTTCTGCCTCAGTTACCTTTGCTCTTAGAGTATTTAGATTAGGTTGGATATCATTGATAGCACTTTTAACTTCTTCCAGGTTGGCTCTCACTTCCGCCCTCAGAGATTCTTTGTTGTCACTAATGGGTTTCTCTAAGCTAGCTATTGACTGGATAATTGTTTCCCTGAAGTCCCTTTCTGACATACTGTTTATGTCCATATCCAGTAGTTCTCTGGCAGAGGGCACAGTCTCTGAATTTTTCCTGTTAGGTGTTCCTTATTCTAGTCATTTTGATGACAGGTGGTTGAGGGGATGTATAGCCGAATATATCAACCACGATCCAGGGAAGGTGCACCCCAGAAAGTTTTGGAGTGATGGAAGTCACCACCAAAAAGAAAGAAAAAAAATAAAAAGAGAGAAAAAAGAGGAAAAAAAAGAGAGAACCCAGCTGACATGAACCCCCAAAATAAGATTTATGAGTTATGTAAAGAAAAATGAACAAACAAAATGACCAACCAAAGAAAATGACAAGAATAAAATGCAGAACCCAGTCAAAATGAACCCCAAGAATAAGATTTATATAATAGAACAAAAACGAATACACAGAAACACTGACAGAAGAAGATGGGAGGGTGGAAGGTTATTTTGGTTCTTCCTGGGTGTATCTTGATATCTTTGTTAAAGGACTCAACTTTTCAGAGATATGGGGAAATTAAAACTGCTTTATATATAAAGGTAGTATTGAATAGGGAAAGAGGATTACCTGCAGCGGATATCTACATGTATATTAACAAAAAAAAAAAAAAGAAAGAAAGAAAGAAAGAAAGAAAAGAAAAAGAAAGAAAAGAAAAAGAAACCCAGGTATATGTATGAAAAAGTTCTATTTAAAAAGTTATTATGGAATATGTTTATTAAACCTCTTGTTGTGATGGTAAGTAGGTTTAAAAAATTAAAAGAACAAGAATTGTGAGAATGAATTTAAAAAGTTGTATTTATGAAATATACAGGTTTCAGGGCAATACAGAAAGCTTAATAGCTTAACATATTGTTTTCCCCTGATGCTGGGGTTTTACAGTTTCATAGGAACCCTGTGGTGGTTTTCCTCTTGTTCTTTTGGCTTGCCTTCTGGGAGAGGGGCCGGGTGCACTGTTTTCCCGTCAGTCTTGCTTGGATTGAGTTGTCCTGCAGGTTATCAAGGGGCTGCAGTCTGTGCAAATGTGTTTTTTTTTTTTTTTGGTTTTTGTTCTCTGGAGGTTTTTGTTCTTTGGCAGCTTTTTGTGGCTTTTCAGGGGGTCAGAGTAAAGAAAGAATCTGTCTGAACCCAGACTTCCTCCTCAGATAGAACCCTCAGACTGTTCTCCTGAATGTCCAGAACACACAGACTCCCCCTCTGCAAACTCCGCTGAACAGTGCAACCTCCCACAGGCGGTGTGCACACCCAGCCTTGTCTCAGTATTCGCCCGATGCCCCCACTTGTCTCTGCACCCCTATACTGCTAAAAAGAGCAATATCTTTCCAGGGAGCCTGCCTCTGGTGGCTGCTTTTGCTGGGACTGTTGTCTGGTTCTCTCAGGCACAGAGTGGTAGCATTCAGGCCCTCAGCCAGTCGCAGAAGGCCATGTTCCTAGACACTGCCAGCTAGCTCCCATACCAGGGATCAGGTGTGGGCAGAAGGGGAGTGCTCCTAGTGGAGCAGTGGTGCAAGCAGCAGAAAGCCACAAGCTCAGGGACCATGGACTGGAAACTCCGCAGGACTTTCTCTGGAAGGGATGGTCGCCAGTGGTGGCCATCCAGGGTCTGTGGGCTTAGGCCTGTTCCCATGACTGCCCAATTCTACCAGCTGCCCCTTAAGATCTTTTGCCTTTTTTGAGTGCTTTAACCTCACTCCAAGTTAATGCTGGTCCCCAATCACAGGGCACTTTCGTATGTGGTATTATTTTCTAATGGGTCACTTCTGGTGGTTCCCTCCCCCTTCTGTTTATCCTCAATAATAGTAATAGTTCGAGCATTCCCACTCTGCTTTACCTCTCCACGGATGTCTTCTGTCATCATAGAGATCCAGAATATATAATCTTACAACCCAGGCTGATTTCATGGGTGTTCAGAGTGTTCTGGTAGATAGTTAGCTTACTCTAAGGGACCAGTTGAAACAGGGTCTCCTACTTCTCTGCCATCTTGCCCCTCTTCTCTCTCCGTTTTTCATTTTCTTATACTTTTTAATTTCTTCTTTGATTTCCTGGTTGACCCATTGTTTAGTGACATGTTACTTGACCTCCATATATCTGTGTTCTTTCCATATTTTTTCTTGTATTTGTCTTATAGTTTCATAATGTTGTGGTCAGAAAAGTCACATAATATGTCATTGAACTTCTTGAATTTATTGAGGTTTATTTTGTGGCCTATTATATTTTCTATTCTGGATAATGTTCCATGTGCATTTCAAAAAGATGTGTATTCTATTTTTGAGTATATATTATGAATATATCTGTTAAGTCCTTCTGTTCCAATTTGTTATTTCAAAGCCATTATTTTCTTGTTGATTTTCTTTTTAGATGATGTGTCCATTGTTGTAAATGGGGTGTTAAACGCCCCTACAGTATTGTATTATTATCAATTAGGTCCTTTATGTTTGTTATTAATTTTTATATATATATGGGTGCTCCTATACTGGGTGCATAAATATTTACAATTGTTTTATGTTCTTGTTTCATTGTCCTCCTTATTATTGTGCAGTGTCCTTTTTTGTCTCTTGTTACAGTGTCTGTTTTAACATCTAGCTTGTCCAATATAAATATTGCTACTACAGGTTTCTTTTGACATCCATCTGTGTGACAGATATTCCTCAGTTCTTGCACTTTTAATCTGCCAATGTCTTTAGGTCTAAAATTAGTCTCCTTGTAGGCAGCATGTAGATAGGTCTTTTTTTTTTTAAATATCCATTCTATGACCTTATTTTTTTTTTCCTACTGGAGCATTTACTCCATTTACATTCAATCCAGTCAGGGATAGATACGTGGTTTATTGTCATTTTATTTTTTTGTTATGTTGTTATTTCTGAAGATTTTCTCTCTGATCCTTCTCTCTCTCTCTTGCTCATCCTTTTCTGGATTTCTGTAGTGGTGTATTTGGATTTCTTTCTCTCTCTTCTTTGCATACTTAGTCTTTTTGTTGTATGGGTACCATTAAATTTGTATATAACCATTTCTGCATATAGCAGTCTATATGAAGTTGATGGTTGTTTACATTTGAACCCACCCTTTACTCTTCTCCTCTCCATGTTCAAGGTAAATTTTGATAGATTTTTTCATCCTTTTTTTGGTGAGTTCCTTGACTTTTTTTTTTTTACAGAAATATTCATTTTTACTGCCTTTATGTTGCCTACCTCCAGCCTGTCACTTGTAGTGCCCTGCTGTGTGTCCTTTGTTTCCCAGGGCTTGGCACATCTGGGAGTGCACATGCAGAACACATACTGATGTGTTCTGCATGTGCACTGCTGTTTTGTCTGAGCTGCTTTATCCTTCAGGCCAATAGTTCCAGAGGCTGTCTTTCCCTGTTGTGAGAAGTATTTGGCCCTGGGATGAATGTGACATATTTTAACTAGGTGTACTCTGGTCTGCTTGTGAAATAAGAGCTGTCATCACCACGACTAGAACCAAGGCTTTGCAAATCTTCTGGGTTGGGGGACACAGTGTAAGCAAGGGTTTGTGCCTGTCTTCTAGAGAAGTGGGTCTTACAGGGCAAGACTGGGAGAGGATGATTTCTGGAGCATGGGGCTTTGGTGTAACAAGTTAGGCAGTGAGCATTGGTCCTGGGCTTGTTCTTTCAGGTGGCCCTGTACTTTTGCTGAAGAGAAGGTGTGGGAAATGGCTCTAGCCAGTTCCTTTGTTCCCAGAGGGTCTCTCCATGAATGCTGCCTCTGTGGAATGCACTCTGAAATGAGCAAATAACCTCCCTACTCTGTGCCTCAGGTGCTCCTCAGGTCACTGTCTCCATGCTCTATTTCCACAAGTTGTTTCCCTGCCTTCTCTCCAAGAGCAGTACAATGCTATCCAGATTGTTGACCTTTAAAACTCTGCAGTTTAAGTTCCACTTGTTGTCAGAAGTCTTAAAATTCAGCCCCTCTCACTTTCCATGCCAACTGTTATTTGTGCACTCCATGTGTGTTAGTCTGTCTCTCACCCTCTTCCATGACTGTGGCTCCCTCCTCACTGCAGCCACCGCAATCCATTTCTCTCCCAAACCACATCTCCAGTCTTCCTACCTTCTTTGATGTGGCCTCTTCTCTACTTTTAGTCATGGAGTTTGTTCTGCTAGTCTTCAGATCAATTTCTTGATTATTTTGGATGATTTGGTAGTTATCTAGTTGTATCCATGGAGCAAGGAGAGTCTAGGGTCCTCCTACTCCTGCCATCTTCCAACAATCTATATCAAATCTATAAACATTAACAATAATTCTTAAATATCATCCAATATCCTGTCAATATTCAATTTTTTCCAATTGTCTCATAAATGTGTCACCAATATTTTCCCTCTTACTTTCTTTTTGGTCTCTTTGTATGCACTTATTTTTCCTTCATTGAGGAGCTAGTTAATTCCCACAAAAATAACTCTGCACATGTCACTCCGGTCTTTGAAATAATTATATTTTATAGCCCAGCTTTTCCTCAAACTCAACTTTCCATCATATTCCTAATATGCAAAAATAAAGGATAGTTTTATTTTGTGTAAGGGATGCATTATTGAGCATCTTTCATAATTTAAAACTCCTATAACCCCTCTGGAAAACAGCATGGAGACTCCTCAAAAAGTTGAAAATAGAGCTACCCTATGACTGGGTATTTACACTAAAGACACAAATATAGTGATCAGAAGGGACACGTGCACCCAAATGTTTATAGCAGCAATGTCCACAATAGCCAAACTATGGAAAGAACCTATATGTCCATCAAGATGAATGGATAAAGAAGATGTGGCGCACGCACACACACACACACACACACACACACACACACACACACTGGAATACTATGCAGCCATTAAAAATGAAATCTTGCCATTTGCAATGACATGGATGGAACTAGTGGGTATTATGCTGAACAAAATAAGTCAACCAGAGAAAGACAATTATCATGTGGTCTCTATGATATGAGGAATTTGAGAGGCGGGGGGGTGGTTTGTGAGGGGATAGGGAAGGAAAAAATGAAACAAGATGGGATCAGGAGGGAGACAAACCATAAGAGACTCTTAATCTCACAAAACAAACTGAGGGTTAATGAGGGGGAGAAGGGTAGGGAGAGGGTGGTTGGGTTTTGGACATTGGGGAGGGTATGTGCTATGGTGAGTGCTGTGAAATGTGTAAGCCTGATGATTCACAGACCTGTACCCCTGGGGCAAGTAATACATTATATGTTAATAAAAACAATTAGAAAAATAAAACTCCTATAACCCAAATCTAATTGTGATAGAGAATGAGGTCTTATTTTGTTAACAGAATAAAATAGTACCATTATTTCCAAGACCATCTTCAAGGTCCATGGTGTTGTTTGGCAATAGCATACACAATTCACAGTATCATTAACCTTTACATTAATGGAATTTTTAGGAATTTTTAACTAGGTTGAGGTACTATGGGTTTTTAAAAAGTACGTTACCTATAAAATGGTCATTTAATTCATACTTTTTAATTTAAAAGTTGGATACTTTGGTTTTGCATATAATACAACTGACAATACTGTATCATTATTCCCTAAGCATATTGTCTGTTGCTATATCTCTGTAGACAGCAATATATCTTACCCCTTCTCTGCCTAAAGAATTCTTATCAATTCTCTAAGATCCATATATAATAGCTCTATCTCCTTGAAGCCTTCTCTCATCTTGTTTAGACAGAATTAATTTTTCTTTTTTCTTCTTCTAAAATGCCCTGCTTTATATCTCTGTTGCATCACTTATTATGGTGTGACTATTAAGCTATTCATATTATTCTATCATTATAGTTAGTATGTTAGTATGCACTTCATGGGTAAACTCTTGCATTTGCCCTCACTGGGCTTAGCATAGTACTTACAGTTGAGATGCAGAAAATGTTGACTTTAAGTAATGTTATATGGTTATTATAAAGATTAAATGAAATAATTTGTATCAATTGCCTGATGCCGTGCCTGGTACTAGTGTTCAGTAAAGTTTCCCTTCTTTTTTCTTCATACACCAGCCTCACTTCTCTCAAATCCCTATGTATTCTCTCCATGAGAAGAAAATACAGATTTCTTGTTTTCATGGTTCACATGTCTCTTCTTCAGGGTACTCACTATTTTGCACCTTTCATTCATTCATTTATTTAAGGTCACTGGCTCTATTTGTATCAGAGATCCTCCTCAGTCAGCAAACAGAGAGAAGATGACATCTCCACCATTCCTGGATGCCAATCCTATGGAGAACTCATCACTAATTAGTGACATCAAGATTGAGCCCCCAGAAGAACTTCTGGATAATGATTTCAACCTGCCCCAGATGGAACCAGTTGACCTCTCTTTTCACAAGCCCAAGGCTTCTCTCCAGCCTGCCAGCCTGCTGCATGCTCCAGTACACCCTACCAAGCCACAGCCTGCTCTCCAGACACTTTTAGGGTCCACTTCAACATCTAACACAGGCACATCAGCAAATGCCCCTACAGTTCTGACTTCAGGCTCTATCCTGTCCTCCTCTCAGAGCACTGGTGGCCAGCAGATCTTACATGTGATTCACACCATGCCCTCAGTCAGGCTACCAAATAAGTTGGGTGCCCTGAATACCATCCCACTTGTAGTACAGTCACTGCCCATGGTGTATACTACTTTGCCTGCAGATGGGGGCCCTGCAGCCATTACAGTCCCACTCATTGGAGGAGATGGTAAAAATTCTGGATCAGGTAAGCTTCAGTGTGCCTCTTTCTGGGCCTTGACTTCCTCCATCTATTCTCTTTTGGAAATGTCCTATTTCCTATCTCTTTTCACCCCTTTTAATTATTTGTGCACACAGCTTCAAGAATATTTATAAATACTATTTTTTATCATGTCTCTTCAGTGCTTAAGAATGTGCAATGAGCACTGGGTGTGGTGCATAAACAATGAATCTTGGAACACTAAAATATAAAATTAAATTAAGATAAAAAAAAAAAGATGTGCAATGATGCTCTTTTGTTTAGTCCAGGACTCTCAAATTGGTGCATACATATATTTGAGTGAAATACTATGTATCTTCCTGGAACCTGTGTGTTATTTGAAAATAAGTAATTTAAAGCATTTTATATTTTAAAAATGTGATTTTTATTAGAGAAAAATGTACAATTTGAGTAACCTTTTAAGATAAAGCTGCAATGCCAAAAATAGCTTTAAGCTTGTTAAGGCACACACCCTGGGACATTCTAAGAAAATGTGCTTATCTGTCTATGCCACTAGGAATGCTTTTGTGGAAAAGTTGAGAACATTTCTGTCCCTACATATTCAGCCATGCTTACCACCTGCCTCTCCCAATACCATATATTTTCTCTTCCCTACAGGTAAAATAGTTTTATTTGAAATATTGCCATCTTCCCTGTGCTCCCCTCCATTTGGCATCTATCACACTCCATTTTACTTTTTTTATTTGCCTGTGTTACATGTATATGGGCATTCTTCCCAAATGAATTGTAAATTTCTCAAGGAGAAAATCTCTTATTTCCTTTTGTGCATCTTCAGAGAAGTTAACACAATGATAGATAGTAGTTGTCATGCAACAAATAATTTGATAAACAAACTTGAAAATATGTACAGGAGAGAGTTCATATGCTATAATCTTCCTTTTTATTTAATCTTAAAAATAAGTTCAGAATTCAGAAAGGACTAAATTAAGTCCCTCTTTGACCACTATCTCCCAGCCACCCAGTTCCCATCATGGAGATGTGTCTACTTTAATTTGTCATTGGAAATGATCAAAGACAATTGTATGATGTGGTTCAAAATCTTTAGCTTCATCACATCTGTAGAATTACAATCAGTTTTGTATGTTGTGCCTTAGGAAGGACATTGGGAAATTGGAGTATAATCAAAAGAGAGAATTAGGATGGTGAGAGATTTCAAATACATGTCAAACAAGGAGCTGATAAATATTTAGCATGAATTTAAAAGACAAAGGGAGATATGTGGATGGAAATGACTAAAAATGAGATCTTAGCTCAGTATAAAAAATACTTTCTAACACTTTTCTCATTGAAATTTAATGCCTGTAATCATTCTATCATCACCAAATGTAGGAGACTGAAAAACAACATACTAAGCATCGAACTGTTGAGACTCTGTAGTGTTTTCTCTGAATAAAAATGATAATCTAGGGCACCTGGGTGGCTCAGTGGGTAAAGCCTCTGCCTTTGGCTCAGGTCATGATCCCAGGGTCCTGGGATTGAGCCCCACATCAGGCTTTCTGCTCAGCAGGGAGCCTACTTCTCCCCTCCCACTGTGCCTCCTTCTCTGCCTAATTGTGATCTCTTGTTCTCTCTGTCAAATAAATAGATAAAATCTTAAAAAAATAATAATCTATTAGTGGTTAATTGTGATAATGATAAGTGTTTATGACAGTCTTATTTTTGAGATTTCCCTGAGGGTTTAATTAAAATTTCAGTATCAGTTCCCATATACGAAGAGAAAGACAAACAAAAAGGAAACAAGAAAATACAATTCCCTGAGAATTCGCTGATATCAAGGTAGTGATAGCACTAAACAATAATTTTACAGGGCTTTGAATTGCCCCCATAATATTCCTCAGTCATCCAGAGCCACTCTGAATAAACAAAATAAGTTTTAAATATTTCAGTGTAATTTTAAACTAAAACCATTAGCCCAAGAGTCTCCAAAAGGGATGCTTACACTTTGGTTGGGAGGTGGGTGAATGAGGAATGCACACAAAACTATCGGAGCACAAAAAGAAAGTATCAACATTTCTATTTCTATTTTCTCACCCTTTACATGTTACTTTGATTTTTCATAATGCACACAAAATTTTAGTATACTAGGACATTTGTAACATACGTGCACACACACATGCAGAGACACACATACACAGAAATGTATGCTTAAAACTTTTTAGTGTACATACAATCAGAGTATGGAGGTAACTGCAATAGCAAAATGTTCCACTCCCCCCCACACAACCTTATTGCCATGCTTAAGCTTCTCCCATATAGAAATTTCGAAGCTTTAACTAGATCTAGGAGACAGGTGACCATTTGATTGAGTTTTGGTAGGGATCTGAAACAACAGTGGTTGACAATAAATATTTGTAGGCTTCTCCCAAAATAGCTGAAAGGGAAAGATGCCAATATGTATCAAGCACCTACTAGGTAGTAGGTATGTGTTTCATTTCATTAACCCATTTCCATTTGGGGGCACAAAAGCCAAAAGAGATGTCCTCATTTCTTTTTTTTTTTTTTAAGATTTTATTTATTTATTTGACAGACACAGATCACAAGTAGGCAGAGAGGTGGGCAGAGAAAGAGAGAGAAGCAGGCTCCCTGCCGAGCAGAGAGCCTGATGTGGGACTTGATCCCAGGACCCTGCGATCATGACCTGAGCTGAAGGCAGAGGCTTAATCCACTGAGCCACACAGGCGCCCCTAGCAGAGAGCCCGATGCGGGGCTCGATCCCAGGACTCTGGGATCATGACCCGAGCTGAAGGCAGAGGCTTTAACCCACTGAGCCACCTAGGCACGCCCCAAGATGTCCTCATTTCTGAAGTGAACCTAGGCATTGATCTTTGGACAGTCAGTAAACTATTTAGAAAGTTCAACTCAACAAACACGAATTGAGCCAGACATTTCAGGACACCCTTGTTGTGGAGGCTAGAGATAGAAAATTAAATCATACTCAGGTCCTATCCTACTTAACTCAGCTATCCTAGAGAAGCTCATTCCAGTGGTACCAGAATGCTCCTATTACCTTCCCTCAAAGGAATTTTAGCTATGCTGAAAATTTTAAATGTTCTTCTCTTCCTTTCATAAAAACACACTTCTTCCATCCTTGACTTTTCTTTATTTCTCTATCTTGTTGCTACTTCTCATTGTGGGGCAAAATGGGAATCCTTAAAATGATCACAGAGGCATATATATTTGTAGCCCACACTGCTCTTTTTCTTTGCATTTAGTTAAAATTGACACCACCTCCATGTCTTCACTGGATATCCCAAGTGACAGTGAGGAGAGTGCAATTGAGAGTGGATCTTCGGCTTTACAAGGTATTCAGGGACTACAGCAAGAGTGAGTAGCTTTTGTCTTTATTTCAGGTCTGTCTGTGTATATATGTGTGTGTGTCTGTAGCAGAAGTGAAACAAATTCTCAGATACAATAGTAAGCATTTAAGGATAACAAAATATAGGTAGATCAGTGAAAAGATGGTGGAGGAGTAGGGGACCCTATATCAACTGGTCTGCTGAATTGAGATGTATATCTACCTGACCATTCTGAATAACCATGAAATCAGCCTGAGATATAACAAGATAGATCTGGATCTTTACAAACAGAATATCTCCAGTGGTCAGTCTTGAGGTATGAAGTGGGAGCCATGATTCCACTGGCAGATATCAGAAGATAAATGGAAGCGGGAGGGAGCTGCCATAAGCACTGATGCCGGGAAGATGAAATAACACAGGAACAAAAAAGTGTCCCACACTGGAGACTGGGCACAGATTTAAAGACCATTAGCAGAGGGGAAGAACTTTAGGACAGCCCCTAAGACTGAAACCTGGAGCTACAGGAGCGCATGTCTGAACTGGAAGCAGCTTGCAGTTTTAGAAGCACAAAGGACAGAGATGTTCCAAGCCCTGGGTGTGAGGGGTGGGAGTTCAGCTCTTGGGTGCACAACCCAGAATCCTGTGGATATAGCCACACAGACAGAAATGGAAAGAGTGTGACCTGTAGAGCTCAGTGAAGATCAGACTGCAATCTCTCTGTTCTGAGACACAGGTTTGTATATGGTCACTTCTTTTTTTTTTTTTTTTTAAGATTTTAGTTATTCATTCGACAGACAGAGATCACCAGTAGGCAGAGAGGCAGGAAGAGAAAAAGAGAGGAGGAAGCAGGCTCCCCGTGGAGCAAAGCCTGATGTGGGGCTCAATCCCAGGACCCCGAGATCATGACCTGAGCCAAAGGCAGAGGCCCTAACCCACTGAACCACCCAGGTGCCCCTGTATATGGTCACTTCTGCTCTGACTCTTGGAAGTGATGCAGAAAGCCAACAAGAAAACCACCAGAGAACAAAAGCCCCCCCCAACCAGTTTATACTGCTCCACAGGGGGCAGGGTAATTCTGCTCAAATAGGAATGTCTGAGTAACAGTGTAGCAGGCCCTTCCTCCAGAAGACAGGGTGGAAGAACAAGAAACCAACAACCCTATGAGCCCTATAAAACACGTGCATCTTGCTTGGATTGTGCTCAATTATTTAGACTCTGTACATTCTCCCAACCACCCCTCAACAGAAGGACTAAGAGGAGGAACCCCCCAAAAAGGAAGAACCAGAGACTGTGACCTCTGCCATGGAACAAATGGATATGGATATAACCAAGATGTCAGAAATAGACTTCAGAGTAACAATTAAGAAGTCGATATCTAGGCTTGAGAAAAATATTAATGACAATATAGAATCTCTAAGGGCAGAAGTGAGATCTGATCAGGCTGAATTTAAAAATGCTATTAATGAAATTCAGTCTATAGTGGATACTCAGACTGCTAGGGTAAACAAGGCATAAAAATGAGTTAGTGAGATAGAGAGTAAGATGATAGAAAAGAAGGAAACCAAGTAGGCATAAGAAAAACAAATTAAAAATCAAGGAATCAAAATGAAAAAGATTAGTGACTTAATGAAACATTCCAATATCAGGATTATTGGGATCCCTGAGGGGTTGGAGAGAGAGGGAGGTCTAAAAGATTTATTTGAGCAAGTCTAACTGAGAACTTCCCTAATCTGGGGAAGGAAACAAGCATTTGTGTCCAAGAGGCAAGAGAGGACCCCATCCAAGATCAGTGAGAATAGAGCAATGCCACATCATATCATAGTACAATTTGTAAATTATAGATCCAAGGAAACAATCTGAAAGTGGCAAGGGGGAGGAGATTTCTTACATATAGAGAGAAGAACATCAGAATAAAGTCAGACCTGTCCACAGAGAAATGACAAGCCAGAAAGGGCTGGCAAGACATATCCAGTTTACTAAATGAGAAGAACAGACAGCCAAGGACACTTTATCCAGAAAGGCTGCCATTCAGAGTGGAGGGAGAGACAAGGAGCTTCCAAGACTGGGAGACACTGAGAGAATATGTGACTGCCAAGCTGGCCCTGCAAGAAATATTAAGGGGAGTTCTACAAAAGGAGAAAGACCTCAGGAGTGACATAGAACAGAAATTTACAATCTATAGAAACAAAGACTTATCACAGGCAACATGACAACAATAAAATAATATTTTTCATTAATCACTCTCAATGAATGGCTGAAATGCTCCCATGAAAAAGCACAAGGTGGCAGATTGCATTAAAAGACATGACCCAACCATATGCTGTATACAAGAGATTAATTTTGAACCTAAAGACACATCCAGACTGAAAGTGAAGGGATGGAGAACCATCTTTCATGCCAACAGATGGCAAAAGAAAGACAGGGTACCAATTCTCATGTCAGACAAATTAGATTTTAGGCTAAAGACTGTGGTTAGAGATATAGAAGGACACTATATCATTCTTAAAGGGTCTAAACAAAAAAAAAAGGATCTAAAAATTGTAAATATCTATGCTCCCAGCATGGCAGCAGCCAACTACATAAGCCAACTGTTAACCAAAATGAAGAGACATACTGATAATAGTATGTTAATAGTAGGAGACCTCAACACTCCATTCTCAGTAATGGACAGAAAATCAACAAAGAAACAAGAGCTTTGAATGACACACTGGATGAGATGGACCATAGGTAAATACAGAATATTCCACCCTAAAACAACAGAATATTCATTATTCTCAAACACACATGGAACTCTGTCCATAATAGAACACATTCTGGGTCACAAATCAGGTCTCAACTGATACCAAAATACTGCAATAATTGCCTGCATATTCTCAGACTACAATGCTTTGAAACTGGAACTCAATCATAAGAAGAAGTTTGAAAGAAATTCAAACTCTGAGAAGCTAAAAACCATCCTTCTCAGGAATGTTTAGGTCAACCAGGAAACCAAAGAAGAACTTAAACAATTGATGGAAACCAATAAGAAATGAAAGCACATGGGTCCAAAACCTATGGGATACAGCAAAGACTGTCCTGAGGGGGAAATACAAAGCCAGCCAAACCTCACTCAAAAAAATAGAAAAATCTCAAATACACAAATCAACTTTTCACTTTAAAGAATTGGGGAAAGAACAACAAATAAAGCCTGAGCCACACATGAGAAGAGAAATAATTAAGATTTGAGCAGAGATCAATGAATTAGAAACCAGAACTACAGTAGAGCAGATCAATGAAACTAGAAGCCACTTCTCTGAAAGAATTAATAAGATTGATAAACCACTGGCAAGACTTAGCCACAAGGCAAGAAAAAGGACCCAAATTAATAAAATTATGAATAAAAGGGGAGAGATCACACCTAACACCAAGGAAATGGAAACAGTCATCAGAAATAATTATCAACAATTATATGCCCATAAATTAATCAACCTGGAAGAAATTGATGCATTCCTGGAAACCTATAAAGTACCAAGACTAAATCAGGAAGAAATTGACAAGCTGAATAGACCAATAACCAGTAACAAGATGGAAGTAATGATCAAAAACTTCCCAAAAAGTAAGATTCCAGGCCTGATGGGTTCCCTAGGGAATTCTACCAAACATTCAAAGAAGAAATAATATCTATTCTCCTGAAGCTGTTTCAAAAAACAGAAACAGAAGGAAAACTTCCAAACTCATTCTATGAGGCCAACATTACCTTGATCCAAAAACCAGGTAAATACCCAATCAAAAAGGAGAATTTCAGACCAATATATCCCTGATGAGTATGGATGCCAAAATTCTCAACAAGATCCTAGCTAAATAGGATCCAACAGTACGGTAAAAGGATTATGCACCACAACAAGCTGGGATTTATCCCCAGGATGCAATAGTGGTTTAACATTCACAAATCAATCAATGTGATAGGACAGATTAGTTAGAGGAAATAAAAGAACCACATGGTCCTCTCAATTGATGCAAAAAAAAAAAAAAAAGCATTTGACATAATACAGCATCCCTTCCTGATTAAAATTCTTGAGTGTAGGGATAGACGGAACTTTCCTCAATTTCATAAAAACCATCAATGAAAAGCCCACAGTGATTATCATTCTCAATGGGGAAAAGCTGAGAGAATTTCCCTTAAGATCAAGAACACGACAAGGATGCCCACTCTTGCCACTATTTTTCAACATAGTACCAGAATTTCTAGTAACAGCAATCAGACCATAAAAAGAAATAAATGTACTCAAGTTGATAAAAAAAAAAAAAAAGAAGTCAAACTCTTTTTTTGTAGATGACATGATACTTTATGTGGAAAACCCAAAAGACTCCACCCTCAAATTACTGGAACTCAAACAGCAATTCAGTAATGTGGCAGAATATGAAAGCAAATGCACAGAAATCAATTGCTTTCCTGTACACTAACAATGTAACTTTGGAAAGAGAAATTAGGGGATCAACTCCATTTACAATAGCACCAAAAACCTTAAGATACCTTGGAATGAAACTAACCAAAGAGGGAAACCTTCTATACTCCAGGAACTACAGAAAACTCATGAAGGAAATTGAAGGAGACACAAGAAAATGGAAAAACATTCCATGCTCATGGATCTGAAGAATTAACATTGTCAAAATGCCTATGTTGCCCAAAGCAATCTATACTTTCAACACCATCCTGATCAAAATACCAATGGCAATTTTCAACATGCTATAAAAAATATCTTAATATTTGTATAGAACCAGAAAAGACCCCAGTCGCCAAGGAAGTGTTGAAAAAGTAAAATAAAGCTGGGGGCATCACATTGCATGATTTAAAGCTCTATTGCAAAGCTGTGATCACCAAGACAGCTTGGTACAAAAACAGACACATAAACCAATGGAACAGAAGAGAGAGCCCAGATATGAGCTCTCAACTCTATGGTCAAATAATCTTTGACAAAGCAGGAGAAAATATCCAATGGAAAAAAGAATCTCTTCAATAAATGCTGCTGGGAAAATCTGATGGCAATATAGAGAAGAATGAAAGTGGACCATTCTCTTACACGATACACAAAGATAAATTCAAAATGGATGAAAGACCTCAATGTGAGACAGGAATCCATCAAAACCCTAGAAGAGAACATAAGTAGTAACCTCTTCAACACTGGCCACAGAAACTTCCTTCAAGACAGGTCTTTAAGTGTGGAGATTCCTTAAGAAATTAAAAATAGAGCTTCCTTATGATCCTGCATTTGCCCTACTAGGTATTTACCCCAAAGATACAGATATAGTGAAAAGAAGGGCCATCTGTACCCCAATGTTCATAGCAGCAATGGCCACAGTCGCCAAACTGTGGGACGAACCTAGATGCCCTTTAACAGACAAATGGATAAAGAAGATGTGGTCCATATATACTATGGAGTACTATGCTTCCATCAGAAAGGATGAATACCCAACTTTTGTATCAACATGGACGGGACTGGAAGAGATTATGCTGAGTGAAATAAGTCAAGCAGAGAGTCAATTATCATATGGTTTCACTTATTAGTGGAGCATAAGGAATAACACGGAAGGCATGGGAAGATGAGAGGAGAAGGAAGTTGGCGGAAATTGGAGGGAGAGACGAACCATGAGAGACTTTGGACTCTGAGGAACTGAGGGTTTGGGAGGGGAAGGGGGAGGAACTAACTGAGGGTTTGAGAGAGGAAGGATGTTGGGTGAGCCTTGTGGTGGGTATTGTGGAGGACACGTATTGCATGGAGCACTGAGTGTGGTGCATAAACAATGAATTCTGGAACACTGAAAATAAATTAAACATATATATATATATATATATATATATATATATATATATATATATATATATATATTTTAAAAGCAGGTCTCTAAAGGCAAGTGAAACAAAAAATGAACTTTTGGGCTTCATCAAGATAAAGAACTTCTGCACAGCAAAGGAAACAGTCAACAAAACAAAGAGGCAACCCACAGAATGAAAGAAGATATTTTCAAATCACACTACAGATAAAGGGCTGGTATTCATGATCTATAAAGAACTTCTCAAACTGAACACCCCAAAAAACAAAAGAAAATAATAATCTAGTCAAAAATGGGCAGAAGTCATGAACAGACACTTCTCCAAAGAATACATAGAAGTGGCTAACAAACATTAAAAATGTTGAACATCATTAACTGTCAGGGAAATTCAAATCAAAGAGAGAAATCACCCTACACCATTAGAAAGGGAAAAAATTAACAAGGCAAGAAATGAGAAGTGTTGGAGAGGTTGTGGAGAAAGGGAACCCTCTTATACTGTTGGTGGGAATGCATGGTGATACATCCACTTTGGAAAACAGTGTGGAGGTTCCTCAAAAATTTACAAATAGAGCTACCCTATGACCCATAAACTGCACCACTGGGTATCTACCCCAAAGATACTGATATAGTGAAAAGAAGGGGCACATGCACCCCAATGTTCATAGCAGCAATGTCCACAATAGCCAAACTGTAGAAGGAGATGAGGTGCCCTTCAACAGATGAATGGTTAAAGAAGATGTGGTCCATATAAACAATGGAATATTCCTCAGCCATCAGGAAGGATGAATACCCATCATTTGCATCAATATGAATGGAACTGGAGGAGATTATGCTAAGTGAAATAAGTCAAGCAGAGAAGGACAATTTTCATATGGTTTCACTTATTTCTGGAATATAAGCCATTAGGAGAAGGAAGGGAAAAATAAAGAGGGGGGGGAATCAGAGGGAGAGAGGAACCATGAGAGACCATGGACTCTGGGAAACAAACTGAGGATTTTAGAGGGGATGGTGGTGAGTGATGTGTTAGCCCAATGATGAATATTCAGGAGGGCATATGTTGCATGGAGCACTGGGTGTTATACAGAAACAATGATTCTTGGAACACTACATCAAAAACTAATTATGTACTCTATGGTGACTAACATAACATAAAAAAATAAAAAAGCAAAAAACATGTATAGGTAAATTGCATTGCAAGCGAAGGTGTGAGTTTGTATGCACACATGTGCACGAACATGCATGTTATGACAGTTACGTTCTAATTGTCTAGACCACCAATTTTGCCCTTGAAAATCTATTAATTTCAAAAATCTATTAATTAATCTATTAATGTGAAATTATTAAACAGCATACTGTTTCTCTCTGTAAGTTTACAGCGCTCTTTACTTCCTATCTTAGAACTAATCAAGTAGTTGTACTGCCTTTTAACAACTACATAGTATGAAAAAATACATTTATATAAACACAAAATTGATTCCTGTTAGAGTGGAATACCCACACTGGGAACAGAAACCACCCAAGGTAACATTACCACCTCATGGGACCTGCCCCTACTGAGAAGAATGGCAGATTTGAGGGAATTGCTTGAACTAATTGGATTATTTCTTCTCTTGAAGGTCTACTATTAAATTTGCACACATTAAATCTATGTATGAGGTGATCCCACTGTATGTAAGTCCATTTATTTAGCTTCCATAGTAAAACCATTCTTTGGTACTATCTTTCTTTCTTTGCTCAGACCATCAGCAATGACCCTAATGCAGGGAGAGGAGTCTCTTGAGTTGAAGAGAAGACGGATTCACCAATGTGATTTTGCAGGATGCAGCAAAGTGTACACCAAGAGCTCCCACCTGAAAGCCCACCGCAGAATCCATACAGGTCTGCGCTCCTCCACCTCATTCTCAACACACACACATACACAGAGTCTGTGAGAGATAGGAAGAGAAGAAAGTCTTGAAATAAAGACTGACCCATTTATACTCATGGACACAGGTTTCATTAATGGATTTTACCCTTATGTCTTTTTCCTATTCAAATGTAGCTTTTATAAAACCAATGTAGGAAAACACTAATTCTGGTGTCTTCTGAATAGGCATTATCCCCATTGAACATTCATGTGTCTTTCTAATAGGGAAGTAATAACACTTATGCTAAGATTAAGGAACTAAGATATCACTCCCTCCCTTGATACCAGATTCCCACAGGTTTTACTGAGTATTAGAAAGCACAAAGGCAATTTAAACTAAGTCAAATTAAAGCAGGCTCTTGGAGCTAGGCACAATCCACTAACCTATAGCATACCTTTGTTCGCTAGAAAGAAAAAGGTGCATATTAAAAAAAAAAAAAAGAGGACATGGGGAGATGGAGAGGAGAAGGGAGTTGAGGGAAATTGGAGGGGGAGGTGAACCATGAGAGACTATGGACTCTGAAAAACAATCTGAGGGTTTTGAAGGGGCAGGGGGGTGGGAAGGTGGGTGAGCCTGGTGTTGGATATTATGGAGGGCACAAGTTGCATGGAACACTGGGTGTGGTGCATAAAAAACGAATTCTTGTACACTGAAAAGAAATTTTAAAAAGAAGAAAGAAAGAAAGAAAGAAAGAAAGAAAGAAAGAAAGAAGAATGAAAGAAAGAAAGAAAGAAAGAAAGAAAGAAAGAAAGAAAGAAAGAAAGGAAGGAAGAAAGAAAGGAAGAAAGAAAAAAAGAAAAAGTAAGTAAAGCAGACCTGATGGAGATTGTGCCAAACTGGAGGGCACTGCCCCATCTAAAAGAGAACTGTCACTCAAATCCAACTAAGCATTACCATATTTTCCCATTTTTAAGGAAAACAAGAAAAGCAAGATTTTTATGTGAAATGTCTGAGATTTTGAATGTTGGCATAAAATTAAAAAAATATTATAGCACCATGGACTCAAAGAAACCTGCCTATGGGCCAGGTGTAGATTCTCAGTTATTTGTTTGTACACCCTGCTTTGGAAACTCCTTCTCCCCAATAATCTCCAGCTCAGAATTGAGTTGTGGACACCATGGATAAGAAAGAGACCTTCCTTTCTCGTAAACATGCACTGCATTACATTTGCTGTATTAGGATTTGTATAGAAGAAACCAGAATTCTACATGCTGTGCCCTGAAGTTATGAGAAGGTGATGATTTTCCAGGCTGCATTGTCACAACATTCCTGTGACACTCTTCTTATTGATGTTTTCTTTGCTTCTCTTTCATGTACAGTGCCGGTTGATTACACACGTGTGTGTGCATGTGTATGCATGTGTGTATATATGTACATACATGTATAAATATATATTAAGTATTTAACCTAAAAATTTCAAAATGTAAAAGTGGGATAGTTTACTGTACTGTCATGTACTCTTCACCTGACTTTAACAATTATATCAGTATATGGCCAATCTTGTATTTTCACATCCCTACTGACTCCTCCATTCTCCACAGTAATATTTTGGAACAGATTCAGACATCATCATCATAGTCAAATACTTCAAAATGTATTTTTAAAAGATAAAGATTTTTTTTAAATATGCAGAAGATTACTATCACATTAAAATTCCTGATATCAATTTTCCATAATATCAATATCATATTTCTTTTAAATTTTTTCTTTTTTTAATTCAAATTCATTAACATGTACTGTATTATTAGGTTCAGGGTAGATTCATTAGTTTCAGGTTAATGATTCATTAGTTGTATATCACCCAGTGCTCATAACAAGTACCCTACTTCTCCCAATTATCCCATCCCCCCCATCCACCTCCCCTCCAGCAACATTCAGTTTCATCCCTATAATGAAGAGTCTATTATGGTTTTCTCTCTCTCTGTATTTATCTTGTTTTATTTTTCCTACCCTTCCACTATGTTCCTCTGTTTTGTTTCCTAATTTCCAAACATAACTGAAATCATATGGTATTTGTCTTTCTCTGACTGACTGACTTAATTTACTTGGTATATTACACTCTAGTTCTATCCACGTTGCCCCAAATGGTAAGATTGCATTCTTTTTGATGGCTGAGTAGTATTCCAGTGTGTGTGTGTGTGTGTGTGTGTGTGTGTGTGTGTGTGTTTAAACTCTTATTTATACACTCGTATCTTGATGGACATCTGGGCTCTTCCCATTGTTTGGCTACTATGGATAATGCTGCTATAAACACTGGGGTGCATGTGCCATTTTGAATCACTATTTTGCATTCTTTAGATAAATACCTAGTAGTGCAATAGCTGGTTCATAAGGTAGATTTATTTTTAAGATTTTGAGGAACCTCTATACTGTTTTGCAGACTGTTTTGCACCAGTTTGCATTCCCACAAAGAGTGGAAGTGTATTCCCCTTTCCACACATCCATGCTGATGTTTGTTGTTTCTTGAGTTGTTAATTTTAGCAATTCTGACCAGTGTGAGGTGATATCTCATTATGGTTTGATTTGCATTTCCCTCATGATGAATGATGTTGAATAATTTTTTATGTGTCTCTTAACCAAATATGTCTTCTTTGAAGGAATGTCAGTCCATATCTTCTGCCCATTCATTGCCTGGGTTATTTGATTTTTGTCTGTTGAGTTTCATAAGTTATCTTTATGTTTAGCTAGCCAACATGTACTACATCATTAGTTTCTTATGTAGTGTTCAATGATTCATTAGTCACACATAACACCCAATGTTCATGACAACATGTGCTTTCCTCAATACCCATCACCCAGTTACCCATCCCCCCACCCTCCTCCCTTCTGTAAATCTCAGATTGTTTCATGGAGTCCAGAATCTCTCATGGTTTTTCTCCCTCTCTGATTTCTTCCCATTCTGTTTTCCCTCCATTCTCCCGTGGCCCTCTGCACTATTCCCTATATTCCACATTATGAGTGAAACCATATAACTGTCTTTCTCCACTTGACTAATTTCTCTTAGTATAATCTCCTTCAATAACACCCATTTCAATAAAATGGTGGGTATTCATCCTTTCTGATGGCTGAGTAACATTACATTGCATATATGAACCACAATTTCTTTATTCATTCATCTGTTGAGGACATCTCAGCTCCTTCCACAGTTTAGCTATTGTGGACATTGCTGCTAGGAACATTGGGGTGCATGTGCCCCTTCTTTTCACTACACCTGTATCTTTGCAGTAAATACCTAGTGGTTCAATTTCTTGGTCATAGGGTAACTATTTTTAATGTCTTGAGGAATCTCCATACTGTTTTCCAGAGTGGCTATAGCAGCTTTCATTCCCACCAAGAGTGTAAGTGGGTTCTCCTTACTCCACTTCTGTGCCAAAATTTGTGGCTTTCTGGCTTGTAAATTTTTTGCCATTCTAACTGGTATAAGGTGGTATCTCATTGAGGTTTTCATTTCTATTTCCCTGATGGCTAGTGATGTTAAACATTTATTCATTAGTCTGTTATCCATTTCTACATCTTTGGAGAAGTGTCTGTTCATGTCTTCTGGCCATTTCTTGACTGGATAATTTTTTTTTGGGGGGAGTGGTGAGTTTGATAAGTCCTTTGTACATTTTGGATACCACTCCTTCATATGTAATGTTGTTTGCAAATATCTTCTCCCATTCCATCAATTGCTTCTTTGGTTGACCGTTTACTTTGCTGTGCAGAAGTTTTTAATCTTGACAAAGCCCAAAACTTCATTTTTGCTTTTGTTTCCCTTGCCTTTAGAGGTGTATCTTGAAAGAAGTTGCTGTGGCCGAAGTCGAAGAGGTTATTGCCTATGTTCTCTTCCAGGATTTTGATGGATTCCATCTCACATTGAGGTCTTTCATCCATTTTGAGTTTGTCTTTGAGTATGGTGTAAAAGAATTGTCCACTTTCATTCTTCTGCATGTAGTTGTCATGTATTCCCCGCACCATTTATTGAAGAGACTGTCTTTTACCCATTAGATGTTCTTTCCTGCTTTGTCAAAGATTAGTTGACCATAGTGTTGAGGGTCCATTTCTGGGGCCTCTGTTCTGTTCCATCTATCTATGGATCTGTTTTTGTGCCAATACCATACTGTCTTGATGATGACAGCTTTGTAATATAGCTTGAAGTCAAGCATTATGATGCTCTCAGCCTTAGATCTCTTTATCAATATTCCCTTGCCAATTCAGTGTCTTTTCTGGTTCCATACAAATTTTAGGAGTGTTTATTCTAGCTCTGTGAAAAATGTCAATGATATTTTGATAGGGATTGCCCTGAAAGTGTAGATTGCTCTGGGAAGCATAAACATTTTTAACAATGCTTATTCTTCCAATTCATAAGCATGGAATGTTTTTCCATCTCTCTTGGTCTTCCTCCATTTCTTTCATAAGGGTTCTATAGTTTCCAGTGTATACATTCTTTACCTCTTTGGTTACGTTTATTCCTAGATATATTATGGTTTTGGGTGCTATTGTAAATGGAATCAATTCCCTAATTACTCTTTCTTCAGTTACATTTTAATGTATAGAAATGCAACTGATTTCTGTGCATTGATTTTGTATTCTGCCATGTTGCTGAATTGCTGTATGAATTCTAACAACTTGGGGGTGGAGTTTTTTGTGCTTTCCACATAAGGTATCATATCACCTGTGAAGAGAGGTTGACTTCTTTCTTGTCTATTTGAGTACATTTTATTTCTTTTTGTTGTCTGATTGATGAGGTTAGGACCTCCAGTAATTAGTTGAACAATAATGGTGATAATGGGCATGACTGTTGTATTTCTGACCTTAAGGAAAAAACTCCCACCTTTTCTCCATTGAGAATGATATTTGCCATAGGCTTTTCATAGATAATGAATGATATTTGCTGTAGGCTTTTATGATATGGTGGTATATTCCCTCTATCCCTATACTTTGAATCAGGAAATACTTTTATCAGGAAAAAAAAGTACTTTATACATTTAATCAGGAAAGCATGTTGTGTTTTGTCAAATGCTTTTTCGGTATCAATTGAGAGGATTACATGGTTCTTGTCTTTTATTAATGTGCTCTATCATGTTGATTCACTTGTGAACATTGAACCACCCTTGCATCCCAGGAATAAATCCCACCTGCTCGTGGTGGATCATCATTTTAATATACTGTTCAGTCCTATTGACTATGATCTTATTGAATATCTGGACAGGCATATTCATCTGGAGTATTGATCTGTAATTCTCCTTTTTGAGAATTGGTTTTTGGATCAGGGTAATGCTGTCCTCATAGAATGAGTTTGCAAGGTTTCCTTCTATTTCTATTTTTTGGAATAGCTTCAGTAAAATAGGTATGATTTCTTCTTTAAATATTTGGTAAAATTCCCTTGGGAAGCCAACTGGTCTTGCTCTTGGTTTTGGGAAGTTTTTGATTACTGCTTCAATTTCTTTGCTGGTTAATGTTCTGTTTGGATTCTCAATTTCTTCTTGTTTCAGTTTTGGTAGTTTATATGTTTCCAGGAGTGCATTGATTTATCTAGATTGATAAATTTGTTGGCATATAGTTGCTGGTAATGATTTCTAATAATTGTTTCTATTTCCTTGGTGTTAGTCATGATCTCTCCCTTTCATTCATGAATTTACTAATTTGCCTCCTTTCCCTTTTCTATTGGGTAATTCTGGCCAGAGATTTATCAATCTTATAGTTTCTAGTTTCTTTGATCCAGCTTCTAGTTTCTTTGATCTGTTCTACTGTTTTACTGTTTTCTATTTCATTGACCTCTGCTCTAATCTTTATTATTTCTCTCCTCTTGCTTGGTTTATGCCTTACTTGCTGTACTTTCTCCAGGCCCTTCAGGTTTAAGTTAAGCTTGTGCATTTGCTATTTTTTTTTTCTAATTTTTTGGCAGAGGCTTGGATGGCTATGCATTTCCTTCCTAGGACTGCCTTTGTGGTAACCTATAGGTTTTGGATCAATGTGCTTTCATTCTCATTGTTTTCCCTGAATTGTTTAAGTTCTTCTTTAATTTCCTGGTTGACCCAAACATTCTTGAGCAGGATAGTCTTTAGCTTCCAAGTGTTTGAATTACTTCCAAACTTCTTCTTGTGGTTGAATTCCATTTCAAAGCACTGTGGTCTGAGAAGATGCAGGGAATAATCTCAGTCTTACTGAGTCCCTTACTAAAGGTTCTGATTTTGTGGTCCCATGTTATAACACTCCCATGTTATATCAATTTCCAGAAGCCAGCTTATGGAGGCTCCCCCACTTCTGTTAGTATCCCTATATCTTCCTTTACATTAATGACTCAACATATCCTACCTTTCAAGGAGAAGTCATTTTTCTGCTTGTAGAGATCCAGATATATATTTTTACATCTCTGGTTGATTTCATGGATGTTCAAAATGGTTTGATAGATATCCAGGTATATTCCCCTAAATTCCTTATAGATTTGGATACCAGCCCTTTATCTCATAAGTCATTTGCAAGTATCTTCTCCCATTCCCTAGGTTGCCTTATAGTTGTGTTGATTGTTTCCTTTGGTGTGCAAAAGCTTTTTATTCTGATGAAGTCCCAATAGTTCATTTTTTATTTTATTTCCTTTGCTTGTGGAGGCATGTCCAGAAATAAGTTGCTGTCTCTGAGGTCAAAGAGGTTGCTGCCTGTGCTCTACTATAAGACTTTGATGGATTCCTATCTCACACTTAGGTCTTTCATTCATTTTGAATTTATTTTTGTGTACAGTGTAAGAAAATGATCTAGTTTCATTGTTCTGCATGTGGCTGTCTAATTTTCCCAACACCACTTGCTGCAGAGACTGTTGTTGTTTTTTTCCATCGGATATTCTTTACTGCTTTGTCAAAGATTGGTTGTCCATAGAATTGAGAGTTCATTCCTAGGTCCTAGATTCTCTGTTCTGTTCCATTGATCTATCTATCTGTTTTGGTGTCAGTACCATAGTCTTGATGATTACAGCTTTGTAATACGTCTTGAAGTCCATAATTGTGATGCCTCCAGCTTTGGTTTTCTTTTTACTTTTTTAAGATTTTATTTATTTATTTGTCGGGGTGGGGGAGTACAAGCAGGGGGAGCAGCAGACAGAGGGAGAATCAGGCTCCCCTCTGAACAAGGAGCCTAATGTGGGACTCAATCCTAGACCCTGGGATCATGATTTGATCTGATGGCACACACTTAACTACTGAACCATATAGATATCTCTGGCTTTGGTTTTCTTTTTCAACATTTCTTTGGCTATTTAGGTTCTTTTCTTGTTCCATACAGGTTGCAGAATTCTTTGTTCAAGCTCTGTGAAAAATGATGGTCTTATTTTGAGAGGAATTACATTTAATTCAGTACTCTAGATATTTTAACTTTATTTGTTCTTCCAATCCATGTGCATCAAATGTTTTTCCATTTCTTTACGTCTTCCTCCTTTATAAGAGTTCTATAGTTTTCAGAATACAGATTTTTTTTTTTACACCTTTGGTTAAGTTTATTCCTAGTTATCTTCTGGTTTTTGGTACAATTGTAAATGGGATCCTTTCCTCAATTTCTCTTCCTTGTAATTCATTGTTAGTGTATAGAAATGCAACAGACTTCTGTGCATTAAATTTATATCTGGTGACTGCTGAATTTCTGTAATGGTTCTATAAATTTTTTGGTGGAATCTTTGGATTTTCTATAGAGCATCTTATGAAGAGTGAAATTTTGACTACTTCTTTCCTGACTTTGATGCTTTTTATTTATTTTTGTTGTCTGACTGCTGACACTAGAACTTCCAGTACAATGTTGAACAACAGTGGTGAGAGTGGACATCCCTGTCATGTTCCTGACCTTAGGGAGAAAGTTGTCAGGTTTTCCCCACTGAGGATGATGTTAACTGTGGCTCTCTCATAAATGATCTTTATGATGTTAAGGTATGTTCTCTCTATCCCTACTTTTTTAAGAGTTTTTATCAAGATAGGATGCTGTATTTTGTCATGTTTTTCTACATCTATTGAGAGGATCAAGTGGTTCTTATCCTTTCTCTTATTAATGTCATGTATCAGGATGATTGATTCTCAGATTTTGAACCACCTCTGCAACCCAAGAATAAAAGCCACTTGGTCCTGGTGAATAATCCTTTTATTGTACTCTTGAATCCAATTAGCTAGTATCTTGCTGAGAATTTTTGCATCCATGTTCATCAGGAGTATTCATCTGTAGTTCTCCTTTTAGTGGGGTCTTTGTCTGGTTTTTGGTTCAAGGTAATGGTGGCCTCAAGAAAGAGTTTCAATGTTTTCCTTCTATTTCTATTTATTGGAACAGTTTCAGAATAATAAATATTTGGGCTTCTGGGTGGCTCAGTCAGTTAAGCATCTGCCTTCAGCTCAGGTCATGTTCCCAGTGTCCTGGGATTGTGCCCCACATCGGGCTCCCCAGGAAGCCTGCTTCTCCCTCTCCCTGTGCCTGCCACTGCTGCCCCCCCCCACTTGTGCTCTCTTTCTCTCTCTGCCAAAAATAAATAAAATCTTTTAAAACAAACAATAAGTATTAATTCTTCCTTAAATGTTTGGTCACATTCCCTTGGAAACTATCCAGGCTGGACTCTTGTTTTTTGGGAGATTTTTGAGTGCTGATTCAATTTTGTTGCTTTTTATGGGTCTGTTCAGGTTTTCTATTTCTTCCTGTTTCAGTTTTGGTTATTTATATGTTTCTGGGGATGTGTTCATTTCTTCCAGATTGCCTAATTTGTTAGAATATAATTGCTCATAATATTCTCTTACAATTGTTTGTATTTCTTCAGTATTGGTTGTGATCTCTCCTCTTTCATTCATTATTTTATTTATATGGGTCATTTCTCTTTTATTTTTTGATAAGTCTGGCTAGGGCTTTATTAATTTTGTTAATTCTTTCAAAGGACCAGCTCCTAGTGTTGTTGATCTGTTCTACCTTTTTTTTAAACTGTTATATCATTGATTTCTGTTCTAATCTTTATTATTTCCCTTCTCTTGCTGGACTTAGCTTTAATATGCTGTTTTTTTTTCCCAGCTCATTTAGGTGTAAGCTTATGTTTTGTATTTAAGATTCTTCTTGTCTCTTGAGAAAGGCCTGTATATCCTTCCCTTGTAGGACAGCCTTTGTTGCATCCCAAAGATTTTGAACTGTCATGTTTTCTTTTTTTTTTGATTCCACATATTTTTAATTCTTCTGAATTTCCTGGTTGGCTCTCTCATTTTTCAGTAGCATGTTTCTAATGTTCATGTATTTGTGTTTCTTCCAAATTTTTCTTGTGATTGAGTTCAAGTTTTTAAGCACTGTGATCTGAAAATATACATAGTATTATCTCAATCTTTTTGAACCAGTTGAAGTCCTGATTTATGACCAGTATGTGACTTATTCTGGCGAATGTTCCATGTGCAGTTGAAAAGAGTATGTATTCTTCTGCTTTAGGATGAAATGCTCTGAATACATCTGTGAAGTCCATATGGTCCAGTGTGTCATTCAAAGCCTTTGTTTCCTTGTTGATCTTATGCTTAGATGATCTGTCCATTGCTGTGAGGGGGCTGTTGAAGTCCCTGTCTATTATTGTAGTATTATTATGTGTCTCTTTAAGTTTTTTTATTGATTATATATTTGTCTGCTCCCAAGTTAGAGACATAAATATTTACAATTGTTATATCTTATTTTTGTATAGACCCCCTTTACTATGATATAGTGTCCTTCATCTCTTATTACAATCTTTGTTTTAAAATCTAGTTTGCCTGATATGAGGATGGCTTTCTTTTGATGTCTCCAGCTTTCTTTTGATGTCCATTAGCATCGTATATTGTTCACCCCATCACTTTCAATCTAGCTCTAAAGAGAGTCTCTTGTAAGCAGCATATTTAATAGATTTGGGTTTTTTTTTTTATCCATCTGATATCCTATGTCTTTTGATTGGAGCATTGAGTCCATTTACATTCAGAGTAATTATTGAAAGATAAGAATTTAGTGCCATTGGATTACCTGTAAAGTCACTGTTCCTGTCGGTTATCTCTGTTCCTACCTAGTTTTTGTTACTTTTGTTCCCACTTTCCAGTCAAAAGTTCCCCTTTAATATTTCTTGTAGGACTTGTTTTGTGTTCATGAACTTCTTTACTTTGTTTGTCTTGGATACTCTTTATCTTTCCTTCTATTCTGAATGACAGCCTTGCTGGATTACGTATTCTTGGCTGCATATTTTTTACCATTTAACACACTGAATATATCATGCCAGTCTTTCCTGGCCTGTCAGGTCTCTATGGACAGGTCTGCTGTCAACCTTATGTGTCTACCCTTGTATGTTAAGCACTTTTTTTCCTGAGCTGCTTTCAGAATTCTCTCTTTTCTTTAACTTTGTATTTAGCTAGTTTAACTGTAATATGTCATGGCGTTGACTTGTTTTGTTGATTTTGAGAGAAATTTTCTGTACTTCTTGAACATGAATACCTGTTTCTTTCCCCAGATTAAGGAAGTTTTCAACTATAATTTGCTCAAATAAACCTTCAACCCCCTTTTCCTAGTGTTCTTCTGGGACTTCTGTGATACAGATACATTTTTTATTTTATGGGATCACTGAATTCCCTAAGTCTACCTTCATTATCTAATAGGTTTTTTTTTTTCCTCTTCTCTTCAGTTTCATTATTTTCCATCATTTTGTCTTCTATATCATCTATAATCTCTTCTGCTTCTTCATTCCTTGCCATGATTATATTGACTCTGTTTTGCATCTCAGTTGTAGTATTTTTTATATCAGCTGACTAGTGTTTCAGTCTTTATCTCTGCAACAAGTATTTCTCTAGTATATTCTATGCTTTTTTTCAAGTCCAGTGAGTAGTCTCATGGCTGTTTTCTAAATTCTTGTTCACATATATTGTTCATATTTGCTTTGAGCATGTACTTTGCTGTGATATCTTCCTGACATATCTTTTGGGAGAGTTTCTTTATCTTGTCAATTTGGCTAAGTTTCTATCTTTTGCATGTTATGAAAGCTTGTTATGTTTCTGCACCTCAGAATAATGCTGTATTATGAAGTGGTAATCCACTGGCCAGGACTTGGCACTTCAGGATGTGTTTCTGGGTGTATGTTGTGTGTACTCTGCTGTTGTATTTTTGGCTCTCTTTCCAACTGGTCTGTCCTCTGCAGAGTTCCTCCTTCCTTGCAATGTGGACTGTTTGTACCTTTATCTAGGTGTACTTCAATTTGTTTGTTTAAAAATCCTATAAAAAATAAAGGAAGGAAGAAAGAGAGAAAATGAAAAGAGACAAGAAAACCCTATTTCAAAAATAAGAGAAAAGAAAAAGTGATGGGGGAAAAAACAGACAATTGAAAAAACCCATAAGCTGATTCCAAGGAAAAATAAAGAGCAAAAAGTTAAGAAATGGAAAATAGAAAAAGAAGACTGATCCATAAAAAGAGAAAAGGAAATGGAGAAAAAAACAACAGACTAAGAAACAAAAACTATAAGCCTGATTCCAAAGGAGAGGGGGAGGAAAAGAAAGTAGAAAGAAAGAAAGGTAGGAAGGAAGAAAGGAAGAAGAGAAGAAGTAATACAGCCTGGTCATATTTCCACTGTAACTAAAGGAGTTGCTATGGGAGTACTATATGTTCAATAGACTTGGTGCATGGAGAGTAGTGCCTTTATTGTTCTTCTGGGTGAGAGGTTTACCATGCTGGCTCACAGTCAGTCCTGCCCCAGTAAAAGAAAAACACTTTCCAAGCATAAGGGGGCAACTTCCACCTCCACTGGGGCCACTGTGCTGCTCACTGATGTCCTGCTGGTTTGGAATCAAGACTAAAATGGCACCCCACTCTCTGGTCCCTATACAGGGAATCTCACAGCCCCAGCTTTTCAGGAAGCCCTCACAGAAAAGTGAGGGCCATCAGGATGCCTGAAGCCCACTTCTCCTGCATTTGTCTCTGGTGAATCTTGGATTCAAAACTCCAAATCTGTGTTTTATCTTTGGAATGCTGCTGGGATTCAAAACTCCAGATCTTAAAGGAGCCAGCACTGCCTTGATCTGCTCCCTCCTCCAGATTAGAGAGTCGCTGTGCTCTGACTAGTGCCCATTGCCCCGGAAAAACAGTACCCCACCTGTGCAGTGTCTGGATTCTATAGTGTGGCAACACAAAATGGAGAGGCTAGTTTAGCCACCTTCTGCACGTGCCTTGGACACTTGCCAATGAAAGGGTGTTTGCTGGCACCTACGGGGTCTTTTGTCTTTGGAGAGTTAATATATCCTCTTCCAAATGTATTCCAGAAATGGGATATAGCTCTCACAGTATGACCCCTGAGATCCCTAAACCACTTTGGGTATGCTTCTGGGCCAGAGCCCTCCTTCTCTCCAGGAGCACATGCTACAGTTCCCCTTCAGTGAAAGTCCAACACTTCCAAAGTTCAGAGTTTGAGCTACATTCACTATTTCCAAAAAAAGAAAGAAAAGAAAAGAAAAAAAAAAAAACCCCTGCCAAATCAGTTCTCCTAGTTCCCCAGTCTATAGTCTGAGAGGTTTTCTTCTTGTGCAAACCCTGTCCCACACCCTCTCAACATCTCTATCCCCTTTCTCTTCCTATGCAAGGGGTTCCCTGTCCTCCACAGCAAAGCAGCTTTTTTCTCTCCCAATTCCTTTCCAGGCATCTCACACCTGCCATGTTTTCTTTTCCAACCATGCAAATACTTCTTCAAATCTTCAGATATATCTCTTGGCATTCCAAATTACCTGACCTCAATACAGTTGTGTTCAGGTGCAAGAAAGCTCCAGGTCTCCCTACTTCTCTGCCATCTTAACTCTGCCCCCTCAACATCATATTTCTTAATATCAGATTTCCCCCAACTGTCTAGTAAATTTTTAAGTGTTTGTTCAAATCAAGATTTAAACTAAATTATACATAGAATGATTTAATCAATAGAAGGAGCCAGGTATGCCAAAGATTTAGGAAAATATTCTTGGCTAGGCAGATTACAAAAGTTGTGATATGGGGATAATCTTGCCTTCTTTTAATAAGTTCAGTGTAACTAGGGCATATTGAGTACAGTGATTGGTGAGAGAAGCATTCAGGTGCAAGAGTGGGAGGAGAAAGAACACTTAAGAGGCTACTACAGTGATTCAGACAAAAATGATGAAAATCTGACTAGTATGTTGGGACTGGATATGCAGAAAAGGAAGTATACTGATGATTGAGAGGACACTGATAACAGATTTCTGTTTTGGCAGACTGAGTGGACAGAGGTGTCATTTACAGAGATATAATGTTTTCCAGTGATCAATGCAGTAAGTGGGAATTAAACATTGGTGTGCAACCAAGGTATACTTTTCTCTACTCCTGGTATTCCACAGGTTCTCTGGAACTGAAGTAACTGCAGAAATGCCTGCTTCATTGACTTCCAAAGATTAGGGTTCATTGCAATGGGTACCAGAGAATATCCCTGTTTCTGGTAGACACTCTTTCAGCAGAGAACCATGAGGTTTGTACTTATTTGGGTACCACCTCTGGCATACACTGCAGCCATTCATCTCCATCGCACTTGCAATTATACAAAGTAGGAGATGCAGATATAAAAATTTCTATTAAACATAACTTCCAAGTTTTAATTTTTAATAATGGCATCACCCAGTCACTTTGGCTGAAAATGTATCATTATTTTTTATGCTCTTTTATGCCCTTTGTTATTTGTTTCTAAATTTTCATTATTTCATTCTCAGATAGTTCTTTTATTGAGGATGTAGACATAAAGACCAAGAGTGTATATTACGAAGCTACACTGTTTGGATTTGACATGCCCAGTCTACCATCATTAGCAGAAATTTACTTCACTTTTTTCTGCCTCACTTTCCTTATCTAAGGATATTAATAGTGTGAAACACTTAGTATAATATCTGGGGAACACTCAACAAATATTAACTGTTATTAAGGTGCTATCAGTTCCATCTCACTGCCACCCCCTGCTTAGGTGTTTTGTCTTGTTTAATTCTTTTTTCCAACAACTTTGATGAACTGTAGTTGAGAATTAAAACTGTATATTTTTGAGCTAGGGAACAATGGTGGTGGAGTAGAAGGACCCTAGGCTCATCTTGTCCCATGAATACAAACAGATAACTATCAAATCATCCTAAATATCCCAGACATAGACCTGAAGACATACACAAACTACACAACTAAAGGGAAAGGCAAGGCCACATCAAAGGAAGTAGGAAGTGTGGAGATGTGGCTTAGAGGAGAAATAGATTGGTAGTGCTGCAAAGGGAAAGGAGCCGTGGTCACAGAGAAGATCACACAGGGGAAGACAAAAGGAATATGTTTACCCAAAGCCATTGGCTTGGAAAATGAGAGGGCCTGAATTTCCTGAGTTCTTGCAACCAGCAGGGATTTAGCCTGAAATTGTTTTGTTTTGTTTTGTTTTTTATTTTTTCAGTGTTCCAAGATTCATTGCTTATGCGCCATACCCAGTGCTCCATGGAATACATGCCCTCCTTAATACCCACCACCAGGCTCTCCCAACCCCCACACCCCTCTCCTCTCCAAACCCTCAGTTTGTTTCTTAGAGTCCACAGTCTCTCCTTGGCTGAGATATAGCACAAAGGGCATTGCTCTTCTCCTAGAGAAAAGGCAGACAAAATACATGTCAGCAGACAGTATGGAAATGGTGATCTCAAGAGTACTTGGGGCACACAATGGGAATAATATTTTCTCTTTTCAGAGGATGTCCCTAGGAGGCAGCATTCATAGAGATACCTCTCCAGAAACAAAGGAGATGGCAGGTGCTGTTCTCTTCACCCACCCATTAGCATAAACACAGAGCCACCTGCAGAAAGTGGCACAGCGCACACTGACTGCCTCACTTGCATATACAAAGACCCACACCCCCACAAACTGGTGGGAATGCCCTTTTCAGTCACACTTGCCTCAGTCCCTGAACAGAAAACCTCTGCCCCAGAAAAACAGCACAGATACCTGTCCACATGACATCTCCTGACTGGAGACTGCTGCAGGGCCTCGGTTCCAATAAAGGTGGTGACAGATCTCATTTCACAAGCAAAGCACACCTAGTTAAAATTCAACCATATTCAAAGCAGGAACCAGTTAAAACTCAACCACATTCAAGGAAGGAACCAAACACTACCCACAGTAGGCAAGGAGATCCTCTGCAGATGACTGGCCTGAAGGATTGAGAAGACAAAATACAACAGCAGTGTGCATGCAGCACACACCAGAGGCACTCTTTGAAGTGTCAAGCCCTCACACTACACGACTTCTTCATAGGGCGGTTACTTTCAGGATCAGGAGACATAACTGGCTTTTCTAACACAGAGAAGACAGACACATTGACAGAATTCAAACGTGGAGGAATTTATCCCAGAAGAAAGAAAAAGATAAGGCCAAACCTAGAGATCCAAGTGAAACAGATATAAGTAAAATGCGTGATGGGGGATTTAGAGAGATAATCATAAAGATACACACTGGGCTTGAGAAAAGTATACAAATAATCAGCAAGACACTTATTGCAGAGACAAAAGAGTTTTAAAAAATCAATCAGAAATTAATAGTTCAATAAATGAGATTAGAACAATGAACGGCAGGATGGAAGATGCAGAAGAATGAATTAGTGACCTAGAAAACAAAGTAATGGAAAGTAATGAAGCTGAACAAAAGAGAGGAAGAATTATACAACATGAGAATAGATGTAGGGAACTCAGTAACTATTAAACATACTAAAATTTCTATTGTAGGATTCCCAGTAGAACACAGAAAAGGAGACAGAAAATTTATTTGAAAAATTAATAGATGAAAACTTCCCTGATCTTGGAAAGGAAACAGACATCTATATCCAGGAGGCACAGAGAACTCCCATCAATATCAACAAAAGCAGGTGAACAAAAATATATTGTAATTAAATTTCAAAAATATAGTGATAAAGAAAAAAATCTTAAAAGCAGCAAAACAAAAGAAATCCTTAACATACATGCAAAAACCCATAAGAATAGCTGGGGATATCCCAACAGAAATGTGGTGAGCCAGAAGGGAGTGTAATGATATCCTCAAGGTGCTGAATGGAAAAAATCTGCAGCCAAGAATACTCTATCCAGGAAGGCTATCATTCAGAATAGGGGGCAGAAAGTTTCCCAGAGAAAAACTGGAGAGCACCATGCAAAATAATGAAACTGCACCACTTTATTTCACATACAAAAAAATAAAAAAAAAAAACCTCAAAATGTGTGAAAGACCTAAATGTGAGACAGGAAACCATTAAAATCCTATAGAAGAACACAGGCACTAACCTCTTTGACATCAACCATAACAACTTCTGACAAGATATGTCTCTTGCGGCAAGGGAAAGAAAACCATAAATAAACTATTGGGACTTCAACAAAATGAGAACCTTCTGACCAGTGAAGGAAACAATCAACAGAACTAAAAGGCACCCTATACAATAGGAGAAGGTATTTGCAAATAACATATCTGATAAAGGGTTGATATCCAACATATATAAAGATCTTATGAAACTCAACACCCAAAACACAAGTAAACCAGTTAAAACATGGCCTAGAACACATGACTAGGCATTTTGGCAAAGAAGACATACAGGTGGCCAACAGACATATGAAAATATGCTCAACATCACTAATCATTGGGGAAATACAAACAAAAACTACAATGAGATATCACCTAACACCTGTCAGAATGGCTAAAATTAGTAATGCAGGGAACAACAGGTGTTGGCCAGGATGCAGACAAAGGGGAACCCTCTTATACTGTTGGTGGGAATGTAAACTGGTGCAGCCACTCTGCAAAATAATATAGAGGTTCCTCAAGAAGTCAAAATTAGAGCTACTCTATGATCCAGCAATTGCGGTACTAGGTATTTACCCACGGGATACAAAAATACAGATTCAGTGGGGGTATATGCACCCTGATGTTTATAGCAGTATTAGCAGCAATTATGGAAAGAGCCCAAATGTCCATTTACTGAGGAATGGATAAAGAAGAAGTGATATATATATATATATATATATATATATATATATATAATACATTAATATTAATCATAGATATTAGATTATTAGAATAGTAATCATAATAAAGAATGAAATCTTGCCATTTGCAATGATGTGGATGGAACTAGAGCACACTGTGAAATGAGAAGCAACTCAGCCAGAGAAAAACAAATACCATGTGATTTCACTCATACGAGGAACTTAAAAATCAACGAAATGATCATAGGGGAGAAGGAGAGGCAAACCAAGAAAAAGACTCTTAGGTATAGAGAACAAACCAATTATTTCCAGGGGGCAGGTGGGTGGTGGGATGGATTAAACTTGTGATGGGGATTAAGGAGTGAACTTATGATGAACACTGGGAGTTATATGTAAGAATAGAATCACTGAATTGTACACCTGAAACTAATATTATGCTGTATATTAACTAACCTGAATTTAAATTTATAAAAAGCATTTGGGAATAGCTGCATGCTTAACACATGGGAAACATACCGTGACTAAACCTTTTGTCAAGTAGCATCTACTTTCATTAAGATATAAGTGTATATAAGGTTATGTATAGAAATATATGAGAATAGCTGTATGCTTTACTCATTGGAACTACCATGTGTATAATACACCCTTCAACTTATGTCTTCTTTGAGTAAGATGCAGGTGTTTGAAAATGTATGTGTAGAAGTGTACAGGAATATCCACATGTTTAACACTGAAACAACACTATGCATAATCCATCTTTCAAGTATCTTCTTTCATTAAAAGTTTCTACACATACCTGTAGAGGGATATGGGAATAGTCATATACTTAACTCATTGACAATACACTGTGTATAAATCATTGTTCAATTAACAACTTCCTTATCCATATATATGTATGTTTATAAATGTATGTGTAGAAGCATAGGGAGAATATGCCTATTCTTACCTGAATGAAGCTAAATGGTGTATAATGCATGTTTCAGGTAACACCTTCTTTCATTAAGATATAAGTATTTATAAACATGTTAGAAGCATATGGGAAAATCCCTGTCCTTACTTCATAGAAACTACACTGTGTATAATCCCTTGTTCAAATAACGTTTTTTATTAATATATATGTGTTTGTAAATGGATGTATAGGAGCATAATGGAAGAACCTTGTGCTTAAACATGTTGAAACTACACTGTGTTTAAACTGTCATTCAACTATCTTCTTCTTTCATTAATATAAATGACTAACACCTTAACCCTAACACTAACCCTAACCCTTAATCCTTAAGACTAAATCTAAACCTCTGGAGAGTTCTCTAAACTTCAGGATACCAGGCATATACTCCTACCCAGGCCATAAAGCCTAACTTTACATTTGAGCAGAAGAAGAAAGGAAGAAGAAGATGATGATGATGAAAATGAACAAGAAGAAGAAGAAAGGGGAGGAGGGGGGAAAAGAAGGAGAAGGAGAAGAAAAAGAAGTGATATATGTATATATGTATATATACATACATATATATTGATAGATTCACACACACAATGGAATATTGGTCAGCTATTAAAAAAAAAAAGAATGAACTCTTGCCATCACCAATGACATGGATGGAGCTAGAGAGGCGTATGCTAACCAAACTTAGACATGCACAGAAAGACAAATAACATGTGATTTAGAATCTAAGAAACAACTCAGCGAAGGGGAAAAAAAGAGAGACAACCTGAGAAACAGACTACTAACTACAGAGAACAAACTAATTGTTACCAAAGTAGAGGTGAGTAGGGGCATGGGTTAAGTAGGTGATAAAGATTATGGTGTGCACTTGTTCTAGTGAGCATCTGGTATTGTATGGAAGTGCCAAATCACTATTTTTTTTTACCCTGAAACAAATGGTACATATGTGATAAGTAACTGGAATTAATAAAAACTTAATGAAAAAGTTTCCCAGAAAAATAAGAACTAAAGCAGTTCAGGACTACCAAACCAGATGTGCAGGAGATATTGAAGGGGACCCATTGGGTGCAAAGGGGAGGGCAAAAGTGACAAAGACAAGAGAGGATCAGAGAATATCTCCAGAAACAAGGACAAAACAAGTAATAAAATGGTACTAAATACATACCTATCAGTAATTACTTTGAATATAAATAGATTAAATGCTCCAATCAAAAGACATAAGGTGTTATATGGATTTTAAAAAAAAGACCAATCTATTTGCTGCCTACATGAAACTCATTTTAGACCTAAAGAGAACCAGCAGACTGAAAATGAGGAGACAGAGAAATTTTATTACTCAAATGGCTATCAAAAGAAAGCCAGAGTGTCAATACTTATATTAGACAAACTAGATTTAAAACAAAGACTTTAACAAGACAGAAATAATGGCAATATATAATCATAAATATGACAATCCAACAAGAAGATATAACATTTGTATAGACATTTATGCACCTAACATGGGAGCAACCAAATATATAAGATAATTAATAACAAATATAAAAGGACTAATTGATACTAACACAACAATAGTAGGGGACTATTTATTTTTTAAGATTTTATTTGTTTGACACAAAGAGAGAGACCAAGTACTAGCTGGGGGAGCAACAGAGGGGGAGGGAGAACCAAGCTCCCCACTGGGCAAGAAGCCAGACACAGGGTTCTAGCCCAGGATGGTGGGAACATGACCTGAACAGAAGGCAGATGCTTAACCAACTGAGCCCCCCAGGCACCCCAGTAAGAGACCTCAACATCCTACTTACATCAATGAACAGAGGAACTAAACAGAAAATCAACAAAGAAACAATGACTTTGAATGACACACTATACCAGGTAGACTTACCAGATATGTTCAGAATATTCCATCCTAAAATAGAGTACACATTCTTCTCACATGCACTTGGAACAATCTCTAGATAGATCATATATTAGGTCACAAAAAAAGACCTCGACAAATACAAAAATGTTTAAAACATGCCATACAACTTTTCTGATGACAACGCTATGAAACTAGAAGTCAACCATAAGAAAAAAAAATACAGAGTATAAATACACGAAGGTTAAACAATATGCTACTAAACAATGAGTGAATCAACCAGAAAATCAAAGAAGATATTTAAAAATGCATAGAAACAAATGAAAATGAAAACAATGGTCCAAAATATTTGAGATGCAGCAAAAAGTGGTCCAGAGAGGGAAGTAAATAGAGATATAGGTCTATCTCAAGAAGCAAAAAAATCTCAAATAAACAACTCAACCTTACACCAAGAGAAGCTAGGATAAGAAAAACAAAGCCAAAGCCAACAGAAGGAAGAAAATAAAGAATAAAGCAGAAATAAATGATATAAAAACTTAAAAATAAAGTAAAATAAATAACACAGATTAACAAAACAACGAGCTAGCTCTTCAAAAAATTAATGAAATTGAATAAACCTTTAGTCAGACCCATCAAAAAGAGAAAGGACCCATATAAAAAAGAGGGGAAAAAACAACCAACATTACAGAAATCCAAATTAGTATAAGAGGATCTGTGGGGAAAAATAAGCCCTAAAACTGGGCAACCTGGAAGAAATGGGTAAGATCCTAAGGCCATACAAACTACCAAAGCTGAAACATTAAGAAATGGCAACTTGAATAGAAAAATAATCAGGGTAGTAATTGAATCAGTAATCGAAAAACTGCCAACAAGCAAAACTCCAAGGCAGACTCCAGGTGACTCCTACAAAACATTTAAGAGTTAATACTTATTCTTCTCAAACTATTGCAAAAAAAATAGAAAAGGATAGAAAACTTCCAAATTCATTCTATGTGGCTTGCATTACCCTGTTACCAAAACCAGATAAACACACCAATACAAACAAACAAACAAACAAACAAAAGGAAGTATAGGCTAATACACCTGATGTACACAGATGTAAAAATTCTCAACAAAATACTAGCAAACCAAATCCAACATTACATTAAAAAAAAAAAAACATTCACCACAATCAAGTGGGATTTGTTCTTGGCTTAAAATTGTGTCTCATATTCACAAATCAATCAACATGATACAGCACGTTAATGAAAGAAAGGATAGGATCTATATGATTATTTCAATAGGTGCAGAAAAACTATTTGACAAAGTACAACATCCATTCATGATAAAGACTTCAACAAAGTCAGGTTAAAGGAAACATACTTCATCATAAAAAAGAACCATATACAAAAAACCAACAGCTAGGGCGCCTGGGTGGCTCAGTGGGTTAAAGCCTCTGCCTTCGGCTCAGGTCATGATCCCGGGGTCCTGAGATCGAGTCCCACATCGGGCTTTCTGCTCAGCAGGGAGCCTTCTTCCTCCTCTCTCTGCCTGCCTCTCTGCCTACTTGTGATCTCTTCTGTCAAATAAATAAAATCTTAAAAAACAACCCACAGCTAATATCATCCTTAATGGGGAAAAACTGAAAAGTTTTCCTGTACTGTCAGGAAGAAGACAAGAATGTCCACTAACACCACTGTTATTTAACATAATAGGGTAACTCCTAGCCACAGGAATCAGACAATTAAAATAAATAAAATGCATCCAAATCAGCAAGGAGGAAGTAAAACTTTCACTATTTGCAGATGATATGCTACTCTATACAGAAAACCTGAAACTCTGCACCAAGAAGAAGAAGAAGAAGAAGAAGAAGAAGAAGAAGAAGAAGAAGAAGCAGCTGTTAGAAATGAAAAAGGAATTGAGCAGAGTCACAGGATTAAAAAAAAATCAATGTATGGAAACTTTTGCATTTGCAAGCACCAATAATGAAGCAACAGAGAGTTTGACTTCTTCATTGACAATTTGAATACATTTTATTTATTTTTGTTGTATGATTGTTGTTGCTAGGACTTCTAGTATTATGTTTAACAACAGTGGCAGAGTGGGCATCCTTATAGTGTTCCAGATCTCAAAGGGAAGGCCATCAGCTTTTCCCCATTGAGAACAATATGCACTGTGGGTTTTATATAGATAGATTTTACGAAGTTGAGGAATGTTCCCTCTATCCCTATACTTTGAGGCGTTTTAATCAGGAATGGATGCTGTATCTTGTCAAATGCTTTTTCTGCATCAACTGAGAGGACCATGTATTTCTTCTCTTTTTTTCTTATTGATTTGTTCCATCACATTGATAGATTTGTGAATCTTGAGCCACCGTTGCATCCAGGAATAAATCCTACCTGGTCATGGTGATGATCTTTTTAATGTACTGTTGGATTCTATTAGCTAGGGTCTTGTTGAGAATCTTAGCATCCATATTCATCAAGGATATTGGTCTGAAATTCTCCTTTCTGAGGTGGTTTTTGCTTGGTTAGGAGATCAAGGTAATGCTGGCTTCATAGAAAGACACATCTCCAAAGCTAGAAATCAGGCAATGTGATGCCCCCAGTTTTGTTTTTCTTTTTTAACATTTCCTTACCAATTTGGGGTCTCTTCTGGTTCCACACAAATTTTAGGACTGATTGTTCCAGCTCTTTGAAAAATACTGGTGGAATTTTGACCGGAATGGCATTGAAAGTATATAGATTGCTCTAGGCAGTATAGACATTTTAACAATGTTTATTCTTCTGATCCATGAGCATGGAATGCTTTTCCATCTTTTTGTGTCTTCTTCAATTTCCTTCATGAGTGTTCTGTAGTTTCTTGAGTACAGATCCTTTACCTCTTTGGTTAGGTTTATTCCCAGGTATCTTATGGATCTTGTTGCTATAGTAAATGGAATCTATTCTCTGATTTCCCTTTCTATATTTTCATTCTTATTGCATAAGAAAGAAAGCAACTGATACATTGATTTTGTATCCTACCATATTACTGAATTGCTATATGAGTTCTAGTAGTTTGGGGGTGGAGTCTTTTGGGTTTTCCATATAAAGTATCATGTCATCTGCAAAGAGAGAGAGAGTTTGACTTCTCCTTTTCCAATTTGAATACCTTTTATTTCTTTTTGTTGTCTGATTGATGTTGCAAGGATGTCTAGTACTATGTTGAACAACAGTGGCCAGAGTGGACATTCTTATATCCCTATACTTTAAACCGTTTTAATCAGGAACAGATGCTGTATCTTTTCAAATGCTTTCTCTGCATCAGTTGAGAGGGCCATGTGGTTCTTCTCATTTCTTTTATTGATTTGTTCTATCACATTGATTTGTGAATGTTGAACCACCCTTGTGTCCCATGAATAAATAAAACCTGGTCATTGTCAATAATCTTTTTAATGTACTGTTGAATCCTATTAGCTAGGATCTTGTTGAAAATCTTAGCATCCATATTCATCAGGAATATTGGTCTGAAATTCTTCTTTTTGGTGGGGTCTTTGCCTGGTGTGGGGATCAGGGTAATTCTGGCATTGTAAAAAGAGTCTGAAAGTTTTCCTTCTGTTTCTACTTTTTGAAACAGCTTCAGGAGAATAGGTATTATTTCTTCTTTGAATGTTTGGTAGAATTCTCCATGTAATCTCTCAGGGCCTGGGTTCTTGTTTTTTGGGAGGTTTTTAATCACTACTTCAATCTCCTTACTAGATATTGGTCTATTCAGATAGTCAATTTCTTCCTGATTCAGTTGTGGAAGTTTATAGGTTTCCAGGAATGCATCCATTTCATCTAGGTTGCTTAACTTATTGGCATATGACTGTCAATAATAATTTCTGATAATTGTTTCTATTTCCTTGGTGTTATTTGTGATCTCTCCCTTTTTGTTCTGAATTTTGTTAATTTGGGTCCTCTCTCTTTTCTTTTGGATTAGTTTAGCCAGTGCCTTATCGATCTTACTGATTCTTTCAAAAAACACTGTGATCACCAAGGCAGCATTGTACTGGCATAACAACAGACACATACACCAGTGGAACAGAGTCAAGAGCCCAGATATGGACCCTCAGCTCTATGGCCAAATATTCTTTGACAAAGCAGGAAAAAATGTACAGTGGAAAAGAGTCTCTGCAATAAGTGGTTCTTGGAAAACTGGACAGCTATGTATAGAAGAATGACACTCGACCATTCTCTTATACCATACACAAAGATAAACTTGAATGGAAAAAAGACCTCAACATGAGGCAGTAATCTATCATAATCCTAGAGGAGAGCATAGGCAGTAACCTTTTTGACATTGGCCACAGCAACTTCTTTCAAGACAGGTCTCCAAAGGCAAAGGAGAAAAAGCAAAAATGAACTTTTTAGACTTCATCAAGATCAAAAGCTTCTGCACAACAATGGGAACAGTCAACAAAACAAAGAGGCAACCCACAGCATGATAGAAGATACTCACAAACAGCACTACAGATAGAGGGCTAATATCCAAGATCTATAAAGAACTTCTCAAACTCTATACCCCAAAAACAAATAATCATTTCAAAAAATGGGCAGAGGACATGAACAGACACTTCTCCAAAGAAAACATACAAATGACTAGCAGACACATGAAAAAATGTTCATCATCCTTTGCCATCATGGAGACTCAAATCAAAACTACATTGAGATAACACATTACACCAGTTACAATGGAAAGATTAACAAGACAGGAAACAACAAATGTTGGAGAGGATGTGGAGAAAGGGGAACCCTCTTACACTGTTGGTTGGAATGCAAGTTGGTGCAGCCACTTTCAAAAACAGTGTGGAGATTCCTTGAAAAATTAAAAATAGAGCTTCCTTATGACCCTGAAATTGCACTCCTGGGCATTTACCCCAAAGATATAGATGTAGTGAAAAGAAGGGCCATATGTACCCCAATGTTCACAGCAGCAATGGCCACATTTGCCAAACTGGGGAAAGAGCCAAGATGCCCTTCAACAGATGAATGGATAAAGAAGATGTGGTCTATATATACAATGGAGTATTATGCCTCCATCAGAAAGGATGAATACCCAACTTTTGCATCAACATGGATGGAACAGAGGAGATAATGCTGAGTGAAATAAGTCAAACAGAAAAAGTCAATTATCATATGGTTTCACTTACTTGTGGAACATAAGAAATAACATGGAGGACATTAGGAGAAGAAAAGGAAAAGTGAATTGGGGCAAATTGGAATAGGAGATGGACCATGAGAGACTGTGTATGCTGAGAAATAACCTTAGGGTTTTAGAGGGTAGGGGGTGGTGGGATGAGTGAGCCTGTTGGTGGGTATTAAGGGGGGAATGAATGTATTGCATGGAGCACTGGGTGTTGTACATAAACAATGAATCTTGGAACACTGCACCAAAAACAAATGATGTACATTATGGTGGCTAATATAACAGAATCAAATAAATAAATATGAAGCAACAGAAAGAGAAATTAACAAAGCAATCCATTTACAATTGAACAAAACCAATAAGATACCTAAGAATAAACATAACCAAAGAGGTGAAAAACCTCTATTGTGAAAACTAAACACCCATGAAAGAAATTACAAATGAGGAAAAGAAATGAAAAATCATACCATGGTCATGGATTAGAAGAACAAATTGTTAAAATGTCTATACTACCCATAGAAATCTACACATTTAATGTAATTCAGTATCAAAATACCAACAGCATTTTTCACAGAGTGAGAATAAACATTCCTAAAATTTGTATGGAATCACACAAGACCCTGAGTGACAAAAGTGATCTCAAAAAATAAAAGCAATGGTGGAGGCATCACAATTGTGAACTTCAAGTGATATTACAAAGCATTAATAATCAAAACATTAGATAGTGACACAAAAATAGACATGTAGATCAATGAAACAGAATAGAAAAACCAGAAATGAAAAAGAACAAAAAAATGGAAGAAAAAAAGAATTAAAAGAAAGAAAGAAAATGGAAGTAAGGAAAGAAGGAAAACCAGAAATCTGAACACCTGTATGGTCAATTAATCTTCAACAAAGCAGGAAAGAATACCAAATGGGAAGAGTGTCTTTTCAACAAATGGTGTTGGGAAAAGTGGACAACAGTATGGAAAAGAATAAAAGTGGATCACTTTCTCACAGCACAAAAAATAAAAATGGAATAAAGGCCTAAATGTGAAGCCTGAAACCATAAAAATCATTAAAATTTAAAAAAAAACATAAAAAGAGGAGATCACAGAGAGTAACTTCTATGACATTGGCCAGTGGAACTTCTTTCTAGGTGTATCTCCTCACACAAGGAAACAAAAGAAAAATAACTGTCATGCTTACATAAAAATCAAAAGCTTCTGCACAATGAAGAAAACAATAAACAAAACAGAAGGTAACCTGTGAAATGGGAGAAGATGGTTGCAAATGACATATCCAATAAAGGGTTACTATCCAATATCTAAGTAACTTATAAAACTAATCATCCAAACAATGAAAATCCAATTAAAAAATGGGCAGAAGACGTGAATAGACAGCTTTCCAAAGACATACAGATGAGCACCAGACACATGAAAACATGCTCAACATCGCCATCATCAGGGAACTGAAAATAAAAACTACAATGAGATATCAATTTACCCCTTTCAGAATAGCTTAAGTCAACAACACAGAAATCAACAGATATTGGCAAGGAGGTGGAGAAAAAGGAACATTCGTGCACTGTTGATGGGAATGCAAACTGGTGCACCACTCTGGAAAAACAGTATGGAGGTTCCTCAAAAATTAAAAATAAAACTACCCTATGGTTAAGCAATAACACTACTAGGTATTTACACAAAAAATACAGAATACTAGTTCAAATGAATATGTGCACTATGATGTTTATAGCAGCGTTATCTACAATAGCCACATTATGGAGACAGTCCAAGTGTCCACTGGCTGATGAACAGATAAAGAAGAATACACACACACACACACACACACAATGGAATATTACCAAGCTTTAAAATAGAATGAAATCTTGCCATTTGCAGTTATGTGGATGGCCAGGAAACAACAGATTATTAAACTAAGGTTATTAAACAAACAAAGGTTATTGAACAAAGAGAAAGAAAAATACCATATGATTTCACTCATATGGAATTTAAGAAACAAAACAGATGAACACAAGGAAAAGAGGGAGGCAAATGAAGAAACGCACTCTCTTTTTAAAAAGATTTTATTTATTTGACAGAGAGAGAAAGAGAGTGCACAAGCAGGAGGAGCCACAGGCAGAGGGAGAGGGAGAAGCAGGCTCCCTGTTGAGCAGAGAGCCATCCTGACCTGAGCTGAAGGCAGATGCTTAACTGACTGAGACACTCAGGCACCCTAGGGAAATACACACTTGAGAGAACAAACTGATTGTTACCAGATGGGAGGTGGGGGGGATGGGTTAAATAGGTGATGGGGATTAAGGAGTGCACTTGTGATAAGCACAAGGCGTTTTAATCAGGAATGGATGCTGTATCTTGTCAAATGCTTTTTCTGCATCAACTGAGAGGACCATGTATTTCTTCTCTTTTTTTCTTATTGATTTGTTCCATCACATTGATATATGGAAGTGCTGAATCACTATATTGTGCACCTGGAACTAACATTACACTGTATGTTAATTAAGTGGAATTTAAATAAAAACTTTAATAAATGAAATTGTATATTTAATATATGCAATTTGTTCATTTGATATATGTACACATTGTGAAATATTCACCACAATCAACCTAATTAACACATTCCTTACTTCATAGTTACTTTTTTAGTAAGGGGAACACCTAAGTTCTACACTCTTAGCAAACTTCAAGTATACAGTACAACATTTTTAATTACAGTGAAATTGTTTTATATTAGATCTTCAGGACTTATGTATCCTGCAAAACTGGTATTTTGTTCTCCTTATCAACACCCCACCAGCCTCTAGTAATCACAATTATTCTTTTTTTTTTAAGATTTTATTTATTTATTTGACAGAGAGAGAGAGAGATCACAAGTAGGCAGAGTGAGAGGGGGAAGCAGGCTCCCCACCGAGCAGAGAGACCGATGCAGGGCTTGATCCCAGGACCCTGAGATCATGACCTGAGCCGAAGGCAGAGGCTTTAACCTACTGAGTCACCCAGGTGCCCCACAATTATTCTTAATATATATTTTATTTTAAATTGCAGTATTATTAGTATTCAGTGTTATATTAGTTTCAGGTATACAGTATAATGATTCAACATAACACATATCACACATGTCTCATCATAACAAGTGCACTCCTTAATTAATTACCATTACACCTTTCCTCACCCAGCCCCAACCCTCCTCTGGTACCATCAGATTGTTCTTTACAGTTAAGAGTCTGTTTTTTACTTCACCTCTTTCTCTCTCTTTTTTCCCCCTTTACTCATTTGTTTCTTAAATTCCATACATGAATGAAATCATTTGGTATTTGTCTTTCTAAGACAGACTTATTTTGCTTAGCACAATGGTGTCTAGCTCCATCCAGGTCATTGCAAATGGGAAGGTTTAATTTATTTTTATGGCTGAGTTATATATATTTTACTACTGATTCATTTTCTTTGCTGATTATTAGGTTGCTCAAGTTTTCTATTTCTTCCTATTTCAGTTTTGGTAGTTTAAGTTTTTCTAGAAATTCATCCATTTCTTTCAGGTTGTACAAATTGTTGGCATGTAGTTTTTCATAATATTCTCTTATAATGTTAGTACATTATAATACATTAATTATAATGTATTTCTACAGTATTGGTTGTTACTTCTCTATTTTGTGATTTTATTTATGTGCATCGTATTCCTCTTTTTTTGATAACTGTGGCTAAGGGTTCATCAGTTTCATTATTTTTTTTTTCACAAAGCCGCCTGCCTCTTTGTTTTGGCTTTTCTATTTTTTTTAAGTTTCTGTATCATTTATTATTTGTGCTCTAATCTTTATTATTCTGTTCCTTCTACTGCCTTTAAGCTTTGTTGTTCTTTTTCTGGCTTTTTTAAGTTTGGGGTTAAGTTGTTGGAGATTTTTCTTTCTTCTTGAGGTAGGGGTGTACTGCTATATAATTTCCTTTTGGACCATTTTTGCTACGTTCCAAGTTTTTGGAGGGTTGTGTTTTCATTTTTATTTGTTTCCCCGTATTTTTAAATTTCTTTTATTTTCTGGTTGACCCACTCATTCTTTAGTAGAATGTTGAGTAACCTCCTTGTAATTTTGGTCTTTCTAGATTTTTTAAAGATTTTATTTATTTATTTGAGAGAATAGAGGAGGAAAGGGGCTGAGGAAGAGGGAGAGCAGACTCTTCACTGAGCAGGGAGCCCAACATGGGGCTTGATCCAAGGACCCTGGGATCATGACTTGAGCCAAAGGCAAACACATAACTTATTGAGCTACTCAGACACTCCATGGTCCTTCCAGATTTTTTTTTAATGAATTTACTTCTAGTTTCATACAGTTGTGGTAGGAAAATGTCCATGATGTGATTTCAGTCTTTTTGTATTTGTTGAGGCCTGTTGTGTGACTTAATGTGTAATCTATTCTGCAGAATGTTCCCTGTGTGCTTGAAAAGAATGTTATTCTGCTGTTTTAGGAAGAAACATTCTGAACATATCTGTTAAGTCCATTTGGTCCAGTGTGTCATTCAAAGCCATTGATTTCTCATTGATTTTCTGTTTATTTGATATGCCCATTGTATTAGATACATACATATTTCCACCTTTATGTCTTCTTGTTTGATTTAGTCTTTTTGATTGTATTATTTGTCTCTTATTACACACTTTGTTTTAAATCTAATTTGTCTGATATGAGTGTTGCTACTCTGGCTTTCTTTTGACCCTCATTTGTATGAAAAGTGTTTCTCTGACACCTCACTTTCAATCTGCAGGTGTACTCAGGCCTAAAGTGAGTCTCTTATTAAGCAGCATACAGATGGGTATTCTTCTTTTTATTCATTCTGACATCCTATGTCTTTTGATTGGAGCATTTATTTCATTAACATTCAAAGTAATTATTGATAGATGTGTATTTAGTGCTATTTTGTTACTTTCTTTGACATTGTTTCTGAATATTTTCTCTTATCTTTTCGTCTTTATCACTTTTGGTATCTCTTTTTCACCCAAAGAGCGTCCTTTAGTATTTTCTGCATGGCTGGTTTCATGGTCACAAACTCCTTTAGTTTTTATTTGTCTGGAGAAACTATTTTTATCTCCTTATATTCTGAATGATAGCCTTATTGATTAGAGCATTCTTGGCTACAGATTTTCCCATTCAGCACTTTCAATATATCATGCCATTCCCTTCTACCTTGGCACATTTCTATGAGAAATCTCCAGCTAGCCTTGTATGTTTTCCATTGTATGTTAAGGACTTCTTCTATTTTTTTTTTTCATACTTCTTTTAAGATTTTTTTTCTTTGTCACTACATTTTGCAAATTTAAGTACAAAACGTCTTGTTGATTGCCAGCTTTTGTTGATTTTGATGAGTTCTCTGTGCCTCCTGATCTGAATATCTGTTTCCTTTCCTAGATTAGGGAATTTTCAGCTATTATTTCTTCAAGTAAAATTTGTGCCCTCTTTTTTCTGTGCTTTAACTGGGACTCCTTATAATACAGATGTCATTATGTCTGATGGAGCCACTGACTTGTCTATTCCTATGCTGCATAATTCTTCCTTCACTCTTTTGGTCATCTTCATTATTTTCCATTACTTTGTATTTTAAGTTTATAATTTGTTCCTCTGCTTCTTCCAATCTTTTCTTCCTTACATCATGTTTATATCTAATCTCATTGCACATTTCATCTCTGGTTAATTTTTTAAGTCTTTTATGTCCATGGTAAGAGTATGACTGGTGTCTTATATACTTTTCTCAAGTTTAGTGTGTATTTGTATGATTGTTGCCATAAATTCTCCATCAGATATGTTACTTATATCTGTTTCACCTAGATCTCTGCCCATGACCTCAACTTGTTCCTTCATTTGGAATATATTCTGTCTTTGCATTTTATCTATGTCTCTGCCTTCTTTGTGTTAGAATAACCAGTTATGTCTCCTGTTCCTCAAAACATGTAAAGGTCATGTAATGCCCAGGTCCTGGCACTTCAGGAGTGTCTGGTGTGTGTTGCATGTATTCTGCTGTTGTGTTTTGGCAGCTCTACCCTCAGGTCAATTGTCTATACAGGGACAATGTTTGGTTCCTGGATTGAATCTGGTGAATTTTAACTTGGTGTGCTCTGGTCTGCTTATGAAATGAGACCCATCACCACCTCCACCAGAACTGAGGCCATGCAGAGATCTCTGGTTAGGAAATGCGGTGTGGGCAGGGGTTTGTGCAGGTGTTCTGGGTGGAGGTGGGAGGTTCAATTGACTGGCTTTCAGGCAAGCATGACTCTGAAGGGCTGTCTCATCAGAGTGTGGGGTGTTAAGCCTGGTGTATGCAAGTTACGCAGCCAGTGTTGGCACTGCAGTGCTTCCCACAGGTGGCTCTGTTTATGCTGAGGGACAGAGGAGGGAAATGGCATCAACCAACACCTTTTCCCCAGATAGATGTCTCTGAGAATGCTGCCTCTTGGGGACCTACTCCAAGAAGAGTAGAATTATCTCCTCCACATGTGCCCCAGGGACTCTTCAGATCACTGTTTCCATGCTCTCTTCTGGGTTATTTGCCTGCCTACTCTCCTGGAGCAGTGCAGTGCCTTCTGGTCTCTGCCATTGAAGCCTCCAGTCCTTTAAAACTCCATGCTTTAAGCTCCACTGATTTCAAGAACTCATGAATTGCAGCCCCTCTCCTTTTTCAAGACAGTGTCTTTGGGAAACATGTCTTGCATATTCCCCTGTGTGCTCCTCTCTCTCTCTCTCTCTCTCTCTCTCTCTCTTGCCCTCTCTGCAACCATGGTTCCTCCCCTCCACAGCCCTGGGATCCATTTCTCCCCTAAACCACATCTCCACACTTCTCTCCCTTTATTTGTGGAGTTTTTCTTCACGATGAAAGTCAGTCTTCAGGTCTATTTCTGGGTATTTAGGATGATTCAATAGTTATCTGGTTGTGTTCATGGGCTGAGGTGAGCCTAATGTTCTCCTATTCCATTGCTATCTTTCCCCAACTTCTTGTTGGGTTTTGATATATGGTTACCATTAGGTTTGTGTAAAACATCTTTTGCATATAGTGGTCTATATTAAGTTGATTGTCATTTAAGTTTGAACCCATTTTTCACTCCTTTCCTCCTCATGTTTTGGGTAAATGTTACCATATTTTACATCCTTTTATTTTGTCAGTTCTTGGCTCATTTTTTACAAAAATATTCATTGTTAGTGCTTTTGTGTTTCTTACCTTCAGGCTGTCATTTTGGATCTCCCCTTTCCACTCAAATTATCTCCTTTAATATTTATTGCAGGCTTAGTCAGGAACTTTGGTCAGGAACTTCTTTAGCTTTTGTCTGGGAAACTCTTTATCTTTCTTTCTATTCTAAATGATAGCCTCCCTGGATAGAGTGTCCTTGTCTCCAGATTTTTCCCATCAGCAGTTTGAATATACCATGCCTTCCGACTTGCAAGCTTTCTGTTGAAAAGTCTTCTGCTAGCCTTATGGGTTTTCCCTTGTCACTATTAGGTCACTATTTTGTTCCTCTGCTTCTTCCAGCCTGCTCTTCATTCCATCGAGTGAGTTTCTCATTTCATGTATTGAGTCCTTTATCTCTGCTATGTTATTCCTTATCCCTGTTCTCTGTGTCTCAGTCATGTCTTCCACTCTTTTCTCAAGCCCACTGAGTATCCTTATGATCATTACTTTAAATTCTCTATCAGGCATGTTTTTTATATACATTTTGCTTAGTTCTCTAGCTGTGGCCTTATCCTGTTCTTTCATTTGGGATAATTTTCTCTATCTTTTCATTTTTGTCTAAGTCTCTGTGTCTGTTTCTCTGTATTAGGAAAGTCAGCTACATCTCCTGTTCTTGAGGGTAATGGTCTTATGAAGAACAGGTCCTCTAGTGCCCTCTTCCCTAGTGTCTCCTGTTCCCCAGGTCCTCACACTTTCCAGAGTGTCTCCAGTGTGTGCCCTGTGTGCTGTGTTGTTTTTCCTGGCTGCCTTATTCTTCAGACTAGTTGTTTGTAGAGACTCTCTTACCAGTTGTGGGGAGTGTTTGGTCCATGGCCTGAATGTGGTGCTTTTTAACTAGTTGTGCTCTAGACTCTTTGTGAAATGAGACCTGTTACCACTGCTGCTAGAATCAAGTTTTTGCAAAACTCATGAGATGGGAGACACAATGTGAGCAAGTTATTGAGGCAGTCTTCTACGGGAAGGGTCCGCTGTGCAAGGACTGAGGCAAGCTAGACTGAGAGGGGTAGTTCCACCAGAGCATGGGGTGGTGTGGCTTGGAGCAAGCTGGATAAGTAGGGAGTGTAGGCACTGTTCTGGTTACCACAAGGGTCTTCTGCTTATGCTGAGAGGCAAGGGAGGGAAAATGGCACCAGCCACCAGAAGGATTGCTCCATAAACACTACCATTCTGGCATAGGCTCTGAGATGAGTGAATAACTTCCCCACTCTGTGCCCTAGGCACTCTTCCAGTCACTGTTTCCATGTTCTATGTCCATTGGTTGTTTGCCCACCTTCTCTCTAGGGGCAGCCCCAGTACCCTCCAGGTTCAACCCATCAAAGCCCATTGACATTTTATTTTTTAAAGTGTGAGACACAGACTCTTTTTTTTTTAAGATTTTTTTTTAAGATTTTATTTATTTATCCAACAGAGAGAGATCACAAGTAGACAGAGAGGCAGGCAGAGAGAGAGAGAGAGAGGGAAGCAGGCCCCCTGCTGAGCAGAGAGCCCGATGCGGGACTCGATCCCAGGACCCTGAGATCATGACCTGAGCCGAAGGCAGCGGCTTAACCCACTGAGCCACCCAGGTGCCCCAAAGCCCATTGACATTTAAAACTCCAGGTTTTAAGTCCTGCTAGTTGCAAGGCTCATGAAATTCAATCCCTCTTGCTTTCCAAGCCAATTGCTGTTAAGTCTTTGTTTTCTTTGTGTGCTCCCCTGTGTGTTAGCCTGACTCTTGCCTTTCTCCATAGCTATGGATCCCTCTCCACCCCAGCAGCCACAATCAGTTTCTCTCCCAAACACTCTTTTCACTTCCTACATTCTTCAATGCAACCTCTTTTCTACCTTTAGTTATGGACTCTGTTCTGCCAGTCTTTAGGTCAATTTCTAGGGTATTTTGGATGATTTGATAGTTATCTAGTTGCATTCATGGGACAAGATGAGCCTAGGGTCCTCCTACTTCATCACAAATTTCCAACCACTGATCTCCCTGTGCCTATTTTAAAATTTTTATTATGAGATACAACACCATGATTTTTAAAACTTTCAAACAATAGAGAAAGGTGGGGGGAAAGGAAGTTATTTTCCTACTACTCTCATCTTCACTTTCCATATATTCATTCACTGTTAATCATTTCTCATAATTTACACTTAAGTATATTGATACTGCCTTTATTCTGAGTATATACATACGTGGTGTTTGATCCATAAAACATAATGGAGTCATACTGTATTAATGCTTTTTATATTACTTTTCTTTTCATTTAGCTTTCTTTCTGGAACATATTTCATATATAAACCCAATGCAGTCTAAAGATAACAAGCCTGGACCTATTTCAAAAAGTTTGACGAGCTTCTTCTAACTCCATCCCATACCTTTGAGTGTTTGACTACACAGAAGAAGGACTGTAGCTTTAGGGGAGGGCCCATTCTAGTGAATCACATTCTCTCTGTGTGTATGGTTTTATTTTTGAATATTTATTAGGAGCTATTAGAAGAGAGGTAATCGTTACTATAATGTGGTATAGTGGAAAGTGTCAGAGACCTAGGTTTGGATACAAGTTTTATTGCATACTGTGATAAAAAAAAAGTTTCAAACATCCTTTGAAGTATTTAGAGATAAGAAAACAGACAGGACCAAAGAGATAAGAAAACAGACTGGACCAAAGAGAAGTGACTTATTTAAGGTCACAGAGCTAGTATGTAGTAGAGCCAGAAGTCAAGCAAAGTTTCAGCCAGCCCCTACATGGTTTCCACTCTACCATCTTGGCTTCTCTTTAGTATTTCTGTAAGGATAGAGAACATCTCTTCAAAGTGATTGCCACAAGTTTTGACAAAAACCTTGATAAATGATTATATACGCTGTTCTCTTTCCAGTATCCAAACATCTCTTCCTGACTCCCTTCATTTTTGTCATATTCCCCTTTTTAGGAGAGAAGCCTTATAAATGCACGTGGGATGGCTGCTCCTGGAAATTTGCTCGTTCAGATGAGCTCACCCGCCATTTTCGCAAGCACACAGGCATCAAACCCTTCCAGTGCAAAGACTGCAACCGTAGCTTTTCTCGCTCTGACCACCTATCTCTGCACCGCAGGCGCCACGACACCATGTGAGCAGCATAGACTGCACTAGAAGAGCTGCACTGGTCTTTTTTGTGCATGTGCATGTATGTGCAATGAGATCGTAACCATCTTTCCCTCTTTGACTTCAGCTCGCCTCTCGAATGGGGTAGGAACAGCTCACTAAGCCAGGTTGATGAGACTATAGGGAAAGATAGATGGTCTCCCATGGGGGATCCTCATAGTCCACTTTCACCTCTCCTCTATCCAGTATCCAGTTTTTACAGCCTCCCATGGGTTGAATTCCAGTGCAGCACCTATAGTTGCCCCTATTCCCCCACCCCACCATTATTCTGAGATAAGACATTTTTTTTAAAGAAGCAAAACAGGAATCAAACTCAAGGCTGTGAACAAAAATACACTGCTTCTCATTTCATTTTTTTTCTTATTTTCTAAAATGTTTATCCTTTTTTTTTAATCAATACTTAAAAGTGGTTGGTAGTGTCTTAAAATAACTATTTTTTTAAGTTCCTAAAAAGAAAAAGGCATAATAATTTAGTTGGTTGGTAAGATTTATAAGGATGTGAGTCCTGAATATAGGGCACATTCTCAGTGAATAAGCTGTGTCCCTTACCAAACTCAAAGGTTTTGTAAATCCAATCTTATTTGTTCTTACATTTTAGTTTTCAGACAGTGCTGGTGCTTCTTTTCAAGCCCGTCAAAAGGAATGAAATGATCTTTTACTTCTACTTCTTCTTCTTACTCCTACTTACTTCTACTTCCTCTTCTTCTTCCTCCTTCAGGATAAAGATTTAGCTGCACAGTTACCTTCTCTATTAGGTTAAATTTGAACAAATATTCAAAGCATGCAGTGACATGCCAGTAGGGAGAAAAGTGTTCCAATATGTTGGACAGTGATGGGAACAAGCAAAATCAGGAACATTCTGAAAACAAATGAAGACTTTCATTTGGATAGGGTATCAAAATGATGGCAGCCTGTTGAGACAGTTCTTGAGGGGTTGCACTGTACTGTTTCTTCTTTTGTTTACATAAAGCAACTGTTATGAATATTGCACGATGAGAAATTACACACTGGGGCCATGTTATACTGAGGTGAGGGGTTGGAAGAAAAAAAAATGTGTTCATTCCATGGCAGCATTAGCATGAATTCCTGTATTTCAAGTGGAATATAAAAGGATTTTATGGGAAACTGACATAAAAAGCCATTTGATGTTCTGCAAGTGCTATGAACACTTAGCCATTTCATTAGCCATTATGTCAGGTTACATAATATACACATTTAGTTACCCAATTGGGTTGTTTCATAACAGTCCCTGGGACTGAAAACCCTCTGTTCCAGGCCCTGGACCTCAGATCTACCTCCATATGGCATTAGTTCCTCTACCTGGGGGCAGGAAGGGCTTTGCATCACTTAGTTTTAAATTCAGCCTCTCTTTTAAAGATTGTCTTCATATTGTACCCCTTTCCCTTGGCAGATATTCAACAAATTCCTGCATGAATACTTTAGGTTACTACCTCCCAGGATCATCCATTCTGACTAAATAGAAAAATTCTAGCATCAAGAAGGGATCTTATTAATGACTTAGTCCTACCCATCATTCACATTTTACAGATGAGACAAACATGGGTCAGAGTCTTTCTCCAGATATTTCATTGAGGCCTTATAGATCTGCACACCCATTCTCCCAGGGATCACATTATAAAACTAAGTTGAAAAAAATTTACATGATTGATTACAATATTTCTCCAATTTTATATGTTATGCTTCAGAAAACTCTAGACCACTCACAGTATATCATTTACAGTTGATTATATAGTAAATAAAATGTGCTTATGGTCATTGATATATAACATTAGGCAAGCAATTTTTCTACTCAAACACTTTCTATAATATCTCAGATGTGATTTACCTCGTTTCAACTTACAGTGTATTTCCAGACCAAAAACCCTAAAAAATTCAAGGGCTGTGTATTTTTCAAAATGACATTTGGAATTTAATATTATTGTTATTTTGATATAGGCTTTCCTCTGACTTTTGGTGTGCAAGTTCAAGACTATAAACTAATTGATAAAGCACTAGGAAATATCTAGGGCCAATCTGTTAAAGGTAACTTCTCTATAGCGGTAAGACAGATTGTGAACTACAGTCACTCATGAATTTAAGCTTATAATTGAGTAGTTGATGTGGTAGTTCACAGTAGAGTCAAAGAGCTTACCCATTTTCTCCAGAACTTTTATCCTGTGTCCCCATTTCCAGAACTCATAACTGACTCGTGCCCCTTAGACCTCAGGACCTTTTGCATTGAGCATATAACCTACTAACAAATCATATCAATCATACTGTTGTATTAATTAAGATGATCAGATTAAGATTCTAAATATTGTTAGCCCTGACATCCTTAAGGCTTTATTCAATTTTTTTCCCTTCAAAGTAATGTGGGACTTTGTTCATCATTTATTATTAGAAAATATTTCAAATTCTATTATTACTGTCCTATCCCCTCCAAATAATGATAAAATCCTTCTAATTATTTACATATTCTTTAGGAAATATGTCTAGATGCATTTACTGTACTTCATAGAGTACAGGGATCCAAATACACTACAATCCAGTACTGCACCAAAACCATATAGAACTTTGCTAAATAAACAGTGAGATGGAAAGGAACTATCTTAGATAACAATTGGAATTAATTGAATTTACAGTGATCATGCTAGCAAAGCACCATTTTGTGGACAAGTGCCTAAGGCATGAAAAATGGCCTTGTTTTATAAGATTGGATAATATTCTGGGATTTGTTGCAGTGGAAATCCTCTGTCTGTAAATAACTGGCAGTTGAACATAACTACTGATAATTATGATTGAAAAATTCAGGAAAAACTGAAAAATGTGAACTGGTTAGGTAGATGAGGTGGAATGAATTATGGTAAGACAAAAAGGTTTTTGAGAGTGATATTTGTTTTCAGACTTGTAAAACATATTTGCATTGATTTTTCCCTTTTTAAAAAAATATTTAAATTCTAGTTAGTTAACATACAATGCAATATTGGTTTCAGTAGTAAAAGTCGGTGATTCATCACTTACATACAACACCCAGTGCTCCTCATAACAAGTGCCCTCCTTACCTTGGAACACTGAAAAAAAATAAAATTAAATTAAGATGTTAAAATAAAAAAGTGCCCTCCTTAATGCCCATCACCCATCTAGCCCAACCCCCAACTCCCTCCATCAACCCTCAGTATGTTCTTTGTCTTTAAGGGTCTTTTATGGTTTGTTTCCCTCTCTTTTTTTGCTCCCCATATGTTCATCTGCTTTGTTTCTTAAATTCTACATGAGTGAAATCATATGATACAAGATCTTTTTAAATAAACTCTTTTTTAAAACTTTAAAACTGTTTTTAGATTTACAGAAAAGTGTGGAGATAGTACAGAGAGTTTCCCTATAACCGATATCTGGTTTTCCCTATCATTAACATCTTTCATCAGTATAGTACATTTGTTGCAAGTAATGAAGTAATATTGATACATTATTATTAACTAAAGTCCAAACTTCATTCAGATTGCCTCAGTTTTTACCTAATAACCTTTTTCTGTTCTAACATCCTATTCAGGATACCACATCACATTTAATAGTCATATACCCTTAGGCTACTCTTCGTTGTGATAATTTCTCAGACTTTCCTTATTTCCTCTGATCTTGACAGTTTTGAGGAGTATGTCCCCCAGTTGAGATTTGTCTGATGTTTTCCTCATGATGAAACTGAGGTTATGGGTTTTGGGGGGAGGATGATTGCAAAGGTGAACTGCCATTTGCATCTCATTAAATTAAAGTAACTTATACTCTTGATGCCAACCATGATCATATGGCTGAGATGATGTTTGCTAGGTTTGTCCTCTGTACATTTCCCCTCCCTATCTCCATGATGTGCCTTTTGGAAAGAAGTCACTATGTGAAGCCCACACTTAAGCATTGGTGAATTATGCACCACATCCTTAAGGGTGAGTATCTAGATAAATTAATTGGAATTCTTTGCATGGGTGATTTGCCTTTTCTCCCTCATTTACTTATTTATGCAATAATTTACTTGTATCAGTAGAGACTCATGGATATTTATTTTATACTTTGAGTTATAATCCAATACAAATTTATTTTGTTTCTCAAATTGTTCCTGGTTTGGCCATTGGGCACTCTTTGGGTTTGAGTCCCAAGTCCTTTTGACATATCCTCATCAATTTTTTAAAGACATCCTTATTTTCTGGCACTCCTGAATGATCCTGTGAAATCATATATTTTTTGGTCCACTTCTATACTTGCTCCTTTTACTAGAGAATTATGTTAGAAACTGAGACCTGAACATTAAGTATGCTTTTGCTACCAGGTATTGTTGCTTCTAGGTTATCTCAACTGATAAAGCAAGGAAATATATGTGTGTACACTAACCCACATATACACATATCTAGAAATTTTCTATCTGTAATCATCCATATCTTTATTAAGCTGAATATGAGCTTATACTGATGTCTTTAACTCTAATTCATTACCACAGGGTTCATTCTAAATTTTTATCTTCTTTATGTATAGCTTCCCATTCCAACAGTAAGAAACTTTGCTCCTGCACTCTATCTATTTACTTCATTTTTCTATTCCAATACACATGTATAGCGGTATCTCAATTGTTAACCTATATGACTGTGAGAAAAATCTAAAGCATGGAGCTTAAGTACATAATAGTAACATTTTTAGAACTCGAACAGTTCTTTGAAACCAAGTGATCTGCAAAATTCAGCAATTCTGGATTTCTGTGATCTGAGTTCCAAGAACTTGGAGTCTATCTTGTTCCCCAAATATGTTTTCTCAAGAACCAAGACATTGGGAATTGACCCTCCATTGAATAAGTGAAGAGAAATTATTGATCCTTCATGGTGTGTTAATGGACACAGAAGAAAGTAGGTGTGCCCAATCAAAAGAAACACCTAGCACTACTTTTTCCCACTGGTTAGTATGGATGTCTAACAATAAGGGTGCTACCCTAAATTGCCTCTCTCCATATTTTCCTGTCTCTCACTTGGTTGATGATAGGCAAGTCACATCACTTTTCTGTGCCTCAGTTACCCCATCTACAAAATGGGGATCCAAAAATCTACCTCACAGAAATGTTGTGAGGATTCTCATTAATAGATGTTGGCAAAAATAATGTGAGATTCTTAAATGAACAACAAAGTATTATGATCATCACTAGGATAGTAACTATAGTACCCTAAATTTACCCTAGATAAAAGAGATCATTTGTTTTCCTGGATCATAAAGAGCTAAATTTGAATCAATAACAAACATAATTGAAGAGTGGTCACAGGAAGTAATATAACTTCTTCTCTTCATTCTCCCTACATTCACTTTACTAACTGTAGGATTATCATCTGTTTCCAGACTTGAAGTACATAAGGGCCCAAATGAATAAGTAGGCAAAATTCATTGCTTCAAAAGGTGAATTCTTTTCTTATGCTAACTTTGTTTGGACCACATTACACGTGACACTGTTAAAAGCACAATAGCAACTTCCTAGAGCCCTTCAGACTATGGCTAATCCAACTTTACCAGTTACATTTTTTTCTTTTTCCCTACTCACTATACTCTAAATAGTGTAGATAAAGAGGGAAGCAGGGTAGGATGGTTGGGGTGGGAGTGGGATGGAAGCGGATAGAATTTATACCAGTGACAGGATATTTCTTTGATTCTCAGACACTGGTTCTACCTTCCCTTCCTTTTTCTGGTGGTGGGTCAGGGGCAGGGAGAAAGAAGCTATTTTGTTAACTGTTAAGAAACTCTCCTTCAAGAAAAAAAGAAAGAAAGAAAGGAAGAAACTCTCCTTCCCTTCCAGTAGGTATTTCCCAGGGTCAGTAGTTATAACTAACATAGTAGTTATAACTAACAAGTAGTTATGTCATACATTACATTATAACCATGTGTATGCAGTGCTGTTTTCATTGTATGGCTGAATAATAAGAAGAAAGTCCCTAGTGGGGTCCATTCCTATTTTTTGACAGGAGGTCATAGCAGAAAAGCAGTTTCAGAAACTGATTCTTTTTTTGTGTGCTGGGAAAAGGATACTGCTGTGAATGGATTAAGTTTTATGCCATTGTTTAAAGAAATTACAGAACAGCATATGAAGCTTTAGTCTCTATTACTCTTATGTTTGTGCCTCCTTCTTTTACTGCTGTAGAGTAACACCTGGGTTTTCCTCTATTTTATTTTAGTTCTTGCTCCAGAGACATGGCTTTGAGGCTATGATCATGAGAAATGTCTCACATACAACCCTGTTAGAGATAGATACTCAAGAATTGCTTGAGATAGCATGGCCACTTAGAGGATTCTCTCTTCTAGGCCAGTGGGACTTTCTATCTGTGGCACCAAGCAGGGCGTGTACTTGGGTACTAAGAAATCTTGTGTTTGATTATTGTACTTTTTTATTAATAAAAATATTTTAAACTCTAGAAACCATGGCTAATATCTTGATTTTATCTCCATTTTATGTTTCTTCAATATGGCATGGCATGAGTAGATCATAATCTTCCCATTAGCTGAGTAAAGTTGTAATGAAACTACATTTTAGTAACATGGGGCAAGAGAGGAAGCCGGGATGTATAAACACAATAATTTCTCTGTTTCAGCATGTAAGGACCTCCCCCATGTTGGGGAACATATTCAGACATGTCCCTGAATGGGGCTCCATGAAGACTGTAACCTCCTTTTACATATTTCTTATAAGGAATTCCATAAGAGTTTGTGAGATACAGACTCAGTTGGCTAGGTTTTCCTGCCCATTCCTCTTCTCAACATTTTGCTTGTTTTATCATAAGAAGTAACATAGAAGAACAGGGTATTGGGACATCTTTAAACTGTAAAGCTGTCTCAGTACAAATTTCAGCCCTGGGTGGGGATGTAGGAAACTGCTGTGTCTAAAGACTCTGCTTTGACCCAGCCTAAAACAGCATAACACACATTCTTTTCAAGAAAACACAAAACACTCTCCAGAATAGATCACATATTAAGCCACAAAACATGCTTCAACAAAACACAGGACAGAAGTCATACCATGCATCCTCTCTGACCACAAAAGTATAAAACTAGAAGTCAACCACAAGAAAAAAAATTGGAAAGAGCACAAATAAACTTAGGTTAAACAACATTCTACTAAACAAAGAATGGGTCATCCAGGAAATAAAAGAAATTAAAAAATAAATGGATACAAATAAAAATACAACTGTCCAAAAACACTAGGGTCAAATAAGAGAGACTTTAAGAGACAATTTTATAGCAACACAGGCCTATCTTGTCCCATGAACACAATTATATAATCATCAAAACATTCTAAATACCAAAAAATCAACCTGAAGACTGACAGAAAAAACTCTATAACTGAAGGGAGAGAAAAAGCCACATTAAAAAGAAAAAGGTAAAAAGTTGGAAACATGGTTTAGGAGAGAAAGAGATCCTGGGTACTGTGGAGGGAAGGGAGCCGTGGGCACAGAGAAAGTTGGGGGGTGGGACACAGAAATCCACAAGGAGAATTTCCCCAAAGATATTGGTTGGGAAAACAAGAGGGAATGATTTTCATGAGTTCTTGCAACCAGCAGAGATCAAAGATTAGAGCTTTAAAGGTCAGTGGGCTAGACTTCAATAGAGAACTGAGGACTCTGACCTACTCCTGGAAAGAAACCAAACAAACAACCCATGGGAAGATGGCATAGAAACAGTGATCTAAAAACACCTGTGGCACACAAAGGGGGAGATTATTTGCTCTTCTTGGAGCAAATACCTTAGAGGCAGCATTCCTGGACATGACTCTCCAGGGACAAAGGAGATTGCTGGCAACATGTTCTTCCTCTGCCCCTAAGCAGAAACACAGAACAACCTGTGGGAAGAAACACAGTACCCACACTGATTACCTAGCCTGCTTATTACAAGTCCAAATCCCATGTGCTCTGACCGAAATGACCTTCTTGGTCAAGCTTGCTTCAATCCAAGCACAGCAGGATCCTTATCCATAAGATCAGCAGAAACACATGCCCACACCACATCTCCTGACCAGAGAGATCTGCAGTGCCACAGTTCTAATGGAGGCTGTGTCAGGGCTCAGTTAACAAGCAGGCCAGGACACACCTAGATAACACTCACCAAATTCAGGCTGGACACCAAATATTTCCCACTGCAGGCAAGGAGACCCTCTGAAGACAATTGACCTGAAAAATAGAGCACCCAAAACTCAATAGCAAAGCACACATAACAAACACCAAAGACTCTCCCTGAAGCACAAGGCTCTGGACAATATATGACCTATTTTTCATAAAGCCATTACTCTCAGTAGCAGGAAACATAATGGGATTTTCTAACACATACAAGAAGGCAGAGACATAGACAAATGCCAAGATGGAAGAATTCATTCCAAATGAAATACAAAACAAAACAAAACAAAACAAAATAAGAGCATGGCTAGAGATCTAAGCAAAACAGATATAAGTAATATGCCTAATTAGAGAATTTAAGACAATAATCATAAGGATGGTAACTGGGCTTGAGAAAAGAATGGAGGACTTCAGGGAGATCCTTACCACGTTTTATAAAAGAGTTTAAAAGATTCAGTTAGAAATGAGAATGCAATAACTGAGATTAGAAATGGGCTTGATACAATGAACAAAAGGCTGGAAGAAACAGAAGAATGAATTAGTGATATAGAAGAAAAAATAAGAAAATAATTAAACTGAACCAAAGAGAGAAAGAAATATTACGGAACACGAGAATACACTTAGGGAAATCAGTGACTCCATCAAATGTAATAACATTTGTATTATGGGAGTACTAGAAGAAAAGTGAAAAAAAGGGGGGGAACAGAAAATTTATTTAAGAAAATAATAAATAAAAACTTCCCTACTCTTGGCAAGGTGACAGACATCCAGATCCAGGAGTCAAAGAGAATACCCACCAAAATCAACCAAAGCAAGGCGATTCTAAGACATATTTTAATTAAATTTATAAAATATAGTGACAAAGACAAAATCTTAAAAACAGCAATAGAAAAGAAGTCATTAACTTACAAGGGAAGACTCACAAGTCTAGCTACACATCTCTCAACAGACACTTGACAAGCTGGAATGGAATGTCATGATACATTCAAACTGCTGAATGAGAAAAATCTGCAACCAGTAACACTCTATCCAGCAAGGCTGTCATTCAAAATGGAGAGATAGAGATTCCAAGACAAACAAAAACAAAAACAAAAATAATTGAAGGAGTTTGCGACCACTAACCAGCACTGAAGGAGATATTAAAGGGGACTCCTTGAGTACAAAGGAGAGACCAAAAGTGACAAAAACAAGAAAAGATCAGAGAAAATCTCCAGAAGTAATGTCAAAGCAAGTAATAAAATGGCAATGAATATATATCTGTCAATATTGCTTTGATTGTAAATAGAATAAGCTTTCCAATCAAAAGATACAGAGTCAGAATGGACTAAAAAAAAAAAGCACAAGACTCATCTATATCCTACCTACAAGACACTCATATTTTTGCCTAAAGTCACCTACAGATTGAAAGTGAGGAAATGGAGAAATATTTATCATGCAAATGGCTGTCAAAAGAAAGATGAATTAGACTTTAAAGCAAAAACTTTAATGACAGATGAACGAGGGCACCATATCATAATAAAGGGACACTCCAACAAACTGATATAACAATTGCACATATTTATGCACCCAACATGAGAGCAACCAAATATATTAAACAATTAATGACAAACATAAAGGATCTACATGAGAATAATACAACAATAGTAGGGACTTTAACATCCCATGTACAATAGACAGATTATGAAAACAAAATGAACAAGGAAACAATGGCTTTGAATGACACACTGGACCAGATGGATTTAATAGATATATTTCAAACAATTCTTCCTAAAACAGCAGGATACACATTGTTTTCAAGTGCACATGAGAAATTATCCAGAATAGATGGCATACTGCAGACTGATAAGCACCAAAGAAATTAAATCAGTAATCAAAATGCAAACAAATAAACAAACAAAACTAAACAAACAAAAGCCCAGGGTGAGATGGCTTCACAGATGAATTCCATCAAACATTTAAAGAAGAGTTAATGCCTATTCTTCTTAAAATATTCTAATAATTAGAAAAGGAAAGAAAACTTACAACTTCATTCTGTGAGGTCAGCATTACCCTGATACCAAAACCAGATAAATACTCCACTGAAAAACAAAAGTACAGGCCAATATCCCTGATGAAAATGGATGCAAAAATTCTCAATAAAATAATAGTAAACAAAATTCAACAGTATATTTTTTAAAAATTCACTGTGATCAAGTGGGACTAATTCCTGTGTTGCAAGATTGGTTCAATATTTGGAAATCAAATAATGTGAAACACCACATTAATAAAAGAAAGGATAAGAACCATATGATCATGTCAATAGAGACAGAAAAAAAATCTGACAAAATACAACATCTATTCATGACAAAAACCCTCAACAAAGTAGGTTTAGAGGTGACATACCTCATCATAATAATAGCCATATATGAAAAACCCTCATCTAATGTCACCTTCAATGGGCAAAAACAGAGAGCTTTTCCTCTATGGTTAGGAAAAATACAGGGATGTCCACTCTCACCATTGTTATTTAATATAGTACAAGAAGTCTTAGCCTTAGCTATCAGACAACAAAAATAAATAAAAGGCATCCAAATCAGGAAGGAAGAAGTCCGACTTTCACTATTTGCCAATAAAATGGTACTTTATCTATAAAACTTAACATATTCCACCAAAAAACTGCTAGAAGTGTTACATGAATTCAGCAAAATCCAGAATATAAAATCAATGTACAGAAATCTGTTGTTTTTCTATACAACAATAATGAACTAGCAGAAAGCTAGATCAAAGAATCTATTCCATTTACAATTGCACCAAAACCATAAGATATCTAGAAATAAACCTAAGTAAAGATGTCAAAAACCTGCACTCAGAAAACTATAGAACACTTGTGAATGAAATTGAAGATGACACAAATAAATGGAAAAACATTCCCTGCTCATGGTTTGGAAGAACAAACATTTTAAAATATCTATACTACTCAAAGCAATCTCAAATTTAACACAATCCTTTTCAAAATATCAATAGCATTTTTTCACAGAGCTAGCACAAATAGTCCTAAAATATGGATGGAACCATTAAGACCCTGAAGAGCCAAGGAAATTCTGAAAAAGAAAAGCAAAGCTGAAGGCATCACAACTCTGGACATCAAGATGTATTGCAAATCTGTAATCATCAAGAGAGTATGGTACTGGTGCAAAAACAGACACATAGATCAATGGAACAGAATAGAAAACCTAGGTATGGACCCACAACTCTATGGTCAACTAATTTTCCACAAAGCCAGAAAGAATACCCATTGGAAGTAAGACAGTCTCTTCAGCAAATAGTGTTGGGAGAACTGGATGGCCACATACAGACAAATTAAACTCGATCACTTTCATACACCATACAGAAAAATAAATTCAAAATTGATGGACCCAAATGTGAGAGGGAAACCATCAAAATCCTAGAGGGGAACACAGGCAGCAACCTCTTTGACATCAGCCATAGCAATTCTTACTAGACATGTCTCCAGAGGCAAGAAAAACAAAAGGAGAAATGAACTATTGGGGCTTCATCAAGATAAAGTTTCTGCACAGTGAAGGAAACAGTCAACAAACTAAAAGGCAGCCTATAGACTGGGAGAAGATATTTGCAAATGACATATCTGATAAAGGGCTAGTATCCAGAAATATATAAAGAACTTATCAAACTCCACACCCCTAAAACAATTAACCCAACTAAGAAATGGGCAGAGGACATGAACAGACATTTTTCCGAAGAAGACATCCAGAGGGCTAACAGACACATGAAAAAATGCTCAATATCACTCATTATCAGGAAAATACAATTCAAAACTATTATGGGATATCACTTCACACCTGTCAGAATGACTATGATAAACAACACACGAAACCACAGATCTTGGCCAAGACATGGAGAAATGGAAACAGTTTTGCACTGTTAGTGGGAATGCAAACTGGGGCAGCCACTCTGGAAAACAGTATGGAGGTTCCTGACAATGTTAAAAATACAAATACCTTATGATCCAGAAATTGCTCTACTAAGTATTTAACCAAAGGATATAAAATATACAGATTTAGGGGGCACATTCACCCTGATATTTATAGCACCATTATTAATTATAGCTAAATGATGGAGAGAGCCCAATTGTCCATTGAATGATTAATAGGCAAAGAAGTGGTGTGTGTGTGTGAGTGTGCGTGTGTGTGTGTGTGTGTGTATACGGTCACAAAAAATAATGCTCAGTCACCAAAAATAATGAAATCTTTCCATTTGCAATGATGCAGATGGAGCTAGAATTTATTATTCTAAGGGACATACATCAATAAGTGAAAGAAAAATTCCATACTATTTCACTCATATGTGGAAGTTAAGAAACAAAACAGATGAACATAGAGGGAGGAACAAAAAAAGAGATGGATGCAAACTGTAAGAGCCTCAGACTATGGAGAACAAACTAATGGTTGCTAGAGATATGTGGATGGAGGATGGGTTAAATGGTTGATGGGTGTTAAGGAGGGTGTTTGTGATGAGCACTGGGTGTTTTATGTAAATGATGAATTACTAATTTCTACACCTTAAACCAATTTCACCAGATGTTAACTAACTAGAATTTAAATAAAAACTTGAAGGAAAATAGAATAAATCCTACAACCCAGCATTCACACTCTTAGGTACTTACACAAAGAATACAAAATTACTAATTCAATGGGATATGGGAACACTGATGTTTACAGCAGCATTATCTACAATAGCCAAATTATGGTAACAGCTGAAGTTTCTATCAACTGATGGATGAATAAAGAAGATGTATATAAATATGCAATAGCATATTATAGACCCATAAAACAAGTGAAATCTTGTCATTTGCAATAACAAGGATGGAGCTAGAGAGTATTATGCTGTATGAAATAAGTCAGTCAGAGAAACACAAATATTATATGATTTCACTTGTATGTGGAATTCAAGAAACAAAACAAAGGAATAAGGAAAAAAGAAAATGACAGAAGGAGAGAAAGAGAGAGAGAAGAAGACTGTGAATTATAGAGAAAAAATGATATTGATCACAGGTGAGGTTTGTGAGGGAATGGGTTAAATAAGTAATGGGGATTTGAGGAGTGCACTTTTCATGAACAGCACAGCATGATATATGGAAGTTTTGAATTACTATATTGTTCAAATGAAATTAATATAACACTGTATGCTCTAACTGGAATTAAAACAAAAACTTCTAAAAAATGAAAAAAAATCACTATCCAATAACATAGGGACTGAACATATGTGCAACAGCATATTCATCAGAGAAATTATTGATACTAAAGTTAACAAAAACTGGAAGCAACACAAATATCTATTGAGAAGGGACTGGTGAAATAAATCTTGGCACTCCCATATAATGGAGTATTCTGCAGCCATTTATGAAACCAATGACTTACTTTGTGTACCATCATTATTCCCCACTATGTACAAAAAATTATATGCATAAAATATTTGCTAAAATTATATAGATAAACAATAATAACCATTAATAATAGTACTTAACATTATCAGCCAAGTTCTGTTCTCATGATGTTTATTTATATTATCTAATTAAGAAAATAGGTTAGGATGATGGCAGAGTAGGATGATCTTAACTCACATGATCCCATACATACTGAGATAACAGCTACATCTGAAAATGACCTGAACACTGGAAGAAAAGACTTTCCACAGTTATTCATAGAGACAAGACCACATCAAGAAGGATAAGAGGGGATGAGATGAAGTAAGGAATCATACCCTTGACAAGACTAACCATAAATGGGAGAAACACCACAGACACAGAGAACAGAAGATCAGACCTCAAACTATGGTCTCCAGGCAGGGGAAACTCAAACTGGAAAGATGAGTCTCGATATCATTTGCTTTGAAAAATAGTGAGGCTTAACTTTGAGAGTTTTTTATAATCAGCACGTCTTTTTTTTAAATCATTTTTTTAATTTATTTTCAGCATAACAGTATTCATTGTTTTTTGTACCACACCCAGTGCTCCATGCAATCCGTGCCCTCTCTAATACCCACCACCTGGATCCCCCAACCTCCCACCCCCCGACCTCTTCAAACCCTTCAGATTGTTTTTCAGAGTCCATAGTCTCATTATAATCAGCACATCTTAATTCTGGGTACTTAAAAAAGGAATCAGTGGGCATAGATATGGGAGAGCCAGAAGGCAAAAGGAAACTGAATCCCAAATGTAAAGAACTAACGTAATACCAGGTTGACACACAGCATAGAAGCAGCAGTTTTAATAGAGCCTCAGGTATATGTAAAATAGATCTATTCACTACTCTTACTTAAAACATGTGCTGGAGAGATGAAGCTTTTGGATTTGTACAAGAACAAAAGTGCTGGTGGGTACCATTTCTCATCCTGTTCCCAAGTATAAGTTGCTGGACACTTGAGAACACTCTAAGCATGAATAGCCAGAACTAGTTCAAACATCCTCCCCCCAATTTTGCTAGCAAATTGTGTTCTGATCCCATGTTACCCTGTGAATCCACACCATTCAATCTGCTCCACTAAACAGGCATCACTCCAAAGTGACTCCTGCACTGAAGCACCTTATAAGTAATCCTGGCACGGCTAGCTGCCATACCAAAGTGACTGGCCCTGGAGAGAGGAAGAGATAACCACATATAAGTATGTTTACAGTCCCAGAAACCAAAGTTTATTGGTGTCAGTAGAGACAAAGTATCTGCTGATCATTGTGCTGTAGGCCCAGCATTCAGACTTGGGGTACACATATGGTCTTACTGTTAACCCCGTTGACTAATGAAAGTCTTGCAGGGGATAGTGGAGGAAAGTGTCCTTCAGTATGACATGCAGGCAACTGCAACAGATGGACTGGGAGAAGACAGGCAGCATGACTATTGACAAAACCCAATGACATCAAATAGTAGCCTTAGACAGGTCCCTAAACAACACAAGGACCAAAATCTGCTCAGTGAACATACAATAGGCAAAGTCTGCCTGTGCAGCTGATTGGATAAAAGGCAAATAAAGCTCATCCACAGCTGTAGGGTATATGAAGCCAACATAGAACACACCACTGGAACACCTGGGTATGGTGAACAGGTGTATCACAATATCAGATTTCAAAATATATGACAAGTCTGCGGTAATCAAAATAAGATGGTTCAAGCACAAAAATAAACATATAGGTCAATGCCACAGAATAGGAAGCCCCCAAAAAGATCCCCACGATTATATGGTCAATTAATCTCTGACAAAGGAGGAAAAAAATATTCAATGGGGAAAAGACAGCCACTTTAATAAATGGTTTGAGAAGAATCAAGAGGGAGAAGGAGGGGCAAGATGGTGGAGGAATGCAGGACTCTTTCAACTCGTACCCTGAATGTAGCTGGATATCTACCAAGCCAGTCTGAGAACCCACAAAATCAGTCTGACATGTAAAATTATACATCTGGATCTCTATGGGGGCAGAGGATCTTCAGTTGAGAGGTACAAAGGATGGAGTTGTGATTGTGAAGAAAGAGCTTAAGGGGAAAACAGCAGGACCGGTGCAGTCACTTGTGCAAAACTGCCTGCAGACCGGGGTGGGGTGGGGGGCTGGCTGTTGCCACTGCTGCTGCTGCTGCCACCTACACCCACCCAGACTGGAATCACTTGCACTTTGGGGACACAGGGGGCAGAGACAAGTGGGGGCCTGTGTTGACCGCTGAGAGGATTACTGGGGTGTGCCCTGCCTCTGGGAGACTGCAGTTTTCAGGATCATTTACTGAGGGGGACACTTTGTGTTCTGGAGGATTTAGAGAGGAACAGACTGTGACTTCTCCCCTTTGGGGCAGAGGTCTGGGTGCAGACATTGTCCTTTGCCCTGACCCTCACAAAAGGCACAAAAGACCTCACAAGAAGCTGCCAGAGAACAAAAGCTACCAGAGAACAAAAGCAAAAAAAAAAAAACAAAAAACAAAAAACAAAAAAAAACCACAACAGTTTCCACAGAGCCTAGCCCCTTGATAGGGAGCAGGACAATTCAGTGCAAGTAGGGTTGTCTGAAAAACAACACAGCAGGCCCCTCCAACAGAAGACAAGCTGGAAGAACAAGAGGATGACAACCAGAGGGTCCCTATAAAACTGTAAAACCCCAACACCAGGGGAAAACAATATATTAAGCTTCTGGTGATGTCTCACGGCCTGAATATTTATTAGATACAACTTTTCTCTCTCTCTTTTTTAAATTTTTTAATTCTTTCTCATGTTTCTTATTTTCTTTTTACCTACTTCTCATTACAACTAGATATTTAATGCAATGTATTCCATAGTAACTTTTTAACATGAGCTTTTTTTATACATACACTTTTTTCCTTTTTCTTTTATATATATTTATATATCTATATATAGATATAAATATAAGCTTCAATGTAGTCCTTTTTTCCCCCAATTTAATACTACCTTTATATATATACCAGTTTTAATTTCCCTGTATCTCTGGGAAGTACAGTTTTATAACAAAGAGAACAAAAAACATCCAGGAAGAGTTGAAACACCCTTTCTCGCCTACATCAAGGGATTTTACCTACCTTCCTGTCACCTCCTCCTTTTTATTTTGGGTTCCTTTTTGTTGGTGGTGGTGGTCATCTTTTGTTTCTTTGTTTTTGTGCTTTATAGATCTTACCCTTGGGTCTTATTTTGGCTGTTTGTGTTTGTGATTTTTTGTTTTTTGTTTTTTGGTGGTGACTTCCAATTACTTCAAACATTCCCAGGGTGCACTTTACCTGGATTCTGGTTGATATTCTCGGTATACATTTCCCTCAGCCACAACTCAACAAAATGAATAGGAGGAGGAACTACCAACAAAGAAAATACCCAGAGATGATGGATTCTCCCGCAGATCTGATGGATATGTATCTAAGCAAGATGTCAGATACAGACTTCAGGGTAACAGTTATGCAGAAAATAGTTAGGTTGCAGAAAACCAATAAAGATTCTGTAAGGGCAGAAATGAAAGCAGACCTGGCAGAACATAAAAATTCTATCAATGAGATACAATCTAATGTAGCTACACTAACAGTTAGGGTAAATGAGGCAGAAGAATGAATTAATGATACTGAAGGCAAACTGATAGAAAGGAAGGATCAGGAGGATGCTTGGAACAAACAACTTAGAAACCATGAAAAAATAATTAGAGAATAACAGATAGAATGGAGGACATGGGGAGTTAGGAGAAGGGAGTTGGGGGAAATTGGAAGGGGAGGTGAACAATGAGAGACTATGGACTCTGAAAAACAATCTGAAGGGTTTGAAGAGGTGGGGGGTGGGAGGTTGGGGGAGCCAGGTGATGGGTATTGGAGAGGGCACGGATTGCATGGAGCCCTGGGTGTGGTACAAAAACAATGAATACTGTTATGCTGAAAATAAATTTAAAAAATGTTTAAAAAAAATAATTGGAGAAATAAATGATGCCATGAAAGATTCCAATGTCAGAATTATTGGGCTCCCTGAGGGAGTGGAGAGAGAGAGAGGACAAGAAGATATATTTGAGCAATTTCTCCTAGTGAAGAATTTCCTTAATCTGGGGAATGAAACAAGTATTTGCATCCTAGAGGCAGAGAAGATACTCTCCAAGGTTAAGGAGAACAGACTGAGCCTCAGACGTGTAATAGTGAAACTCATCAGTTGTAAAACCAGGGAAAACATCTTAAGGGCAGCTGGGGGAAGACATTCCTTATGAGGGCGCCCGGGTGGCTCAGTTGGTTAAGCGGCTGACTTTGGCTCAGGTCATGATTCCAGGGTCCTGGGATTGAGCCCTGGATCGGGCTCCCTGCTCAGTGGAGAGCCTGCTTCTCTCTCTCCCCCTCTCCCTGCCGCTCTGCTTACTTGTGCTCTCTCTCTAGCTCTCTGTCAAATAAACAAATAAAATATTTAAAAAAAGAGATTCCTTATGTACAGTGGAGGAACATCAGAATAACATCAGATCTGTCTACAGAAACCTGGTAAGCCAGAAAGGACTGGCAAGACATCTTCATGAGACATGGGAGGAACATGCAGCCCAAAATACTTTACCTGGCAAGGCTCTCATTTAGAATGGATGGAGAGATGAAGAGTTTCCAGGACTAGCAGAGACTGAAAGAATATGTGACCACTTAGCCAGGCCTGGAAGAAATACTAAGGGAGTTCTATAAAAGGGGAAAGAACTCAAGAATGATAGAGAACAGAAATATACAGAGACAATCTATAGAAATAAGGACCTCATAGGCAACATGATGACAATAAAATCATGAAATAATAAAATCAATAATAACTCTCAACATGAACAGCCTTCCCCATAAAATGGCACAAGGTTGCAGATTGGAAAAAGACAGGACCTATCTATATGCTGTCTACAAGAGACTCATTTTGAACCTAAAGATACATCCAGGCTAAAAGTGAAGGGATAAGAACCATCTTTCCTGTCAACAGACTGCAAAAGAAAGGTGGGGTAGAATTTCTAATATCAGAAAATTAGATATGAAGGTAAGGACTATAGTCAGAGATACAGAAAGACACTATATAATTCTTTTTTTTCTTTAATTTCTTTTCAGTGTAACAGAATTCATTGTTTATGCACCACACCCAGTGCTCCATGCAATACATGCCCTCCATAATACCCACCACCAGGCTCCCCCAACCTCCCACCCCCCTCCCCTTCAAAACCCTCAGGTTGTTTTTCAGAGTCCATAGTCTCTCATGGTTCATCTCCCCTTCCAATTTCCCTCAACTCCCTTCTCCTTTCCATCTCCCCATGTCCTCTGTGTTATTTTTTATGCTCCACAAATAAGTGAATCCGTATGATAATTGACTCTCTCTGCTTGACTTATTTCACTCAGCATAATTTCTTCCAGTCTTGTACATGTTGACACAAAGGTTGGGTATTCATCCTTTCTGATGGAGGCATAATACTCCATAGTGTATATGGACCACATCTTCCTTATCGATTCATCCGTTGAAGGGCATTTTGGTTCTTTACACAGTTTGGCGACCATGGCCATTGCTGCTATGAACACTGGGGTACACAAGGCCCTTCTTTTCACTACATCTGTATCTTTGGGGTAAATACCCAGTAGTGCAATGGCAGGGTCATAGGGAAGCTCTATTTTTTTAATTTCTTGGGGAATCTCCACACTGTTCTCCAAAGTGGCTGCACCAACTTGCATTCCCACCAACAGCATAAGAGGGTTCCCCTTTTTCCACATCCTCTCCAAAACACGTTGTTTCCTGTCTTGTTAATTTGGGCCATTCTAACTGGTGTAAGGTGGTATCTCAATGTGGTTTTGATTTGACTCTCCTTAATGGCTAGTGATGATGAACATTTTTTCATGTGTCTGATAGCCATTTGTATGCCTTCATTGGAGTTCATGTCTTCTGCCCATTTCTTGACATGATTATCTGTTTTGTGTGTGTTGAGTTTGAGGAGTTCTTTATAGATCCTGGATATCAGCCTTTTGTCTGTACTGTCATTTGCAAATATCTTCTCCCATTCCACGGGTTGTGACTATGTTTTGCTGACTGTTTCCTTTGCTGTGCAGAAGCTTTTGATCTTGATGAAGTCCCCAAAGTTCATTTTCACTTTTGTTTCCTTTTCCTTTGGAGACATATCTTGAAAGAAGTTGCTGTGGCTGATATTGAAGAGGTTACTGCCTATGTTCTCCTCTAGGATTCTGATGGATTCCTGTCTCACGTTGAGGTCTTTTATCCATTTTGAGTTTATCTTTGTGTACGGTGTAAGAGAATGGTCAAGTGTCATTCTTCTACATATAGCTGTCCAATTTTCCCAGCACCATTTATTTAGGAGACTGTCTTTTTTCCACTGTATATTTTTTCCCGCTTTGTTGAAGATTATTTGACCATAGAGTTGAGGGTCCATATTTGGGCTCTCTACTCTGTTCCACTGGTCTATGTGTCTGTTTTTATGCCATTACCATACTGTCATGATGATCACAGCTTTGTAGTAAAGCTTGAAATCAGGTAACGTGATCCCCCTACTTTTGTTTTTCTTTTTCAACATTAACTTAACAATTCAGGGTCTCTTCTGATTCCATACAAATTTTAGGATCATTTGCTCCAGCTCTTTGAAAAATACTGGTGGAATTTTGATCGAAATGGCATTAAAAGTATACATTGCTCTAGGCAGTATAGACATTTTAACAATGTTTATTCTTCCTATCCAAGAGCATGGAATGGTCTTCCATCTTCTTGTGTCTTCTTCAATTTCTTTCATGAGTGTTCTTTAGTTCCTCAAGTACAGATCTTTTACCTCTTTGGTTAGGTTTATTCCCAGGTATCTTATGGTTCTTGGTGCTATAGTAATTGGAATCAATTCTGTAATTTCCCTTTCTGTGTTTTCATTGTTAGTGTATAAGAAAGCCACTGATTTCTGTACGTTGACTTTGTCTCCTGCCACATTACTGAATTGCTGTATGAGTTCTAGAAGTCGGGGGTTGGAGTCCTTTGGGTTTTCCATATGAAGTATCATGTCATCTGTGAAGAGAGAGAGTTTGACTTCTTCACTGCCAATTTGGATACCTTTTATTTCTCTTTGTTGTCTGATTGCTGTTTCTAGGACTTCTAATACTATGTTGAACAAGAATGGTGAGAGTGGGCATCCTTGTCATGTTCCTGATCTCAACGGGAAGGCTGTGAGCTCTTTCCCATTGAGGATGATATTTGCTGTGGGTCTTTCATAGATAGATTTCATGAAGTTCAGGAATGTTCCCTCTATCCCTATACTTTGAAACATTTTAATCAGGAATGGATGCTGGATTTTGTCAAATGCTTTTTCTGCATCAATTGAGAGGTCCGTGTGGTTCTTCTCTCTTCTCTTATTAATTTGTTCTATCACATTGATTTGCAAATGTTGAACCATCCTTGCAACTCAGGGATGAATTCCACCTGGTCATGGTGGATAATCTTTTTAATGTGCTGTTGGATCCCATTTGCTAGGATCTTGTTGAGAATCTTAGCATCCATATTCACCAGTGATATTGGTCTGAAATTCTCCTTTTTGGTGGGGTCTTTGCCTGGTTTGGAGATCAGGGTAATGCTGACTTCATAAAAAAGAGTCTGGAATTGTTTCTTCTGCTTCAGTTTTTTGAAACAGCTTCAGGAGAATAGGTGTTATTTATTCTATGAAACTTAGTTATAATTCCCCCGGAATCCATCAGGTCCTGGGCTCTTGTTTTTTGAGAGGTTTTTGATCACTGCTTCAATCTCATTACTAGATATCGGTCTATTCAGGTTGTCAGTTTCTTCCTGGTTCAATTTTGGAAGTTTATAGTTTCCCAGGAATGCATCCATTTTATCTAAGTTGCTTAACTTATAGGCATATAACTGTTGATAATAACTTCTGATGATTGTTTCTATTTCCTTGGTGTTAGTTGTGATCTCTCCCTTTTCATTCATAATTTTATTAATTTGGGCTTTCTCTCTTTTCTTTTGGATTAGTGTGGCCAATGGTTTATCAATCTTATTGATTCTTTCAAAAAACCAGCTTCTAGTTTCATTGATGCATTCTACTGTATCTCCAGTTTCTATCTCATTGATCTCTGTTCTAATCTTGATTATTTCCCTTCTTGTGTGTGGAGTTGGCTTAATTTGCTGTTGATTCTCCAGTTCTTTAAGGTGTAGAGACAGCAGGTGTATTCTGGATTTTTCAATTTTTTTTGAGGGAGGCTTGGATGACTATGTATTTCCCCCTTAGGGCTGCCTTTGCTGTATCCCATAGGTTTTGGGCCAAAGTGTCTTCATTCTCATTGGTTTCCATGAATTGTTTCAGTTCTTCTTTGATCTCCTGTTTGAGCTAAGCATTCTTAAGCAAGGTGGTCTTTAGCTTCCATGTGTTTGAATTCCTTCCAAACTTTTCCCTGTGATTGAGCTCCAGATTCAAAGCATTGTGATCTGAGAATATGCAGGGAATCATCTCAATCTTTTTACCGATTGAGGCCTGATTTTTGTCCCAGTATGTGGTCTATTCTGGAGAAGGCTCCATGTGCACTCGAGAAGAATGAGTATTCTGTTGTTTTAGGGTGGAATGTTCTGTATATATATATGAGGTCCATCTGGTCCAATGTGTCATTCAATGCTCTTATCTCTTTATTGATTTTCTGCTTGGATGATCTGACTATTACTGAGAGTGGCATTTAAGATCTCCTACTATTAATGTATTCATCTCAATGTGACTCTTTATCTTGATTAACAGTTTTCTTATGTAACTGGCTGCTCCAATATTTGGGGCATAAATATTTATAATTGTTAGATCTTCTTGGAAGATAGTCCCTTTAAGAATTATGTAGTGTCCTTCTGTATCACTGACTACAGTCTTTAGTTTAAAATCTAATTTATCTGATATGAGAATCGCTACTCTGGCCTTCTTTTGAGGCCCATTGGCATGAAAGATGCTTCTCTGTCCCTTTACTTTCAGTCTGGGTGTATACTTAGGTTCGAAATGGGTCTCTGGTAGACAACTTATGGATGGATCCTGTCGTTTTATCCAATCTACAACACTTTGTCATTTTATAGGCACATTTATGCCATTCATATTGAGAGTGATTGTCGAGAGATTTGTTTTTATTGACATCGTATTACCTTTGAAGTCTTTCTTTCTGTAGATTATTTCCATATATTTCTGTTCAATGATATTCTTAGGGTTTTTCCTTTTTTATAGAACCCCCCTTAATATTTCCTGCAGTGTCAGCTTGGTGGTCGCATACTCTTTTAAACCTTGCCAGTCTTCGAAGCTCCTTATCTCTGCATCCAATATGAATGTCAGTCATGCTGGATAAAGTATTCTTGGTTGCATGTTTTTCTCATTTAGTGCCCTGAATATGTCTTGCCAGCCCTTTCTGGCTTGCCAGGTTTCTGTGGACAGTTTTGACGTTATTCTGATGGGCTTTCCTCTGTATGTAAGGAACTTCTTTGTTCAAGCTGCTTTCAGGAGGTCCTGTCTACAATTATGATTCATCATTCTCACTATCTGGTGTCTTGAGGTCTTTCTAGATTCTATAATCTTGGGGGCAGACTGTTCTGTCTCTAGTACATGGATGCTGGTTTCATTCGTGAGACTGGGAAAATTTTCATGGAGAGTTTGTTCACCTGTATCTTCTAGTCTTCTTTCTTTCTCCTCCCCCTCAGGGATTCCAATAATTCTGACATTGGAATGTTTCATGGTGTCATTTATTTCCCTAATTCTGTTTTTGTGCCTTCTAAGCTGTTTGTTCCAGGCTTCCTCCTGATCCTTTCTCTCTATCTGTTTGTTATCCAGATCACTAATTCTATCTTCTGTCTCAGTTACCCTAGCTTTGAGAGAATTTAGATTCAATTGGAACTCTTTGAGAACATTGTGAACATCATCCCTGGTGGTTTTCACTTCTGCCCTAATCAATTCCATTTTTTCATCCATGGCTTTCTCCAACCTAGCTATTTGCCTGGATAGTTGTTAGCCTGAATTCCCTTTCCAACATATTGTCTATGTCCATAGTCATTAACTCTTTTGCAGAAGGCCCAGCCTCTGAATTTTTCTTCTGTTGGGCATTCCTCCTCCTAGTCATTTTGGTGAGAGATGGCTGAGCAGATGTAGCTGAATGTATCAATAGTGGTGCAGGCAAGGTTCACCCTCTAATGCTTCTGAGCAATCAAGAGTCCCCACCCAAACAAAAGAAAAAATAAAGAGAGAGAGAGACAGGAAAAAAAGAAAGATAAAATAATAGAGAATGCCCAGCCCAAATGGGCCCCAAGGTAAGATTTATGAAGTATACAGACAAAAACAGACAAACAAAAAGACTGATAAAAGTAGACAACAAGAGAGAAAAAATAAATATCTAAAAACAAAACAAAACAAAAAGAACCTCATCAAAAAGAACCCCAAGTATAAGATTTATATACTCCCAGGACAAAGACAAATACACAGAAACACTGGCAGAAGAAAAGATGGGAGAATGGTTATAAATTCTCAGTGTGGGCAACGAAGGTTATTTTGATTCTTCCTGGAGGTATCTTGTTATCTTTGTTAAAGGACTCAACTTTCCTAAGATAAAGGGTGATTAAAAACTGGTTTACCTATAGTGGTAGCATTGATTGGGGAAAGGGGGTTACCTTGAAGTTTAACTCTATATGAATATTAAAAAATAAAAATTTAGAAAACTAAACTAAAATTAAATTAAATTAAATTAAAAAGTAGAGAAGCAAAAGAAAAACACGGGTATATGTATCAAAAAGTTCAGGTTAAAAGGTTATTATGGAATTTGATGTACTGGACATCTCACTGTGATGGTAAATAGGTTAAAAAAATTATAAAATAAAAGAACCAGAATAGTGGGAATTAATTAAAAATAAAAGTTGTATCTATGAAGTAGTGGTAGTTGTTTCTTGTCTTGTTTTTGGTTTTGTTTTTGTTTTTTTGTTTTTTGGTTGGCTTTCTGAGGGAGAGGCCTGCCTTGTGGTTTTTCAGGCAGTGTTTCCTGAGTTAAGTCTTCCAGCCCCCATCAAGTGGGTGGGTTCTGAGGAAACCAGTTTTTCAGGCTTTTGTTCTTTGGAGGTTTTTTTGTTTGTTTGTTCCTTTGTTTTCTCTTGCCTTGGCAGCTTTTGATGGTTTTTGGAGGTTTAGAGGAAAGCAAACTGCCCCCCACCTCCCTCCCAGAGAGAAGCCTCAGTCTGTTTCCCTCTGGGTGCTCCAGAGCACATAAATTCCCCCTCAGCCACTGGCAGAGTACATTCTCAGTCATGGTCTCTGGGGACACAGGAACTCCCACTTGTGCCCAAAACCACAAGAAACACTAGCCCTGGCTGTCTGGGCAACTCCAGACTGCCAGAGAGGATCCAAGTAGTGATAGCACACTGAGATTTTCCTGCTGGCCCAGGGTTGGGAGTGCTCAGACTCTCTGGGTCTGAGAGAGCGATGACTGGCCCCTACCTGCACCTCTCTCAGGGAGGGGTGAGGGGCGCGACTCAGACTCCAGTAGCGTGGTGCATGGAGAGTGCAAAAGGCTGTGGTTCTGCTGGCTGGCGCCTACACGCACCTCTGGTGGGGAGTGGGGGCGACTCAGACTCAGGTAGCACGGTGCGTTTGTGGAGGGTGCAAAAGGCTGTGGTTCTGCCAGCTGGCAAGGCTCCCTGCCCCTCACGGGAGCCGCCACCCAGGTGCTTTCAGGTGTGCTGGCTCCTCAGGGACCAAGACCTGGTTTCTTCACCGTGCTCTCTCTGGCTCAGCGCTGGTGGTGGCTGTCCTGTGTCTAGGGACTTAAGCCCCTGTCCCTATCTGCCCTGATTCCCACAATTTCCACCCACGATCCTTTGATCTTTTTGAGTGCTTTCAACCAGACTCCAAGTTGATGCTGGTCCCCAATCACACGGCACTCTCGTATTGGGGTATTAACTTCCAGTGGGTCACTTCTGGTGGCTCCCTCCCCTTTTGTTTGTCATCCGATATACGTCCGATATTCCCACTCTGCTTTACCTGCCCACTGCCATCTTCTACCCCCGTAGAGATCCAGAAGTGTATAATTCTAATCTCAGGCTGATTTCATGGGTGATCAGAGTTCTTTGGTAGGTAATCAGCTCACTTTAGGAGACAGGTTGAAACGGTGCCTCCTCCTACGTCCCTGCCAACTTGTCTCCTTCTCGACACTATATAATTCTTAAAAAGGTCTATTCAACTAGAAGATCTAACAATTCTAAATATCTATGCCCTCAACATGGGAGCACCCAACTACATAAGCCAAATGTTAACCAAAATGAAGAGACATATGTATAAGAATACGTGAATGAATTATAGGGGAAATTGACACTCCACTCTCAGCAATATACTAATTTTCTAAGCAGAAAATCAACAAAGAGCTTTGAATGACACACTGGACCAGATGGACCTCATAGATATATACAGAATATTCCACCCTAAAAAAACAGAATACACATTCTTCTCAAGTGCACATGGAACTTTCTCCACAACAGACCACATACTAGGTCACAAACAGATCTCAACTGATACCAGAATATTGAGATTATTCCCTGAATACTGTCAGGCCACAATACTGTTATTTTTTTGAGTAATTTTTCCACCATTTAATTTAATATTCAATATCTTTATGTCCTTATGTTTTAAATATGTATCTTACCAGTGATTTATATCTACATTTTTTATTTCTTTTCAGTGTAACAATATTCATTGTTTTTGCACCACACCCAGTGCTCCATGCAATACATGCTTTCCATGATACCCACCACCTGGTTCCCCGAACCTCCCACCCCTGACCCCTTCAAAACCCTCAGGTTGTTTTTCAGAGTCCATAGTCTCTCATGATTCATCTCCCCTTCCAATTTCCCTCAACTCCCTTCTCTCCATCTCTCCATGTCCTCTGTGTTATTTCTTATGCTCCACAAATAAGTGAAACTTATTTGATAATTGACTTTCTCTGCTTGGCTTATTTCACTCAGCATAATCTCTTCCAGTCCTGTACATGTTGACACAAAAGTTGTATATTCATCCATTCTGATGGAGGCATAATACTCCATAGTGTATATGGACCACATCTTCCTTATCCATTCATCCGTTGAAGGGCATCTTGGTTCTTTCCACAGTTTGGCGACCGTGGCCATTGCTGCTATGAACACTGGGGTACACAAGGCCCTTCTTTTCACTACATCTGTATCTTTGGGGTAAATACCCAGTAGTGCAATGGCAGGGTCATAGGGAAGCTCTATTTTTTAATTTCTTGGGGAATCTCCACACTGTTCTCCAAAGTGGCTGCACCAACTTGCATTCCCACCAACAGTGTAAGAGGGTTCCCCTTTCTCCACATCCCCTCCAACACATGTTGTTTCCTGTCTTGCTAATTTTTGCCATTCTAACTGGTGTAAGGTGGTATCTCAATGTGGTTTTAATTTGAATCTCCTTAATGGCTAGTGATGATGAACAGTTTTGCATGTGTCTGATAGCCATTTGTATGTCTTCATTGGAGAAATGTCTGTTCATATCTTCTGTCCATTTTTTGATATGATTATCTGTTTTGTGTGTGTTGGGTTTGAGAAGTTCTTTATAGATCCTGGATATCAACCTTTTGACTGTACTGTCATTTGCAAATATCTTCGCCCATTCCGTGAGTTGTTTCTTTGTTTTCTTGACTCTTTCCTTTGCTGTGCAGAAGCTTTTGATCTTGATGAAGTCCCAAAAGTTCATTTTCGCTTTTGTTTCCTTTGCCTTTGGAGACATATCTTGAAAGAAGTTGCTGTGGCTGATATCAAAGAGGTTACTGCCTATGTTCTCCTCTAGGATTCTGGTGGATTCCTGTCTCACACTGAGGTCTTTTATCCATTTTGAGTTTATCTTTGAGTATGGTGTAAGAGAATAGACCACAATGCTTTGAAACTGGAAGCCAATCACAAGGAAAAGTTTAGAAGAAATTAAAACACTAGGAAGCTAAAGACCATCCTGCTTGAGAATGTTTGGGTCAATCAGGAAATCAAAAAAGAACTTAAATAATTCATGGAAACAAGTGAGAATGAAGACATAGCAAACCAAACCTATTGGATATGGCAAAGGCGGCCCTAAGGGAGAAATACATAACCATCCAAGCCTCACTCAGAAAAATAGAAAAATCCCTAATACACAAACTGACATTATTCCTTACAGAACTGGAGAATCAACAACAAATTAAACTTAACCAACATACAGGAATAGAAATAATTAAGACTAGAGTAAAGATCTATGAATTTGAAACCAGATATACAGTAGGACACATAAACGAAACTATAGGATGGTTCCTTGAAATAATTAATACAATCAATAAACCACTGGCCAGACTTATTCAAAAGAAAACAAAAAGGACCCAAAATAATAAAATCATGAATAAAAGGGTAGAGAACACTACTAACACCAAGGAAACAGAAAGTTATCAGAAATAATTATCAACAGATACATGCCAATAAGTTAAGCAACCTAGAAGAAATACATGGATTCCTGGAAACTTATAAACTACCAAGACAGAAACAGGAAGAAATTGACAACCTAAATAGTCCAAAAACCAGTAATAAGATTGAAGCAGTGATTAAAAATCTCCCAAGACAGAAGAATCCAGGACGTGATGGATTCCCTGGGGAGTTCTACCAAACATTTGAAGAAGAAATAATACTTATTTTCCTGCTTCAAAGAATGCAAGCAGAAAGAACACTTCCATACTCATTCTATGAGGCCAGCATTTCTCTGACCCCCAAATCAGGCAAAGACCCCATCAAAAATGAGAATTCCAATACCTCTGATAAATATGGATGTCAAGTTTCTCAACAAAAACCCAGTTAATAGGATCCAACAGTGCATTGAAAGAATTATCCACCACCACCAGCAGGGATTTTTCCCTAAGATGAAAAGGTGGTTCAAAATTCCTAAATCAATCAATGTGATAGAACACATAGATAAGGGAAGAGAAAAATCACAAAACGGTCCTCTCAAAAGATACAAAAAAAATAATTTGAAAAATATGCCATCCTTCCCTGATTAAAACTCTTCAGAGTATAGAAATACAGGAAATTCTTCAATTTCATAAAATCCATCTGTAAAACCCAAAGTGAATTCATTCTTAACGGAGAAAAGCTGAGGGCCTTTCCCTTAAGATGAGGAACATGACACGGATACCCACTCTCACCACTATTGTTCAGCATAGCAGTAGAAATCCTAGCAACACCAATCGGGCAACAAAAATAATAAATGTATTCAAATTGACAAAGAAGAAGTCAAACTCTCTTTCTTCACAGATGACATGATACTTTATGAGGAAACCCCAAAAGATTACACTCCCAAATTACTAAAACTCAAACATCAATTCGGTAATGTGGCAGGCTACAAAATCAATGCACAGAAATCAGTAGCTTCCTTATACACTAACAACGAAATAATAGAAATGGAAATTAAAGAATCAATTCCATTTTCCTTCCCTCAAGGCAGGAGTCACAGTTGAATGATGTTGGTTCTTGTCACCTATCTTGTCAGGGATACTTACACACTTCCAGGCATGTGGCACCTCTTTGGATTGGTCTGGCCAATGTGATCTTATTTAAGTGTGTAAATATTTAGTATTGTCCTCTCAAGGAATAGGCCTCTTTATCATTATATTACGACGTTCTTTGCCTATTAATACCATCTTAAAGTTTATTTTGTTTGAGATAGGTGCAGCTACCTCTGTTTTCTTTTTGTTTTCATTTGCATGGGATATACTTTTCCATCTGCTTACTTTCAGTCTATGTGTGTGCTCAGAGCTAAAGTGAGATTCTTTAAAGCAAAATTCATTCATTCATTCAACCATTCTATGCCTTTACATTGGAGAATTTAGTCCATTTACATGTAGCATAATTATTGAGAGGTATGGACTTACTATTGCCATTTAGTTAATTCTTTTTTAGATGTATTATAATTCCTTACTCTCTCACTTTCTTGCTCTCTTCTTTGTGATTTGAAGATTTAATGTAAAGTTATGCTCTGATTCGTTTATATCCATCTTTTGTATATCTACAATAGGCTTTTGTTTTGTGCTTATAATGAGGTTGACATAAAACGTATATAATGTCAGCGTGCTTATAACCACTTTGAATACATAGAAAAGATCCCCCACACCAACATTTTGTAGTTTTAACATTTTAAATCTTTTTATTTTATATTGTATTTCCATTAACTAATTATAGTATAGTTATTTTTTAAAGATTTTATTTATTTATTTGATAGAGAGAGAGATCAGAAGTAGGCAGAGAAGCAGGCAGAGAGAGGGGGCAACCAGGCTCCATGCTGAGCAGAGAGCCCAATGTGGGGATCAATCTCAGGACCCTGAGATCGTGACCTGAGCTGAAGGCAGAGGCTTAACCCACTGAGCCACCCAGGTGCCCCTATAGTATAGTTATTTTTAATACTTTATCTTTTAAATTTCATGTTAAAGTTAAATATTATTTACTCACTACAACTATAATATTAAAACATTCTGATATTTAAATATAGATATACTTTTACCAGTGGGTTTTATGCTTATATATATATATATTTTTTTCTTTTAATAGGTAGTGTCCTTTTTTTCAGCTTGAAGAACTACCTTTAACATTTCTTATACAGCCTAAGTCCACTGGTGATACACTCCCTCAGCTTTGGTTTCTCTGAAAAACATTATATGACCTTGAATTTTGAAGGAAAACTTTGCTGAGTAGAGTATTACTCATTGGCATTTTTTATCTTTTACCACATGACGTTCATCATCCCTTCCTTATTGGCCAGCAAGATGTCTGATGAAAAATCTGTTTTTGGTCTTATGGAGAGGGTTCCTTTTATGCAGCATATTGTATTTCTCTTGCTGTTTTAAAGATTCTCTTTTTTCTAATCTATTGTACACTTGAAACTGATATTACACTGAATGTTTTTTTAGTGATTTTATTTATTTATTATTTATTTATGTATTTTAATTTAATTTTATTTTTTCAGTATTCCAAAATTCATTGTTTATGCACCACACCCAGTGCTCCATGCAATACCTGCACTCCTGAATACCCACCACCAGGCTCACCCAAACCCCCACTCCCCCTCCAAAACCCTCAGTTTGTTTCTCAGAGTCCACAGTCTCTCATGGTTCAACTCTCCCTCCAATTTCCCCAACTCACTTCTCTCCTTCATCCAATGTTCTCTGTGTTGTTCCTTAGGCTCCACAAGAGAAACCATATGATAATTGACCCTCTTTGCTTGACTTATTTTCCTCAGCATAATCTCTTTCAGTCCCATCCATCCAGTCCCATCATGTTGATGCAAAAGCTAGGTGTTCATCCTTTCTGATGGATGTGTAATATTCCAGTCTATATATGAACCATATCTTCTTTATCTTTCCGTCTGTTAAAGGGCATCTTGGCTCTTTCCACAGTTTGGCTATTATGGCCATTGCTGCTATGAACATTGGGGTACAGATTGTCCTTGTCACTACATCTATATCTTTGGGGTAAATACCCAGTAGTGCAATTGCAGGGTCATAGGGTAACTCTATTTTCAATTTTTTGAGGAATCTCCACTGTTTTCCAAAGTGGCTGCACTAACTTGCATTCCCACCAACAGTGTAAGAGGGTTCCCCTTTCTCCCCACCCTCTCCAACATTTGTTCTTTCCTGTCTTTGTTAGTCTTTGCCATTCAAACTGGTGTAAGGTGGTATCTCAATGTGGTTTTGGTTTTAATTTCCCTGATGGCTAATGCTGATGAATATTTTTTCATGTGTTAGCCATTTTTATCTCTTCATTGGACAAGTGTCTTTTCATTTTGTTAACTAACTGGAGTTTAAATAAAAACTAAGAAAATTCTCTTTAACTATTGACTATTAATGATGTGTCCTAGTGTGAGTCTCTTAGAATTTATATTATTTGGAATTCTCTGGCTTTCCTTGATGTGGGTGTCTATCTCTTGTTAGGTTAGGGAAATTTGCAACCATTAAAAAAAAAAGATTTCTGCCCTTTTCTGTCTCTCTTCTCATTCTGTGACCATTACAATATGTGTATTAGTTTGTTGGGTGGGGTTATGTTTTTGTTGTTTTTTTGTTTTTTTCAAGTTTTTATTTTATTTTTATAACAAGTTCTTTATTATTATGTTCAATTAGCTACTGTATAGTACATCATTAGTTTTTGATGTAGTATTCAATGATTCATCAATAACATATAATACCCAGTGCTCATCACAACACGTGCCCTCCTTAGTACACATCATCCTGTGACCCTATCCCCTACCTCTTTTCCCTCCAAAACCTTCAATTTGTTTCCTGGATTCTATAGTCACTCATGGTTCACCTCCTTCTCTGATTTCTCTTCCTTCAGATTTCTCTCACTTCCCCTATTGTCCTCCAAGCTATTGCTTATATTCCACATATGAGTGAAACTATATGATAATTACCTTTCCTAATTGACTTTCTCTAACTGACTTATTATCTAATTGACTTAGCATAAATCCATGTTCCATCCATGTCAATGCAAAGGATGGATATTCATCCTTTCTAATGACTGAATAATATTCCATTGTATATATGAACCACATCTTCTTTATTCATTCATCTGTTGAAGGATGTCTTGGCTCCTTCCACAGTGGACATTGCTGCTATGAACATCGGTGTGCATGTGCCCCTTCCTTTCACTACATCTGTATCTTTGGGAAAAATACCTAGTAGTGCAATTCCTGGATCATAGGGTAGCTCTATTTTGATCATCTTGAGGAACCTCTATACTGTTTTTTAAAGTGGCTATACCAGCTTGCATTCCCACCAATTGTGTAAGAGGGTTCTACTTTCCTCACATCCTCGCCAACACTGGTTGTTTCCTGTACTGTTGATTTCTGCTATTCTAACTAGTGTAAGGTTATGTTTATAAATTCCCTAAGCTATCTTCATTCTTTGTATAGATTTTTGTTTGTTCATTTGTTTTTACTCCTCTGATTTAATTAATTCTACCACACTGTCTTCAGATTAACAGAACCTTTCCTACATTTTATCTAGTCTGATTTTAAAACTCTGTTATTTTTTAATGCAGTCATTATATTATTTATCTCTGTTATTTCTGTTTAGTACTTGTTTATACTTTGCATTTCTTGGTTGGAATTCTTTCTTCTTGCTTTGCATTCCTGACCCTTGTGATAATCTTTATGACCATTAATTTGAGCTCTCTACTAGGTAAACAACTTATTTCCATTCCATTAAGATCTGTTTCTAGACATTTATCATGTTCTTTTATTTGCAAAATATTCTTCAGTTTCTTCATTTTCTTTCATACTCTGTGGTGATTTCTCCATAGTGGTTAAAACTGCCACTTATCCCAATCTTGACAGAATAATCTTGTGTAAAATAATAAAATAAAATAAAAAAGAATAATCTTGTGTAGAAGATGAACCTCATTGATCAGTGCAGCTCTTGACCCTATTTTTCCTTCAAACATTTGTGACTGTTCAAAATGTCTTCTTTATCCATTCGTCTGTTGATGGACATCTAGGTTCTTTCCATAGTTTGGCTATTGTAGACATTGCTGCTATAAACATTCGGGTGCATATGCCCCTTCGGATCACTACGTTTGTATCTTTAGGGTAAATATCCAGTAGTGCAATTGCTGGGTCATAGGGTAGTTCTATTTTCAAAATTTTGAGGAACCTCCATGCTGTTTTCCAAAGTGGTTGCACCAGCTTGCATTCCCACCAGCTGTGTAGGAGGGTGTCCCTTTTTCCGCATCCTTGCCACCATCTGTCATTTCCTAACTTGTTAATTTTAGCCATTCTGACTGGTGTGAGGTGATATCTCATTGTGGTTTTGATTTGTATTTCCCTGATGACGAGTGATGTGGAGCACTTTTTCATGGGATTGGGAAGGAGACAAACCATAAGTGACTCTTAATCTCACAAAACAAACTGAGGGTTGCTGGGGGGAGGGGGGTTGGGAGAGGGGGGTGGGGTTATGGACATTGGGGAGGGTATGTGCTATGGCGAATGCTGTGAAGTGTGTAAACCTTGTGATTCACAGACCTGTACCCCTGGGGATAAAAATATATTATATGTTTATAAAAAATTAAAAAATTAAAAAAAAAAGAAAAAGAATGTCTTCTTTGTTCTTATTACTCACAGAATTTGATGGTATCCCAAGGCTTGTCACTATCCCAAAGGAGAGAATCACTGCTGATATCTAGACTGAGACTGAATAGAAGCTGAACCCTCAGGTAGCAGAGGGAAATTGTGTATTTAAGCACCATTCTGGAGGAAAATTGGAGATGGGAATTTTTGCATGGTCTTTCTCTGCTGAGCCTAAATATATGGCAATGGAGGGGGGTCCTCTTGTATCCATTGTGAACTGTTTGTTTTTTGCTACAGTTCTGTGAGAATTGTGAATGCAAGCCCCATTGATTATTAGAGCCAGGCAATGTGGGGGCCCATTGTTTGGTTGGCTGCTGCAAAAGCTTGAGCATCAGATGCATGTAGATTTTTCCAGAGAGATACTGATGATTTGATTTTATTATCACAGAGGGCTGGAGGGAGAAGGTGTGACTGGTGTCTGACTGTAAGGACCTTTTTAGCCAGAGCAACTCCATCTTGGTTAAAAGCCATTTTGTTGTTTGTGCAGTAAAACTTAAACTGACCCTCCACCCCCCGCCCAGAGAAACTTACCTAGAAGCAAGTCTGGGAAACCAGTAAAATATGGTCAGCCAGTTCCTAATAACAGAGCCCAGAATACAAGGCCAGGTCAGGCAGTTCCTGATAACAGAGCCCAGAATACAAGGACGAGTCAGGCCAGGTGGAAACAGCTAATCAGTAAAGCACACATACTATCTCCCTAACCACCAAAAAATGTAAAACCCGCCTTTTGGGCGCCAAACTTGGGCACCAATTCTGACCAGAGTAATAGGTTAGTTCACATCCCCTCCAACACATGTTGTTTCCTGTCTTGCTAATTTTGGCCATTCTAAGTGGTGTAAGGTGGTATCTCAATGTGGTTTTAATTTGAATCTCCCTGATGGCTAGTGATGATGAACATTTTTTCATGTGTCTGATAGCCATTTGTATGTCTTCATTGGAGAAGTGTCTGTTCATATCTTCTATCCATATACACTATGGAGTATTATGCCTCCATCAGAAAGGATGAATACCCAACTTTTGTAGCAACATGGCTGGGACTGGAAGAGATTATGCTGAGTGAAATAAGTCAAGCAGAGAGAGTCAATTATCATATGGTTTCACTTATTTGTGGAGCATAAAAAATAACATGGAGGACATGGGGAGATGGAGAGAAGGGAGCTGAGGTAAATTGGAAGGGGAGGTGAACCATGAGAGACTATGGACTCTGAAAAACAATCTGAGGGTTTTGAAGGAGTGGGGGGTGGGAGGTTGGGGGAACCAGGTGGTGGGTATTGGAGATGGCACGGATTGCATGGAGCACTGGCTGTGGTGCAAAAACAATGAATACTGTTACGCTGAAAAAAATTAAAAAATTTTTAAAAAAGCAAATAAAGGGCTACACAACCAAAAAAAAATAGGTTAGTTCAAACAGCTACTAAAGGGTAAATTGAAATTCAATTGGCCACCTGCGTGTGGGCTAACATGACTGTGCAATGTTACAATCTCATTGGCCACCTATGTGTGGCCAGGCTTTTGCTCTATAAAAGTTAGTCTGTGAGGCTTGGAGGGGGTCGTTCTCTTCGGAGGCAGCCCTGACCAGTCAGTCAGTCAATTCTTGAGCCTGTAAGCTGGGGGTGGTTGCTCTCTTCAGAGGCAGCCCTGGCCAATCAGTCTGACTTCTAATGCTTGGCATAGAATAAAGTTTGCATAACTTTAACTTTGTTTCATTCTCGTTCCCCTGGCCAATCAGTCTGACTTCTAATACTTGGCATAAAATAAAGTTTTAAATAACTTACACCTTGTCTCAGTCTAGTTCGTTTGATAACGGACCTAACACTGACAGCTTCCCAAGGCTCAAGGGGATTGCAGCCATCCCCTAAGTGCCTGCTAAATTAGAAGCCTATTCTGACAGGCAGCAGCTTTTAAAGCATGCAGATAAATCTCTTTTGAGAAAGACTGAAAGGTAATTTTTCCCGTTTCCCTTGCACATAGCCCTGGGGATCAGGGAATAGCCAGTTAATAATTGTTTGTTCAGTATAGTCTTATGGAATGTGTGAATGGAAGCCATTTTGTCTCTGAGAGCCAGATAATTGTGAGACCCATCTCTTAGGTAGAATCTGAAAACACAGAAGCACAGACCAGTGCACAGATCCTTCCAGAGAGATACTTGTGAGTTGGAACAATCTGGAGAAAAAAAAACAGGAGTCTTGTCCACCAGCATTCCCAGTCTCTGGAGAAGATCACATTTAACATCTACTGCTTGCTAAATTTAAAGCCTGCTTCTCGGGCAGATTTGAAATATGCAGATAAGCTTCATTCAAGGAAAGACTGGGAGAAAGGTGATTTTTACATGCTCCCTATGCATAAAGTCCTGGAGAGGAAACCATGGTGAGTGTTCAAATATTCACAACACTTATTCTTTGTTTGCTATACTTTTGTGAGACTCGTGGAGACAAGCCTAATTGGCTTTCAAAGGTAAAGGATTTGGGAACCCAGCCTTTTGGAGAGAACTTTACAAATTATAATGCTATATGTGAGGTCCAAATTCTTTGGTCCTAATAGAGAAAATAAGAGTTGATAGTTCTTTCCCAATTGTATAGCATTATGCCTGGGGTGAGGTTTATGGTAAAAATGTATCTCAGGTTTTCTACTCAATTCAATATGGGTACTTTCACATTTGTCCAATGTGTAAGAGTTGTTTAGCTAGGTTCCAGATCTCCTTCACAGGGAATTGTACCATGTGTAACTATACATTTGATGTGTTCATGGGATGAAGGGAGTTCAGGAGGCTTGTATATCACCATCTTGTTTGGCTTTCCATATTTTGAATTTATTTTTTTCTTTTTTTTAGTTTCTAAAAAATAAAAAAAAAACCTTAGATTATTTATGTTACATAATTCCTTTCTAATACATAGTATATAACATTATAATTTTTCGCAACAAGTTCTTATTTAAATTCTAGTTAGTTAACATATAGCTTAATATTAATTTCATGAGTAGAATTTAGTGATTCAACATTTATGTATAACACCCAGTGCTCATCACCACATGTGCCCTTCTTAATACCCATCACCCAGTTAACCCATTACCCTACCCATCTTCCATATAGTAACCCTCAGTTTGTTCCCTATAGTTAAGAGTCTGTTTTACAGTTTATGTCTCTCATTATTCCCTTATGTTCATCTGTTTCATTTATCAAATTCTGCATGAGTGAAATCACATGGTATTTGTCTTTGACTGACTTATTTTGCTTAGCATAATACTCTCTAGCTCAACCCACATCATTACAAATCAAATGACAAGATTCAAGATTTCATTCTTTTTGATGGCTGAGTAATATTCTGCCATATGTATGTATGTATGTATGTATGTATACATACATATACATATACATATACATACATACACAGAGACATATGTATATGTATGTGTGTATAATATACACATACATATCACATCTTCACTGTCTATTCATCAGCTGATGGACATTTGGGCTCTTTCCATAATTTGACTGCTGTTAATAATGCTGGCATAAACAACAGGGTGCAATGTCCCTTCAAACCAGTATTTACGTATCCTTCGGGTAAATACTTAGTAGTGCAATGCTGACATGTAGAATAGTATTATTTTTACCTTTTCGAGAAATCTTCTATACTGTTTTTCAGAGTGGTTGCCTCAGCTTACATTCCCACCAACATTGTAAGAGGGATGCCCTTTCTCCACATCCTTGCCAACACCTGTTGTTTTCCTGATTTGTTAAATTTAGCCATTCTTACCTCTGTAAGGTGATAGCCCATCATGGTTTTCATTTGTATTTCACTGATGATGAATGATACTGAGCATTGTTTTATGTATCCATTAGTCATCTGTACATCTTCTTCATACAAATATCTGCTGATGTCTTCTGCCCATTCCTTGAATGGATTTTTTCATTTTTAGGTGTTGACATTGTTAAGTTCTTTATAGATTTTGACTACTAACACTTTATCTGATATGTCATTTTAAAATATCTTCTCCCATTCCATAGGTTGCCTTTTAGTTTTGATGATTGTTTCCTTCACTATACAGAAGCTTTTTATCTTGATGAAGTCCCAATAATTCACTTTTCCTTTTGTTTCCTTGCCTCTGGAGATATCTCTAGTAAGAAATGGCTGCAGCCACGGTCAAAAAGTTTACTGCCCGTGTTATCCTCTAAGATTTTGATGACTTCCTGTCTCATATTTAGGTCTTTCATCCATTTTGAGTTTATTTTTGTGTATGGTGGAAGAAAGTGGTCCTGTTTCATTCTTCTGCATGTGAATGTTCAATTTTCCCAACGTGATCTGTTGAAGGGAATGTCTTTTTACATTGGATATTCCTTCCTTGCTTTGTCAAATATTAATTAACCAGAGTCAATGGTCCATATCTGGATTATCTATTCTGTTCCATTGATCTATGTGTCTGTTTTTATGCCAGTACCATACTGTCTTGATGATCACAGCTTTGTAATACAGCTTGAAGTCTAGAATTATGATGCCACAGCTTTGGTTTTTCTATTTCAACATTTCTTTGCTATTTGGGGTCTTTTCTCATTCCACACAAATTTTAGTATTGTTCGTTGCAGCTCTGTGAAAAATGCTGGTGTTATTTTGATAAGGATTGCATGGAATGTGTAGAGTGCCTTGGGTAGTATAGACATTTTAAAAATGTTTATTCTTCTAATCCATGAACATAGAATGTTTATCCATTTTTTTTGTGTCTTCCTGAATTTCTTTCATATGTGTTCTAAAGTTTTCAGAGTACATTTACCACTTTGGTTAGGTTTCTTCCTAGGTAAAATATAGACTTGGGTACAATTGTAAAAGGGATCGATTCCTTGATTTCTCTTCCCACTGCTTCACTGTTGGTGTATACAAATTCAAGAGACTTCTGTGCATTGATTTTATATCCTCCTACTTTGCTGAATTCCTTTATCCATTCTAGCAATTTACTGATGGAGTCTTTTGGGTTTTCTACATAAAAAATCATGTCATCTGCAAAAACTGAAAGTTTAACTTCTTCTTTGCTGATTTGAATGTGTTTTATTTCTTTTTTACTGTCTTATTGCTGAGGCTAGAACTCAGGCACTGTAATAAATAACAGTGAAGAGAGAGGACTTCCCCATGGTATTCCTGACTTTACAAGAAAAACTCTAGATTTTTCTGCTTTGAGGATAATATTACTTATGGGACTTTCATATATAACCTTGGCTGCTCCCAAGTTAGAGTGATCTATCCTGAAGAATGTTCCATGTCCACTCAAAAAGAACGTGTCTTCTGCTGATTTCAGAGGAAATGGTTTGAATATATCTGTTAAGTGCATCTGGTCCAGTGCATCATTCAAAGTCTTTGTTTCCTTGTTGATCTGTTTAGATATCTGTCAATTGCTGTGAGTGGGTGTTAACGACCATAGTATTATTGTGTTGTTATCAATGAGTTTCTTTATGTTTGTTACTAAGTTATATACTTGGCTGCTCCCAAGTTAGAGGCATAAATATTTACAACTGTTAGATCTTCTTGTTGGATAGATCCTTTTATTATGATATAGTGTCTTTCTTCATCTCTTATTACAGTCTTTGGTTTAAATCAAATTTGTCTGATATAAGGATAACTACTCCAACATTCTATTGATGTCCATTAGCATAATAAATTGTTAACCATCCCCTCACTTTCAATCTGGTTGTATCTTTGGCTCTAAAATGAATCACCAAAAGCGGCATATTGATCAGTCTTTTTAAAATCCATTTTGATACCATCTGTCATTGATTGCAGCATTTAGTCCATTTACATTCAGAGTGATTACTGAAAGATATGAATTTAGTGCCATTGTATTACCTGTAAAGCCATTGTTCCTATAGATTGTCTCTGTTTCTTTCTAGCTTTTGCTACATTTGGTTTCTGTTTCTGCACAAAGAGTCCCCTTAATATTTTTTGTGGGTCTAGTTTAGTGTTCATGAACTCCTTTTGTTGTTTGTCTGGGAAACACCCTATCTCCTTGTATTCTGAATGACAGCCTCACTGGATAAATTATTCTTGGCTGCTTATCTTTCTCACCTGCCACAACTCTGTGGACAGGTCTTCTGCCAGGCTTATGCATCTACCCTTTTAGTTAAGGACTTCTCCCAAGGTGCTTTCAAAATTCCCTCTTTATCTTAGTAGTTTGTACACTTTAATATGTCATGGTGTTGACCTGTTTTTGATGATTTTGAGGGGAGTTGTCTGTGCTTCCTGGACTTGAATGCCTGTCTCCCCCCCACTCAGATTAGAAAATTTCTGAACAATAATTTGTTCAAATAAAACTTCTGACTATCGTTCCCACTCTTCTTCCTGGACTCCTATGTTACAAGTATTAATTTATTTTATGGAAATGCTGAGTTCCTTAAGTGTACCTTTGTGATCTAATAGTTTTCTGTTCTTTTTAGCTTCATTATTTTCCATAACTTTATCTTATATGTCACTGATTTATTCTTCTGCTTCCTCCATTCTCACTCTTATGTCTTCCACTTAGAGCTGCCTCTTGGTTTTTAGCATTTTTAATTTTGTTCTGACTAGATTTTAGTTCTTTTAACTCTCCACTGATAGATTCTCCAGTGTCTTCTATGCTTTCTTTCAAGTCCAGCTAGTATTATAATTATTGTTTTAAATTCAAGTTCAGACATCATACTTACATCTGTATTGATTAATCCCTGGCTGATTGTATTACCTCTTGTTCTTTCTTTTGGGGTGGATTTCTCTGTCTTCACATTATGTCCAGAAAAGAAAAAAATGAAAAACAAAACAGAATAAAAAGCAAAACAAAACAAAAATAACAAGAACAAGAACAAAAATAATGAAACAAAATAACTAGATATTGGGGGTGTATTGGTCTGATGGTAAAAAGAAACTATATCCCAAAATAAGAAAGAAAGAGAGGAACATGGGTGACTCAGTCAGTTAAGTGTCTGCCTTTTGTTCTGGGATCCCAGGACCCTGAGATCAAGAACCACACTGGGCTTCTTGCTCAGCAGGGAGTCTGCTCCTCTCTCTGCCCCTCCCCCTGCTCATACTGTCTTTCTCTCTCTCAAATAAATAAGTAAATATATAAAATAAATAAAAAATAAAAAGAAATAAAAAGTAATTTAAAAGGAAAGAAAGAGGGGGAGGTGGAAGATGGCAGAGAAATAGGAGACCCTGTTTCAACCAGTCCCCTGAATTGAGCTAAATATCTACCAGAACACTGTGAACATCCATGAAATCAGCCTGAGATGTAAGGTTATACATGTCTCGATTTCTGCGGGGGCAGGAAATCACCAGTGGAGTGGTAAAGCAGAGTGGGAGTGCTTGGACTGATATCAGAGGATAAACAGAAGGGAGAGAGATCCACCAGAAGCGACCCACTGGAAAGTGACACCCCAATACAAAAGTGTCCTGTGCTTGGGGACCAGAATTAACTTGGAGTCTGGTTAAAAGCACTCAAAAAGAACAAAGGGTCTTAAAGGGTGAGTGGTGGAATCAGGCAGCCACAGACATGAACATAAGCCCACCATCCCAGGGTGATCAAAGCCAGTGTCCGCCCATGCCTGAGAGAACCTGGTTGGGTCTCCTGTAGGTGGTCTCTGAGGCCATGGCTTTCTGATGATTGCACCACCACTGAGGCTGCAGGCACCCCTGCCCGCACCTGAGAGAACCCAGTGCAGGTTCCTGCCCAAGGTCCCTGGACCCTCAGTCAACCATGACCTGGGCCATAGCATGGTCTGAATGCATCCAGCATTGGCATGGTCTCTAGACGCAGTCCAGGCAACTCACCTGGACCAGTATGACTCATGGTTTTAGTAGCAGGGGTATGCAGAGACAAGCAGGGGCCTCAGGTGACCACTGAAATGGTGGCTGGGAGTACATACCACCTGTGGGAGATTGTGGTGTTCAGTGCAGTTTGAAGAGGGGGAGTTTGTGTGTTCTGGACCATCCAGAGGGGAGCAGACTTCTCTTTGAGATGGAGGGTTGGGTGCTGACAGTCTACTTTGCACTACTCATCTGAAAAGCCACAAAAGCCGCCAAGCAACAAAAACCTCCAGAGGAAAAAAGCCTGAAAAACTGGATTCCACAGGGCCCAGCCCCTTGAGAGGGACAGGGCAACTCAGCCCAGGCAAGATTGACTGAAAAACAATGCAGAGGGCTCCTCCTCAAGAAGACGAGCCACAAGAACAAGGGGACAACCACCACAGGGTCCCCATAAAACTCCCAAACCCCAACATCAGGGAAGAACGATATATTAAGCTCCCAGTACTGTCCCAAAACCTGCATATTTTATACATACAACTTTTTAAAAACTGTGATCTCACCATTCTTCTTTTATTTTTTTAACCTACTTACCATTACAAATAAATGTTTAATAAAACTTATTACATAATAACTTTTTAACTTGAACTTTTTTCATACATATACCTGGGAATCTTTCTTTTTCTCTAATATATATATATATATATATATATATATATATATAGGCTTCAAGGTAATCCTTTTTCCCTATTCAATGCTACCCCTATAAATAAACCAGTTTTAATTTCCTTGTATCTTTGGAAAGTTGACTCCTTTAACAAAGATAACAAGATACACCCAGAAAGAGATGAAATAAGCATTTGTGCCCACATCAAGGGTTTATAACCACTGCCCATCTTATTCTTCTATCACCATTTCTGTGTATTTTTTTCTGTGTATTATATTTTTATACAAAATATATATATTTTGTATAAATCTTATTCTTGGCGTTCATTTTGGCTGTGTTTTCCCTTAATCTTTATTTCCTTTATACCTGTTGGTCTTTTTGATTTTTCATTTCGATCCATGTACCTTACAAATCTTACTTTTGGAGATCATTTTGGATGTGTTTTTCCTTTTTTTCTCTCTGTTTTTCTCTCTATTTTCCTTTTTCTTTCTTTTTGACAGTGACTTCCAATTGCTCCAAAACCTCCAAGGGTGGACCGTGCCTGGATTGTGGTTCATATGTTCAGCTATACAACCCCTCAACCACCTCTCACCAAAATGATAAGGAGGAGGAAACCCCAACACAGGAAAAATTCAAAGACTGTGACTTCTGTCACAGAACAATTGGATATGGACAGAACCATTATGTCACAAATAGAATTCAGGGTAACAATTATCCAGTCAAGGGCTAGGTTGGAGAAGACCATTAGGGCACCATAGAATCTCTAAGGGTGGAAGTGAGAGCTGATCTGGCAGAACTTAAAAATGTTATCAATGAGATCCAACCTAATCTAAATACTCTAACACCTAGGGTAACTGAGGCAGAAGATTGAATTCATGATCTAGAAGACAAATTGATAGAAAAAAGGATCAGGAGGAGGCCCAGAACAAACAGTTTGGAAGCCGTGACAACAGAATTAAGGAAATAAATGATGCCATGAAGTGTTTCAATGTCAGAATTATTGGGATCCCTGAGGGGGTGGAGAGAGAGAGAGAAGACTAGAAGATATAGTTGGAAAAATACTGGATGAAAATTTCCCTAATCTGGGGAATGGAACAACTGTTCATGTCCTAGAGGCAGGGATGACACCATCCCGAGACCAACAAGTCTACAAAGACCTCCAGACACTTAATTGTCAAATTCATGAATCTAATATTATATAAGAAGTCCTAAGGGCATCTAAGGGGAAGAGATTCATTACTTACAGAGGAAAGTCCATCAGAATAATGTCAGACCTGTCCACTGAAACCTGGCAAGCCAGAATGGGCTGGCAAGACATATTCAGGGAATTAAATGAGAAGAACATGCAGCCAAGAATACTTTATCCAGCAAGACTGACATTCAGAATAGATGGAGAGATAACAAGCTTCCAAGACTGGCAAAGTTTAAAAGAGTATGTGGCCACCAAGCCGGCACTACAAGAAATATTAAGGTGGGGGTTCTATAAAAGAAGAAAGAATCCAAGAGTGACATAGAACATAAATTTACAGAGACAATTTACAGAAACAAAGACTTCACAGGCAACATGAAGTCAATAAAAACGTATCTTTCAAAAATTACTCTCAACATGAACAGCCTAAATGACCCCATAAAATTGCACGGGGTTACAGACTGGATGAAACAATAGGACCCATCCATATGTTGTCTACAAGGACCCATTTTGAACCTAAGTACACATCCAGGCTGAAAGTGAAGGGATATAAAAACATCTTTCATGCCAATAGGCCTCAAAAGAAAGCTGGGGTAGTGATTCTCATATCAGATAAATTAAATTTTAAACTAAAGACTGTAGTGAGATAAAGAAGGACACTACATCATTCTAAATGGGTCTATCCACCAAGAAGATCTAACAATTGTAAATACTTATGCCCCCAACATGAGAGCAGACATCTACAAAAGCCAACTGTTAATCAAAATAAAGAGTCAAATTGATATGAATACATTAATTGTAGGGGACCTTAACACATCAATCACAGCAAAGACAGATCACCTAAGCAGGAAATCAACAAATAAACAAAAGCTTTGAATGCTACATTGGACCATTTGAACCTCATAGATATATACAGAACAATCCACCATAAAAAAACAGAATACTCATTCTTCTAGAGTGCACATAGAACTTTCTCTTTGAATAGATCACATACTGGGTCACAAATCAGGGCTCAAATGATACCAAAAGATTGAGATCATTCCTTGCATAATCTCAGAACACAAGGTTTTAAACCTGGAACTTAACCACAAGAAATAGCTTGGAAGGAATTCAAACACTTAGAAGGTAAATACCATTCTGCTCAAGAATGTTTGGATCAACCAGGAAATCAAAGAAGAACGTAAACAATTCATGAGTATCAATGAGAATGAAGACACATCGTTCCAAAACTAATGGGATACAGCAAAAGATGTCCTAAGGTGGAAATACATAGCCATCCAAGCCTCACTCCAAAAAAGTTGAAAAATCCTAAACACACAAACTCTCTTTACAACCTTAAAAAACTTGAAAATCAAGAACAAATTAAGCCAACCCCATGCACAAGAAGGGAAATAATTAAGATTAGAGCAGAGATCAATGAGTTAGAAACTATAGAGATAGAGTAAAACACAAAAATGAAACTAGAAGCTAGTTCTTTGAAAGACTCAATAAGATCAATAAACCACTGGCCAAACTAACCCAAAAGAAAAGAGAGAAGACCCAAATTAATAAAATTAATTAACCTCTCCCCTTTCATGAGGGGAGAGATCATGACTAACACCAAGGAAATAAAAACAATCATCAAAAATTATGCTCAACAGTTATATGAAAATTAGTTAAGAAACCTAGAAGAAATGGAAGCATTCCTGGAAACATATAAACTTCCAAGACTGAGACGGGAGGATATTGACAACCTGAATAGACCAATATTTAGTAATGATTTTCTTTTTCTTTTAAGATTTTATTTTTTTTATTTGACAGAAAGAGACACAGAGAGAGAGGGAACACAGCAGAGATAGTGGGAGAGGGAGAAACAGGTTTCCCACGGAGCAGAGATCCTGATGCAGAACTCAATCCCAGACCTGAGCTGAAGGCACACGCTTAATGACTGAGCCACCCAGGCACCCCTCTGGTAATGGTTTTCAAGCACTGATCAAAAAACAAGAGTCCTAGATCTGACGGATTCCATGGGGAATTCTACCAAACATTCAAAGAAGAAATAATACCTATTCTCCCTAAGAGGTTTCAAAAAATAGAAACAGAGGGGAAACTTCCAGACTCTTTCTATGAAGCCCTCATTACCTTGATCCCCAAACCAGGCAAAGACCCCACCAAAAAGGAGAATTTCAGACTAATATCCCCGATGAATATGGATGCCAAGATACTCAACAAGATCCTAGCTAATAGGATCCAACAGTACATTAAAAATACTATCCACCATGACCAGGTGGGATTTATCCTTGGGATGAAAGGGTGGTTCAACATTGGCAAATCAATCAACATGATAGAACAAATCAATAAGAGAAAAGAGAAAAACCACATGGTCCTCCCAATTGATGCAGGAAAAAAAAAAACATTTGACAAAATACAGCATCCTTTCATGACTAAAACTTCTCAAAGTTTAGGGATAGAGGGAACATTCCCCAACTTTGTAAAATCTGTCTATGAAAAACCCACAGCAAATATCATTCTCAATGGGGAAAAGCTGACAGCCTTCCTATTGAGATCAGGAACACTACAAGGATGCCCACTCTCACTACTCTTGTTCAACATAGGACTAGAAGTTAGCAACAGCAATCAGAAAACAAAAAGAAATAAAAGGTATTCAAATTGGCAAAGAAGAAGTCAAATTCTCTCTCTTTGCAGATGACATGATACTTTATATGGGAAACCTAGAAGGCTACACACTGAAACTACTAGATCTCATACAGCTATTCAGTAATGTGGCAGGATACAAAAATCAATACACAGAAATCAGTTGCTTTCTTACATACTAACAATGAAATGTAGAAAGGGAAATAAGATAATCGATTTCATTTAGTATATCACCAAAGCCATAATATACCTTGAAATAACCCTAACGAAAGAGGTGAAGGATTTGTTCTCAAAGAACTCTAGAACACACATGAAAGAAATCGAAGAGAGAAAAAATAATGGAAAAGCATTCCATGCTCATGGATCAGAAGAATAAACATTGTTAAAATGTCTATACTGCCTAAAGCAACTTAAACTTTCAATGCCATCCCGATCAAAATTCCATTGGCATTTTTCATAGTGCTGGAACACGCAATTCTAAACAATTCTAAAATTTGTTTGGAATCACTAAGGAAATGTTGAAAGAGAAAAACAAAGCTGGGGTATTCATTTTGCCTGACTTCAAGCTTTCTATAAAGCTGTGAACACCAAGACAGCATAGTACTGACACCTAGACCAATGGAATAGAATAGAGAGTCCAGATATGTACCCTCAAGTGTATGGTCACATAATCTTTGACAAAGCAGGAAAAAATATCCAATGGATAAAAGAGATTCTCTTCAATAAATGGTGCTGGGGAAATGGGACACCTATGTATAGAAGAATGAAATTCAACCATTCATTCACACCATACAGAAATATAAACCTGAAATGGATAAAAGACCTCAACGTGAGGCAGGAATCCATCAAAATCCTAGAGGAGAACATAGGCAGTAACCTCTTCAAGGTTGGCCACAACTTTTTTCAAGACACATCTCCAAACCCAAAGGAAACAAAAGTGAAAACGAACTTTTGGAACTTCATCAAGGTAAAAGCTTCTGCACAGCAAAGGAAACAGTCAACAAAACAAAGAGGCAACCCACGGAATGGGAGAAGATATTCTCAAATGACACTACAGACAAAGGGCTGATAACCAAGATCTATAAATAACTCCTCAAACTCAACATCCAAAAAACAAACAATCAAGTCAAAAAATGGGCAGAAGACATGGAACAGACACTTCTTCAAAAAATACATACAAACAGCTAACAGACACATGAAAAACTGTTCATCACTATAAGCCATCAAGGAAATTCAAACCCAAACCATACTGAGATACCATCTTACAAGTTAGAACGGCAAAAATGAACAAGGCAAGAAACAGCAAATGTTGAAGATGTGGAGAAAGGGGAACCCTCATACTCTGTTGGTGGGAGTGAAACTTGGTATAGCCACTTTGGAAAACAGTGTGGAGATTTTTCAAAAAATTAAAAATAGTCCTATCTTATGACCCAGCTATTGCACTACTGGGTATTTACCCCAAGGATAGAGATGTAGTGAAAAGAAAGGTTATATGTACCTCAATGTTCATAGCAGCAACATCCACAATATCCAAACTGTGGAAAGAGCTGGGATGCCCTTCAACAGATGAATGGATGAGGAAGATGTGGGCCATATATACAATGGGATATTACTCAGCCATCAGAATGAATGAATACCCAACTTTTGCACCAACATGGATGGAACTGGAGGAAATTATGCTGAGTGAAATAAGTCAATTAGAGAAAGTCAATTATCATATTTTTTCACTTACTTGTGGAACAATAGGAAGAGCATAGAGGACATTAGGAGAAGAAAGGGAAAAATGAGGGGGTGGAAATCGGAGGGGGAGATGAACAGTGAGAGACTGTGGACTCTGAGAAACAAACAGCATTTTAGAATGGAGCAGGGTGGGTGGATGACGGGGCCTGGTGATGGGTATTAAGGAGGGCATATATTGTATGGAGCACTGGGTGTTATACATAAATAATGAATTTTGGGACACTACATCGAAAACTAATGACATAATGTATGGTGATTAACATAACATAATAAAAAATAATAAAGCAATAAATGGGTGGATTGGCTAAAACTCTCAAAAAAAAATCATAGAGTGTTGCAAAGCCTCAGCTCTAGGAGAAAAAGAAACTAGTTTTCTTTCTTTCTTTCTTTCTTTCTTTCTTTCTTTCTTTCTTCTTTCTTTCTTCTTTCTCTCTTTTTCTTTCTTTCTTTTTTACCTCTTCTTAATACAGCCATTATTCTCAGGAGCAGGAATACAATAGACTTTACAACAATCACACAAAAAAAGCAGTGACCCAGACAAAATTACAAGATGGATGATTTCACACCAAAACAAAGAATGAGAATAAGTCATGGCCAGTGATTACATCAAAGCAGACACAAGTAAGATGTCTGAATCACAATATATTAATTTTAAGTTTTTTTATTTTACTTTTTAAAGTTTTTTGTTTTGCTATGTACTTCTACTGGTATAAAGTGGTATCTCAATGTGGTTTTGATTTGAAATTCCCCAATGGCTATTGGTGATGAGTAAACCTAACCAAAGAAGTAAAGGATCTATACTCTAGGAACTACAGGACTGTCATGAAAGAAATCAGAGAAGACAACAAAACGATGGATTCATGCTCATGAATCAGAAGAATAAACATTGTTAAAATGTCTTTGCTGCCCAGAGCCATCTATATTTTCTTTCTTTCTTTCTTTTTTTTTTTTTTTTTTTTTTTTTTTTTTTTTTTTTACTGGTGCTTTGTTCTTTTAATAGGATTCTGTATTTTGTATTTTTTTATTTTTTTAATTTATTTTCAGGGTAACAGTATTCATTGTTTTTGCACCACACCCAGTGCTGCATGCAATCCATGCCCTCTCCAATACCCACCACCTGGTTCCCCCAACCTCCCACCCCCCACCCCTTCAAGACCCTCAGGTTGTTTTACAGAGTCCATCATCTCTCATGGTTCACCTCCCCTTCCAATTTCCCATCTATATTTTCAACGCCATGCTGATCAAATTACCAATGACATATTTCAAAGTGCTGGAACAAAAACCCTAAAATTTGTATAGAACCAGAAAAAAAAAACCCCGAATCATCAAGGAAATGTTGAAAAGGCAAAACAAAGTTGGAGGAGTCATGTTGCCCAACTTCAAGCTATAGGAAAAATCTGTGATCATCAAGACAGTATGGTCCTGGCACAAAAACAGACACGTAGACCAATGGAATAGACTAGTGACCCCAGATATGGGCCCTCAACTCCATGGTCAAATATATTTATTTTAAAATAATATTTTATTTATTTATTTTTAGAGAGAGAGGGTGTGTGTATGAGGGAAGGGGAGAGTCACAGGGAAAGGGAAATTCAGACTCCCCACAGCAGGGAGCCCAATGTTAGGTTCAATCCCAGGACCCCAGGATCATGACCTGAGATGAAGGAAGACACTTAACTGACTGAGCCACCCAGGGGTCCCACTGAATCACCATTTAAAACAGTAATCATAAGAATAATAGCTGGGTTTGAGAAATCATAGAAATTACTTTAGAATACCTTATTGTAGAGATAAAAGAACTAAAAACTAGTCAATGTGCTGTAATTGAGATGCAAAATTGAATGGATGCAATAACAAATCAGATGGATGAATCAGAGTAAGAAATCAGTGATATAAAAAGAGGGAATTATGGGGGAGGAGATAAGATGCCAAGCAGTAGGGGCACCCTATCTTCTCTCATCCCTTGAACACAACTAGATAGTTATCAAATCATTCTAAAAGCCTTATAAATCAATTGGAGGTATGAGAGAACAAAAACTGCAAGTGCAAGTAAGAGATACAGTGAGTTGACTTGCGGGAGATATACCTGTGGGTAGGGTGGTGGCGAGGGAACACTGCTTATGGAGGCTACTCTGAAGTATTATAAGCTGTGGTGTGCAGTATTTGAACTGAAAGTTCTGCTAATGAGGGGGATGTGCCCATCTTTATGGTGCTCATAAGTCCATGTGAGGTGGAATCTCCAGGAGTGAAAAGTGGTCTGAGAATCCCTTGGGTCACAAGAAGCACAGGTGGTGCCAACATGCTGTACTGTTTAGAGGCATAGGAGGAAAGCCTGTTGATAACAATGAGTCTTGGGTGCTGGCCTCCTGCTCTGTTTTGCCATAAACTGCAAATCTCAGTGCAGGTGTTGGACCGCTTTCCTGAAATGTCTGGCAAATGGCAAAAGCATGGTGAGACCATTCTCCAGAAGAACAATGTGGGTCCAGGCCATGGATGTCCCTAAAATTTGGAGTTCTGAAACTCAGTCACATGTCGTGGTTAAAAAATCTCAGACACAGACAGCGGGAACACAGGGTTCTGATTGAAACCAGGGTCAAAAGAGAGGTGATAGACTGTTGTTGTGTGAGGACTCATTAAACGGGGGGATGGGGGGTGGGGGAGCATGAACGTTCAGTTCCAGGGCTAGAGAGTGGATCACTACCATATGCATCCTGCCCATCAGTACTGAAAGTCTTCAGGGAGCAGGACAGAACTACCTACTGGAAGATGGAGCCACTCACACTAACCCTCTTCCCCCACACCCTTGAGACAAGTCCACCTAAGAATCAGCACAACAGTCCCCTCCCACAGAAGACCAGCACAAACACCTTGCTTGTCCCAAGTGTATTGATCATAGACTGTTGCAAAGCTTCAGCTCTAGGGGAAATAAGACCTAGCTTCCTTTGTACTTTTATGCTTTATTTTTTACTACCATTTTTAAATTATTATCTCATTTAATTCCTATTTTATTATTTTTCATAATTTTTATATATTTTATATGTGATATATATATCACATATATTATCATTCATATATATATATATATATATATATATATATATATATATATATTTAGGATTCTTTTAACAAACAGAGGAAAACACACCCAGGATCTAGTTTGGGTTTTCTTTTCTTTCTTTCTATGTTTTTTGTTTTCTTTTCTTGGTTATTTTTTCTATCTTCTTTTCTTTTCCTGACAAAATGAGATGATGGAGTAATTCAACCCAAAAGAAATAAGAGGAAGTAAAACTCATGGCCAGAGATTTAATCAATACAGATATAAGATATCAGAATTAAAATTAAAGCAACAATTATAAGGATACTAGCTAGGGTTGAAAAAAGCATACAAGACACTAGAGAACCCTTACTGAAGAGATAAAAGAGCTAAAATCTGTTTAGACCAAACAAACCATGAGAGACTGTGGACCCTGAGAAACAAACTGAGGGTTTTGGAGGGGACAGGGGGATGAGGGGTTGGGTGAGTCTGATGGTGGGTATTATGGAAGGAACATATTGCAGGGTGAACTGGGTGTGATGCATAAAAGAGAAATAAAATAAAATGAAAAAAATGCCATAACCAAAATGAAAACCAAAATGGATGCCTTAAACATGAAAATGGATGAAAGATAGTAGCTAATCAGTGATATGGAAAATAAAATGATGGAAAATAATGAAGCCGAAAAAAGAGGGAAGAAAAGCAAATGGAGCATGAAGATGAACATAAAGAACTCAGAGAATTATTAAAACATAATAACATTCATGTTTTAGGAGTACCTGAAGGTGAAGAGAGAGAAAAGGGGGCAGAAAATTTTTCCAATAAATTATAATTGAAAAGTCCCCTAGTCTGGAGAAAGATGCAGACATCAAAATCTAAGAAGCACAGAGAACCCCGAAAAATTCAACAAAAGATGACCATTGCCAAGGGACAGCATACACAAATTCACAAAATACACAGACAAGGAAAGGGTCCTGAAAGCAGCAAAGGAAAAAAAAAAATGTCCTTAACCTAGAAGGGAAGACAGATCAGGATCACAACAGATCTGTCCACAGAAACTTTGCAGGTCAGAAAAAAAGCATCAGGATATATTCAATGTGCTGAATGAGAAAAATATGCAGCCAAAAATTATTTATCCAGCAAGGCTGTCATTCAGAATGGAAGGAGAGATAATGAGCTTCCCAGACAAACAAAACACCAAATTCATGAAGATTAAACCAGCCCTGCAAGAAATCTTCAGGACTCTTTGGAGAAAAAAAGACCCAAATCAAAAAAGACTAGAAAGGACAAGAGAACATGAGAAACTCTACAGGTAACACAATGGCAAGAAATTCATATCTTTCAATAATCACTCTGAACATAAATGGACTTAATGCTCCAATCAAAACACGTGGGATTTCAAAATGGATTAAAAAAACAACAACAAGATCCATCAATATGCTATCAAGAAGAGACTCAGTTTAGACCTAAAGACACCTGCAGATTGAAATGGAGGGATGGAGAACAATCTGTCAAGCTAATGGATGACATAAGAAAGCCAGAATAGCCATAATTATATCAGACAAACTATACATTTTAAACCAAAGATTGTAACAAGAGTTGAAGAAGGGCATTATTTCATAATTAAGGGGTCTATCCATCAGGAAGATCTAATAATTATAAATATGCTTCCAACTTGAGAGCACCCAAATATATAAATCTATTAATAATAAATATAAATAAATTTGTTGATAATAATACAATAATAGTAGGGGAAATTAACACCCCACTTACACTGATCGACAGATCATCTAAGCAAAAAATCAACAGAGAAACAATTTCTATGAATGACACACTGGACTAAATGGACTTAACAGACATATTCAGAGTAAATCATCCTGAAGCGGCAGAATGCACATTTTTTTCAAGTGTACGTGGAGTGTTCTCCAGAATAGATCACAAACTGTGTCACAAATCATGTCTCAACAAGGACAAAAAGATTGAGATCATACCATACATATTTTCAGACCACATTACTATGAAAATTGAAGTCAACCACAAAAGAAAAAAAAAATTAGAAGGAACTCAAAGCTAAGGAAGTTAGATAACATCCTACTAAAGAATGAATTTGTTAACAAAGAAATAATCGAAGAAATCAACAAATTCATGGAATCAATTGAAATTGAAAACACGATGGTCGAAAACCTTTGGGATGCAGCAAAGGTGGTCCAAAAAGAAAGAATATAGCAACATAGCAAGAAAAGTCTCAAACACACAACCTAACCTTACATCAAAAGGAACTAGAAAAGGAGCAGCAAATAAAGCCTAAAGAGAGCAGAAGATAGGAAATAATAAACATTAGACCACAAATGAATGATATAAAGCAAACAAATAAAAAACATGGTAGAACAGATAAACAAAACTAAAAGCTGGTTCTTTAAAAGAATTAACAAAATTTGTAAAGCCCTAGTCAGACTAGTCAAGAAAGGAAAAAAAAAAGACTCAAATATATATGATCATGAATGAAAGAAAAAGATCACAACCAATAGCACAGAAATACAAACAAATTTAAGAGACTATTATAAAAAAAAAGTATGTCAAGACATGTGGCAATCTGGAAGAAATGTACAAATTCCTAGAAATATACAAAATATAAAAGTAAAACAGAAAGAAATAGAAGATTTGAACAAACCCATGACCAGCAAAGAAATTCAATTAATAATCTAAAATTTCCCAATGAACAAAAGTCTAAGGCCAGATGGCTTAATGGAGAAATTCAACTGGACATTTAGAAAAGACTTAATACTTAATCTTCTTAAACTATTCCAAAAAATAGAAATGGAAGGAAAACTTCTATGCTTCTTCTATGAGTTCAGCATTACCTTCATTCCAAAACCAGACAAATACCCTCTAAAAAGGAGGATTATGGGCTAATATCCCTGGTGACCATGGATGCAAAAATTCTCAACAAGATAGTAGCAAATTGAATCCACCAATACATTAAAATAATTGTTCCCTTAGATCGAATGTGATTTGTCTCTGGACTGCAGGGTTGGTTCAATATTCACAAATCAAACAACGTGATACAGCACATTAATAAAAGAAAGATATGAATCATATGATCCTCTCAATATATTCAGGAAAAGCATTTGATAAAGTGCAGCATCTTTTTTTTAAGTTCTTTCAGTGTTCCAGAATTCATTGTTTATGCACCACACCCAGTGCTCCATGCAATACATGTGGTGCCTTCCATAATACCCACCACAAGCCTCACTCAACTTCCCACCCACCTTCCCTTCAAAAGCCTCAGATTGTTTTTCAGATTCCACAGTCTCTCATGGTTCATCTCCCCCTCCAAATTCTCCACATGTCCCCATGTCTTCTGTGTTATTCCTTATGTTCCACAAATAAGCAAAACCATATGATAATTGACTCTCTCTGCTTGACTTATTTCACTTAGCATAATCTCTGTTCTTGATGAAAACTCTCAATAATAGGGATAGTTGGAACATACTTCATCATCATAAGACCATATATGAAAGACCCACAGGAAATATCATTCTCAATGTGGAAAAACTTAAAGAGACTTTTCCCTATGGTCAGTAACAGGACAAGGAAGTCCATTCTCACCATTACTATTTAACATAGTACTGGAAGCCCTAGCCTCAGCAATCAGACAACAAAAAGAAATACAGTGCATCCAAATTGGCAAGAAAGAAGGCAAATACTCATTGTTTGAGGATGGCACACTACTGTATATCAGAAACCTGAAAGACTGAAAGACTGCACTAAAAACTTCTAGAAGTAATACAAGAATTCAGCAAAATTTGCTGGATAAAAAAAAATCAATGTACAGTAATATTTTGTATTTATGTGCACCAATAATGAAGCAGCAGAAAAGGAAATTTTAAAAACTGATCTTATTTTTTAAACATTTTACTCTTTTATTTGAAGGGGGTCACAAGTGGGGAGGAGGGGCAGAGGGAGAGGGAGAAACTGATTCCCCACTGAGAAGGGAGCCAGATTTGGGGCTCCATCCCAGGACCCTTGGAGCATGACTTGAGCCAAAGGCAGGCACTTAATCAACTGAACCACCCAGGCACCCCTCAACTAATCCCATTTTAATGTGCACAAAAAAACAGTAAGAAACCTAAGAATGAAACTAACCAAAGATGTGTACAGATTAAAGACATCCGTACTCTGTAAACTATGGAACACTTAAGAAAGAAATTGAAGAGGACACAAATAAATAGGGAAAATATTCCATGTTCATGGATTGGAGGAACAAACATTCTTACAATGTCTATATTGCCCAACTCAGTTTACATATTTAATGTAATCCCTATCAAAATACCAACAGCATTTTTCACAATGCTGGAACAACAACAACAAAAAATTCCTACAATTTGCATGGACCCTGAAGAGCTAAAGCAAACCTAAAAAAGAAAAAGAAAAGCTGGTGGCATCACAATTACAGATTACAAGCTATATTCCAAGCTGTAATCATCAAGATGGTATGGCACTGCCCCCCAAACAGGCACATAGACCCATGAAACAGAATACAAAAACAAAAAATGGACCCACAACTCTATGGTCAACTAATATTAAAAAATTCAGGAAAGAATATCCAATGGAAAGGACATCATCTCTTCAATAAATGGTGTTGTGAAAAATGACAGACACTTGCAGAAGAATGAAACTGGACCACTTTCTTGTGCAGCCATTCTGGAAAACAGTATGGAGTTTCCTGAAAAAGTTAAAAATAGATCTACATTATGACCCAGAAATTGCACTCGTAGGTCCTTACCCAAAGGATACAAAAATGCAAATTCGAAGAGGCACGTGTAACCTAATGTTTACAGAAGTATTACCAACAATAAGCAAACTATGGAAAGAGCCCAAATATCCATTGTGAGATGAATGGATAAAACTGGTGTATATATACACAATGTAAAATTACTCAGTCATCAAAAAGAATGAAATTTTTCCATTTGGAGCAACATAGATGAAGCTAGAATGTACTATGGTTAGCAAAATCAGTTTATCTTGATGAAGTCCCAAAAGTACATTTTCACTTTTGTTTCCTTTGCCTTTGGAGACATGTCTTGAAAGAAGTTGCTGTGGCCAATGTCAAAGATGTTACTGCCTGTGTTGTCCTCTAGAATTCTGAGGATCAAAACATCTGCACAGAAAAGGAAACAGTCGACAAAACAAAGAGGCAACCCATGAAATGTGGAAAGATATTCGCAAATGACACTACAGACAAAGGGCTGATATCCAAGATCTATAAAGAACTCCTCAAACTCATGACACACAAAACATATAATCAATTTAAAAAAATGGGCAGAAGACATGAACAGACACTTCTCCAAAGAAGACATATAAATGGCTAACAGACACATGAAAAAATGCTCATCATCATTAGCCATCAAGGAGATTAAAATCAAAACCATATTGAGAAACCACCTTACACCAGTTAGAATGACCAAAATTAACAAGACAGTAAACAAGTGTTGGAGAAGATGTGGAGAAAGGGGAACCCTCTTACACTGTTGGTGGGAATGCAAGTTGGTGCAGCCAGTTTGGAAAACAGCGTGGAGATTCCTTAAGAAATTAAAAATAGAGCTACCCTATGACCCTGCAATTGCACTACTGGGTATTTACCCCAAAGATACAGATGTAGTGAAAAGAAGCACCATCTGTACCCCAATGTTCATAGCAGTAATGGCCACAGTCACCAATCTGTAGAAAGAGCCAAGATTCCCTTCAACAGACAAATGGATAAAGAAAATATGATCCATATATGCAATGGAATATTATGCCTCCATCAGAAAGGATGAATACCCAACTTTTGTATCAACATGGGCGGGACTGGAAGAGATTATGCTGAGTGAAATAAGTCAAGCAGGGAGAGAGTCAATTATCATATGGTTTCACTTAACTTGTGAAGCATAAAGAATAACATGGAGGACAACATTGGGAGAAGGAAGAGAGAAGGGAGTTGGGGGAAATCAGAGGGGGAGATGAAGCATGAGAGACTGTGGACTCTGAGAAACAAACTGAGGGTTTTGGAGGGGAGGGCAGTGTGGGGGTTGGGTGAGGCTGGTGGTCGGTATTAAGTGGGGCACATATTACATGAAACACTGGGTGTAATGCATAAACAATGAATCTTGGAACACTGAGAAAATAAAATAAAGTTAAAAAATAAAATAGTCAAATAAAAATACATTTTAAATATAAAAAAGTCAGTTTAGAGAAAAACAAATACCATATGATTTCACTCCCATGTTGAATTTAATTTTAAAAAATGAGCAAATGAGGGGAAAAAAAGAAAGGGAGACAAACCAAGCAACACCATTAAGTACAGAGAACTAACTGATGGCTACCAGAGGAAAGATGGGTGGGAGGATAGATGAAAGTATGAATAGGTATTAAGACAATATTTACTAAGTAGGAAGATGGCAACAGTTTAGGAGGATGCCAGACTCACTTTGTCCCACCAGTACAATTAGATAACTATCAATTCATCCTGAATACCCCAGAAATCAACCTGAAGACTGACAGAAAAACTCCACAAATAAAGGGAGAGAACAGGCCACATCAAAGTAGGAAGGAAGTGTAGAGCCATGGTATGGGGAAGAAATGGATCACAGGTTTTGTAAAGGAAAGGGAGCTGTGGGTATGGAGAATGGTGGAGAGAAGAGCACACAGGCGAATTCACAGAACATTTCCCCAAAGCCATTGGCTTTGAAAATGAGAGCAGCTGCATTTCATGAGTTCTTGTGAGCTGAGGGCAGACAGAATGCAAAGAGCAATATGAAGAGTGCCTGGGGCACAAAGTGAGGAGAATATTTACTCTTCTTACAGTACATATGTGAGAGTCAGCATTCTCTGAAACATCTCTCCAGGAGTAAAGAAGATGGCTGACAACATTTTATTCCCCCACCCATCATCACAAACATAGCACCACATGCAGGATGCAGAGAAGTACTCAATGGCTGCCTAACTTACATAGACCATGCCCCACAACCCTGTGATCAGGTGGGACTGCCCTTCTCAGTCTGTATCACCTCAATCACAATGCAAGAGACCCTTACAACAGAAAACAGGAACAAATCCCTTCCCATATATAATCCCCTGACCAGAGAGTTCTGCAGGGCCTCCATTCTGGTGGAGGTCATGTCAGCCCTCATCTCACAAGCAGAGTAAAGCACACCTACTTATGACTAGCCACATTCAGACCAGGGAACAAACACAGCACAGAGCAGGCAATGGAAGTGCTCTGAAGATAACTACATGGAAGGATAATGCAGATAAGACACAAGAGCCAATGGCACGTGGCACACACCAGACGACACTTCCCAAAGCACAAGACCCTGGACTCTACATGACCTCTTCTTCATTAAGCCATTACTCTCAGTAGCAGAAAATATAACTGGTTTAACTAGCACAGAGAAGCCAGAGACATAGAATAAATGTGAAGATGGAGGAATTTATCCCAAATGAAAGAATAACTTAAGGCCAGGCCAGAGATCTAAGTGAAACAGATATAAGTAACATGCACAATGGAGAATTTACAGCAAAAATATTAAGGATACACACTGGGGTTGAGAAAAGAGAAGACATTTGGGAGACCTTTACCACAGAGATAAAGGAGTTAAAAAATAATGAGTAAGAGATGAAGAATGCAATAAATGAGATTAGAAAAAGTCTTGATGGAAAAGAGAAAGGGCTGAAAGAAACAGATGAATGAAATAATAATATAGAAAACAAAATAATGGAAAATGAGGAAGCTGAACAAAAAAAGAGAAGTAATTATGGAACAAGAGAACAGACTGAGAGAACTCAGTACCTCCATTAAACGTAGTAACAGTCAGATTATAGGAACCCCAGAATAAGAAGAGGGAAAAAGGAGAAGAAAATGTATTTCAGGAAATAATACCTAGAAACATCCTCAATTTTGGGAAAGAAACAGACATCTAGATCCAGGAGGCACAAAGAACTCCTATCAAAATCAACAAAAGCTGGCCAACATCAAGATATATTGTAATTAAATTTGTAAAACATAGCTACAAAAAAAATATTAAAAAAAGCAATGCAAAAGAAGTCCTTAACTTAAAAGAAGTCCTAAACACATGGGGCTAGTTGGAAGTTTCTTAACAGAAATTTAGTGAGACAGAAGCCAGTGGCATGATATAATCAAAATGCTACATGGGAAAAATTTGCAGCAAGAATACTCTCTTCATGACCACTATCACTCAGGAAAGTAGGAGACATAAAGAAATTCCAAGACAAAAGGAATTATTTTTATATTATATATTTTAATATATTTATTATTATCAATGTGTTTCTTTACCTTCAATATCAGTTGGTTTATATAATTGTCTGCTTCCAAGCTGGGAGCACATATATTTACAATTGTTAGATTTTCTTGTTGGATAGACACTTTAAGTATGATATAGTGTCCCTCTACCTCTCTTACTACAGACATTGGTTTAAAATATGATTTGTCTGATATGATGATTGCTACTCCACGTATTTTTGAGATCATTAGTGTGGTAAGTGGTTCTCCATCCATCCACTTTCAATCTGGAGATATCTTTAGGTTCAAAATGTTTCTCTTCTAGACAGCATATGGATAGATCCTCCTTTTTATCCAATCTGACACCCTGTGTCTTTTCATGGAGGCATTCAGCCCATTTATATTCAGAGTAACTCCTGAAAGATATGAATTTAGTGCCATTGTATTGCCTGAAAAGTCCCTGTTTCTGTAGATTGTCTGTTTCTTTCTCGTCTATGTTAGTCCTCAGTTCTCTCTTCACTTAAAGTATCCTTGGTCATATTTTTTGCAGGGCTGGCTTGGTGGTCACATATTTTTTTCAGTTTCTGTCTGCCTGGTAACTCTATTTCTCCTTCCACTCTGAATGATAGCCTTGATGGATAAAGTATTCTTGACTACATGTTGTTCTCATTTAATACTGAATATATCTCCAGCTTTTTCTGTCCTGCCAGTTTTCTTGATAGGTCTAATGTTATTCTGATATCCACCACGATCAAAGCAAAATGCACCCTAGAAAAAATCTGAAGTGATTAGAAGCTACCACAGATAGGTTAACAAAGCCAACATAATCCAAAACAATAAAAAAGGTTGGTGGAGAGAAAGTAGGACAAAATAGAGAGAGAAAGTGGACAAAGTAGGGCGATCTGTCAGTTGATTGATTTTTGGCCTCTGTGTTAGAAAACACTGTATTTCAAAATTGCGAAGAAATCAGAATATATGTGTATATGTATATGTATATATATGGATATAAATATCTATACATATATATCTATATATATTTATATATATATATTTATATATATATATCAAAATAAACAGAATAGAATGAAAAAGGGACTAGAATGGGGCCACAAGAATGGGATATCTATCAAAATAAAACAGAATAGAATGAAAAAGGAACAAGAATGGGGTACTAGAATCTATAAAATCTAGATGTGGGGGCACCTGAGTGGCTCAGTTGGTTAAGCATCTGCCTTTGGCTCAGGTCATGATCCCAGGGTCCTGGAATCAAACCCCACATCAGGCTCCCTGTTCAGCGGGAAGCCTGCTTCCCCCTCTCCCACTCCCCCTGCTTGTGTGTCCTCTTTAAAAATAAAATAAAATAAAATAAAGTAAAGTAAAATGTAGATGTGAAAAAAACCAAAGTTAAAAAGCGACTTAATAAGAATGTATTTCAAATGAGAAAAAGTTGAAGAAAAAAAAAGGAAAGGAAAATGAAAAATAAGAAGAAACGCAACATTTTATCCTGAAAGTTAAAAGAGTTGTTAGGAAACACTTAGAGCACAATATATTATTTTCCCCTGACGTCTGAGATTTATGGTCTTGTAGGATCCATAACTTGTCATTCACCTGTTCTTCCAGTCAGTCTTCTGGGGGAAGGGCCTGCTGCTCAGCTTCTCAGGCATCCTTGCCTGCATGGAATTGCCCCACCCCTTGTCAGGAGGATGGCCCTAAAGTGAGATGATCATCACTGAGGCTTTTGTTCCCTGACAGCTTTCCTCACCCTTTCAGAGGGTCAGAGCAAATATGGCCACTTAAAGATTTCCATTCTGGAGCCACAAGATTACAGACCCCCCTTCTCAATAAACCCTCCAGAACAAACCGGCTCCACCTCGGCACACCCTAAACTGCATAGACTCATGTGGGTCGCCCCAGTGCAACTAGCCCAGTGGGAATCCCTGGGGCCCATGAGAGTCGCTGCACCTCCTGTCTCTGCAGCTGGGGGCGGTTCTGGGCTTATGGCAAACCTCACTCTGATGCTTCCAGGTCACAGCTAGGTGCCACCCTACCGTCCTTTTTGGGATTGTTGCCACCCTGAGAGCTGTTGTCCAGTCATGGTCCCAGCCATTTCGTCTCTGCCAGGGGATGGTAAAAGGCCCCCACATTCCAGACCTTTTCAGGGTGTTCAGGCAAAGAACAATCTCCCTACTGGCCCTGCTCATGGTTTATGGTGCCTAGATCTCAGAGTCCCTTCTGGGCTTGCTGAACATAACGAGTTTCTATGCTCCACTGTTTGGGCAATTTAGCAGCTCTGGCTCCCCCTTTCTTTTAGAGTGTCCTGGGATCCTAAGATCACAAAGACTCACCTTGAATTCTGCCCTAATCATCCCCTGCACCCTCCTCAGAAAGGGATGTCTCTCACTGGAGCAGATTTCTAAAGATTCTGATTATGCTCTCCAGTGTTGTATCACTTTCCTGTAACTGCCTTATGGAGGCCCCCTCCCCCATTCATTTGTCTTCTGATCTTTCCCTGCAGATTTACAATTCTGCACCTCCTACTTTTCAAAAAGTACTCATTTCTCTGATTGTACAGGTCCAGATATATTTTCTTAAATCTCAGGTTGAATTTGTGTGTGGCACGAATAGTTTGATAGATATCCAGCTAAATTCCAGGGACAAGATGAAATGAGGTCCCCTACTCTGCCATCATCTTGCTTGCCCTCTAGTATAGACATTTCAACAGTGTTTTTTATGCCAATCCATGAAAATGGAATGCCTTTCCATTTCTTTGTGTCAACTTTAATTTTTTCAGAGTTTTTATTTATTTATGTATTTGACAGAGAGAGATCACAAGTAGGCAGGCAGAGAGCCTGATGTGGGGCTCGATCCCAGGACGCTGAGATCATGACGTGAGCCAAAGGCAGAGGTTTAATTCACTGAGCCACCCAGGTGTCCCAATCAACTTTAATTTTTTAATCAGTGTTTTATAGCTTTATGAATACAGTTCTTTCACTTCTTTGATTAAGTTTATTCCTAGGAATCTTGTGATTTTTGGTGTAATGGTAAATGGGATTATATCCTTAATTGATCATTCTGCTGTTATATTATTGTACAAAAATGGCACAGATTTCTCTACATTAATTTGTATCCTGAGAATTTACTGAACTTTTATATAAGTGTTAACAGGTTTGTGTGTGTGTGTGTATGTGTGTGTGTGTGTGTGTGTAGTCTGTCAGGTTTTCTATATATAGTGTTCTATCATCTGTGAATAGTGAAAGTTTGACTTCTTCCCTTGCTGATTTGGATTCTTTTGATTTCTTTTTGTTGTCTGGTTACTTTGGCTAAGACCTCCAGTATTTTTTTTTAAGTCTTTCCAGTACTATTTTATATGACAGCGGTGAGAGTGAACATCCCTGCCTTGTTCCTTACCATAGAGGAAAAGCTCTTAGTTGTTTCTCATTGAGGATATTAGCTATGGGCTTTTGATAGATGGCCCTAATGATATTGAAGTATGTTCCTTTATCCTTAAATTGTTGAGTGTTTTTATCATGAAAGATCACTGTACTTTGCCAAGTGCTTTTTTTTGCATCTGCTGAGAAGGTCATATTATTTTTATCCTTCATTTTATTAATGTGGTGTATCACACTGCATGATTTGCAAATACTGAGCAAGCCTTACCACTCAGGAATAAACCCCACTTGACAGTGGTGACTGACTTTTTAAATGTATTGTTGGATTCGGTTTGCTAGTTTTGTTTTGTTTTGTTTTGAGAATTTTTGCATCTGTGTTCATCAGGGATATTGGACTACTGCTCTGCTTTTTTGGTGTCTGTATCTGCTGTTGGTATCAGGGCCTCACAGAATGAATTTGGAATTATTCTTTCCTTCTCTATTTTTGCTTTTTGTTTTTTGTTTTTGCTTTTTTTAATAGCTGGGAAGAATAAGTATTAACTCTTCTTTAAATGTTTCATAGAATTTGCCTGTGAAGACATCTGGTCTTTTCCTTTTGTTGGGAGTTTCTTGATTGCTCATTCAATTTATTTGCTAGTTACCAGGTTGCTCAAGTTTTCTATTTCTTCTGTTTTCAGTTGTGGCAGCTTATATGATTTTAGGAATTTGCCCATTTCTTCCAGGCTGTTGAATTTGTTGGCACATAGTTTCTCAGTATTCTCTTAGAATTGTTTGTATTTCTGTGATATTGTTTGTTACTTCTCCCTTACTTGTGTTTTTTAAAAATTTATTATCTTAGAATTGTTTATATTTCTGTGATATTGTTACTTCCATTTTATTTGTGATTTTATTTATTTGGATCCTTTCTTTTCTTTTCAATAAATCTGTCTAGAGGTTTATAAATTATCTTAAAATAAAAAATAAAATAAAACAGCTCCTGGGGGTAGCTTAGTCAGTTGAACATCTGTCTCTTGATTTCAGTTCAGGTTGTGATCACAGGGTCCTGGGATCAAGCCCTGCATCATGCTTTCCAATCAGTGCAGAGTCTGCTAGAGATTATCAACCTGTCCCTTTTGCTTTCCTTCTTCTTTTCCCCCAGTGCACTCTCTCTCTCTTCCCCCGTCCTCTCCCCTTAAATTAGTTAGTCAGTTAATAAATTAATTAATTAAATCTTTTTTAAAAAGCAGGTCCTGGTTTAATTGATCTGTTTCATTTTGTTTTTGTTTTTGCTTTTTTCTTTTTAGTTTTTGTATCATTTATTTCTGCTCTAATTTGTAGTATTTCCTCCCTTCTGCTGGTTTTAGTTTTTTCTACCTCCTCTGGGTATAAGGTTAGTTTGTTTATTTGAGATTTTTGTTTCTTTTCAAGTTAGGCCAGCATTGTTGTATACTTTCCTCTTAGGACCATTTTGCTACATCCCCCAAATTTTGGACTGATGTGTTTTCATTTTCATTTGTTATCATGTACTTTTTATTTCTTCTTTGACTTCTTGGTTAAGCCACTCATTGTTTAGTGGAATGATACAAAACTTGCCCATACTGGTGGTCTTTCCAGATTTTTTCCTTTGGTTGATGCCTACCTTCACAGAGCTGTGGTCAGAAAAGATGCATGGCATGACTGCTATCATGTTGTATTTGTTGAGACCTGTATTGTGATCTAATATGTGATCTATTCTGGAGAATGTTCCATGTGCACTTGAAAATAATGTGTATTCTGCTGGTTTAGGATGGACTGTTCTGAATATATCTGTTAAGTCCATTTAGTCCAGTGTCATTCAAAGGAATGTTTCCTTGTTAATTTTCCTTAGGTGATCTGTCCATTGACAAAAGTGGGGTGTTAAAGTCTCCTACGATTATTGTATTATTATCAGTTAGTTACCCTGTGTTTGTTATTAATTATTTTATATATTGGCAGGTTGCCATGTTGTGTAAATAAATATTTATGATTGTTACATCTTCTTATTGTATTGTCCCGTTTATGATTATATGGTGCCCTTGTCTCTTGTTACAGTCCTTTTCTAAGTCTAGCTGTCTGATATATGTATTGCTATACTTTTTTTTTTAACATCCATTTGTATGAAAATTTCTCCCCATCCCCTCACTTTCAATCTGCACAAGTCTTAAGGTCTAAAATCAGTCTCTCGTAGAGAGTTTATAGATGGGTATTTTTTTTAATCCATTCTGACACCCTATGTCTTTTGATTAAGCCATTTAATATATTAAATTAGTGTTGTCCTGTTTTTGTTGATTTTGTAAGGAGTTCTCTCTGTTTCCTAGTTCTGGATGTATGTTTTCTTGCCCAGATTAGGGAAATTTTCAGTTCTTCTTTCTTAAAATAAATTTTTGCCTCCTTTTCTCTCTCCTTTTCTTCAGGATTCTTATAATTTTAATGTTGTTACATTTAATGGAGTCACTGAGATCCCTAAGTGAATGAATGAAATAATATTCTCTTATTTCATAATTCTTCTTTCTCTCTTTTGTTCAGCTTCATTGCTTTCCATTACATGGTCTTCTAGGTCATTAATTCCTTCCTCTCCTTCTTCCAGCCTGCTGTTCATTGCATCAAGTTTGTTTCTAATCTCATTTATTGTATTCTTCATCTCTGATTGGTTCTTTTTAAACTTTATTTCTGTGTAAGTGTCTCACCGGCATTTTCTCTTCCTTTCTCAAGCCCAGTGTTTCTTTGGACTGTTCCTGTAAATTCTCCATGAGGGATGTTACTTATAACTGTTTCACTTACATCTCTGTCTGTAGCCTTATCTGGTTATTTCATTTGGGATAATCTCCTCCAATATTGCATTTTATCTAAGTCTCTGCCTTTTTCTCTGTTAGAAAAGCCAGTTATGGCTTACGCTTCTGAAGGAAATGGCCTTTTGTAGAAGAGGTCATGTATTGTCTAGGGCTTGGCACTTCAGGTAGTGTTTCTGGTGTGTGCTGCATGCACACTGTTGTTTTGTTTTGTCTGCTCTATGCTTCATGCTATTGGTCTACAAAAGGTCTCCTCTCCTGCTGTGGACAGTTTGGTCTCTGACTTGAATGTACTGAGTTTTAACTAGATTTCCTTTGATCTGTTTTTGAAATGAGACCTGTCACCACCTCTACCAGAACTGAGGCCCTGCAGAACTCTCTGGTCTGCCTATGTGGTGTGGGTAGGGTTTTGTGTTGGTCATCTGGGATAAGGATCTGCTGCCCTCAGACTGAGGAAAGTAAGACTGAGAAGGCACTTCCACCTGAGCACAGGGGTGTGGGGCTTGGTGTAAACAAGTTTGGTAGCCAGCATCTTCTTCAGTGCTTTCTTGCTTCCCACAAGTGGCTCTGTGTTTATGCTGAGAGCAGGGGAGTAAAACAGTGCCAGCCAGATCTTTTATTCCTAGAAAGGTGTCTTTGTGCATGTTGCTTATCAGGGATGCACTCCAAGAAGAGTAAATAATCTCCCCACTATGTCATACAGTCACTCTTCAGATCGTTGTTTCTTTGGTGTCTGTCCCTGTCTTTGCCGACCTTCTCTCCTGGAACAGGACAGTGTCCTCTGTGCTCTATCCCCACTAAACAAACACCCTGACCTTTAAAACTCCAGGCTTTAAGCCCTCCTATTTGCAAGAACTCACAAAATTCAGTCCTTCTTCTTTCCCAAGCCAGTGGCTTTGGGGAAATGTTCTTCTTCTGCAATCCATTGTTTACTTCTCTTCCCCACCCTGCTATGTGACCACAGCTCCCTCCCCTCAGCAGCACACACAATCTATTTCTCTCCTTAGCCACATCTCCACACTTGCTGTCTTCTTCAATGTGACCTCTTCTCTCTCCTTATTTTTTATTACGTTATGTTAGTAACCTGACAGTACATCATCAAGGGTTTTTTGTTTTTGATTTTTAAAAAACTTTATTTTTTTTTAATTTCTTTTAAACATTTTCAGTGTTCCAAGATCCATTGTTTATGCACCACACCCAGTGCTCCATGCAAAACTTGCCCTCTTTAATACCCACCACCAGGCTCACCTAACCCCCACCCCCTCCCTTCCAAAATCCTCAGTTTATTTCTCAGAGTCCACAGTCTCTCATGGTTCATCTCCCCCTCTAGTTTCCCCCCAATTCACTTATCCCTTCCTTCTCAGTGAAATAAGCCAAGCAGAGAGAGTCAATTATCATATGGTTTCATTTACTTGTAGAACATAAGGAATAACATGGAGGACATCATTAGTTTTTGATGTAGTGTTCCATGATTCATTGTGCTCTGTGCAATACATGCCCTCCTTAATACCCATCACCAGGGTAATGAATCCCCTGAACTCCCTCCTCTCTAAAAGCCTCAGTTTATTTCCCAGAGTCCATTGTCTCTCTTGGTTTGTCCCCATCCCTCTTATGCCCCCCCTTCATTTTTCCCTTCCTTCTCCTAAGGTCCTCCATACTATTCCTTATATTCTACAAATAAGTGAAGCCATTTGATAATTGACTTTCTCTGCCTGTCTTATTTCACTTAGCATAATATCCTCCAGTCTCATTCATGTTCTTGCAAAAGTCAGGTAGTCTTCCTTTCTGATGTCTGAGTAATAGTCCATTGTATGTATGGACCACATCTTCTTACTCCATTTGTCTGTTGAAGAGCATCTAGGCTCCTTCCACAGTTTGGGTATTATGGAAATTGCTGCTATGAACATGAGGGTGCATGTGCCCCTTCCTTTTACTACGTCTGTACCTTTAGGATAAATATCTATTAGTGCAATCGCTGGGCCATAGGGTAGCTCTATTTTTAACTTTTTGAGGAAACTCCACACTGTTTTCTAAAGTGCTGAACTAACATGCATTCCCACCAACAGTGTAAGAGGGTTCCCACTCCTCTATCACCACTTCAACTTCTTTTATTTATTTCCTTGTCAAACTTTGCTATTATAACTGGTGCAAGGCGGTATCTCAATGTGGTTTTGATCTGAATCTCCCTGATGGCTAATGATGATGAACATTTTTTCATGTGTCTGTTAGCCATTTGTATGTCTTCTTTGGAGAAGTGTCTGTTCATGTCTTCAGCCTATTTCTTGACTTGATTATCTGTTTTTTGGGGGGTTGAGTTTGAGGAGTTCTTTATAGATCTTGGCTATCAGCCCTTTGTCTTAAGTGTCATTTGCAAATATATTCTCCCATTGCGTAGGTGGCTCTCTGTTTTGTTGACTATTTCCTTTACTGTGCAGAAGCTTTTTCTCTTGGTGAAGTCACAAAAGTTCATTTTTGCTTTGGTTTCCCTTGCCTTTGGAGACGTGTCTGGAAAGAAGTTGCTGTGACTGATATTTAAGAGGTTACTGCCCATGTTCTTCTCTAGGAGTTTGATGGATTACTGTCTCACATTGGGGTCTTTCATCCACTTTGAGTTTATCTTTGTGTACGATGCAAGAAAATGGTCAAGTTTCCTTCTTCTCTATATAGCTGTCCAATTTCCCTAGCACCATTTATTGAAGAGACTACCTTTTTTTTCCTTTGGATGTTTTTCCTTGCTTTGTGGGAGATTAGTTGACCATAGACTTGAGGGTCCATATCTGGGCTCACTGCTCTGTTCCACTGATCTATGTGTCTGTTTTTGTGCCAGTACCATGCTGTCTTCATGATCAGAGTTTGGTAGTATAGATTGAAATCAGGCAACATGATGCCCCCAGCTTTGTTTTTCGTATTCAACATTTCCTTGACAATTTTGTGTCTTTTCTGGTTCTATACAAAATTTAGAATTGTTTGTTGTAGCACTTTCAAAAATGCTGTTGGTATTTTGATCAAGATGGCATTGAAAGTATAGATTGCTCTGGGTATCATAGACATTTTAATAGTGTTTATTCTTCCAATCCATGAGCATGGAATGTTTTTCCATCTTTTGTCTCTTCCCCAGTTTCTTTCATAGTGTTCTGCAGTTTCTAAAGTATAGATTCTTCACCTTTTTCGTTAGTTTTATTCCAAGGAATCTGGGGGCTTTGGTACTATTGTAAATGGAATCAATTCCCTAATTTCCCCTTCTGCAGTGACATTATGAATGTATAGGAAAGCAACTGATTTCTGTGCATTGATTTTTTTTTTATCCTGTCACATTACTTAATTGCTGTACAAGTTCTAGGAATTAGGGGGTGGAACTTTAGGGTTTTACACATAAAGTATCATGTTACCTGTGAAGAGAGAGAGCTTGACTTCTTCCTTCCAATTTGAATACCTTTTATTTCTTTTTGTTGTCTGATTGCAGAGGCTAGGACTTCTAGTGCTATGTTGAACAACAGTGGTGAGAGTGGGTATCCTTGTCGTGTTTCTGATCTTAAGGGAAAGGCTCTAAGCTTTTCCCCATTGAGAATGTTATTTGTTGTGCATATTTTGTGGATTTCTTTTTTATGAAATTGGGGAATATTCCCTCTATCTCTACACTCTGAAGCATTTTAATCAGGAAAGGATGCTGTGTTTTGTCAAATGCTTTTTTCTGCATCACTTGAGAGGACCATATGGTTCTTGTCTCTCATCTTACTAATGTGTTCTATCACACTGATTGATTTGCAAATGTTGAATGACACTTGCATCCCAGGGATAAATCCCACCTGGTCATGGTGGATAATCCTTTTGACGTACTGTTGGATTCTATTAACTAGGATCTTGTTGAAAATCTTGGCATCCATATTCATCAGGGATATTGGTCTGAAATTCTCCTTTTTGATTAGGTCCTTGCCTGATTTTGGGATCAAGGTAATGCTGGACTCATAGAAAGAGTGTGGAAGCTTTCTTTCTGTTTCTATTTTTTGAAACAGCTTCAGGAGAATAGGTATTATTTACTCTTTGAATATTGATAGAATTCCCTAGAGAATCCATCAGGTCTCCAGCTTCCATCTCGTTAGTGGTATTGGTCTATTCATGTTGTCAATTTCTTCCTGTTTCTTAGTCATTTCCAGGTTTCCAGGAAGGCATCCATTTCTTCCAGGTTGCTTAATTTATTAGTGTATGGTTGGTGATAATAACTTCTGATAATTGTTTCTATTTTCTTGGTATTACTAATGATAGCTCCTCTTTCATTCATAATTTTATTAATTTGGGTCCTTTGTCTTTTCTTTTGGATAAGTCTCGCTGGTGGTTTACTATCTTATTAATTCTTTCAAAGAAACATCTTCTAGTTTCACTGATCTGCTCGACTATACTTCTGGTTTCTAATTCATTGATCTCTACTCTAACCTTAAATTTCTTTCCCTTCTCGTGCATGGCTTAAGCTGCTTCTTCTTCTTCTTCTTCTTCTTCTTCTTCTTCTTTTTTAATACAGTTCTTTAAGGCATAAAGTTAGTTGGTGAATTTGGAATTTTTCTATTTTTTTGAGTGAGGCTTGGATAGCTATGTATTTCCTCCATAGGACTGCCTTTGCCATGTCCCATAGGTTTTGGACTGAAGTGTTTTCATTCTCATTGATTCCCAAGAAATCTTAGTTCCTTCTTTGATTTCCTGGTTTATCCCAGCACTCTAAAGCATGATGGTCCTTAGCTTCCAAGTCTTTGAATTTCTTCCTAACTTTTTCTTGTGATTGAGTTTCAGTCTCAAAGCACTGTGGTCTGAGAATATGCAGGGAATCATCTCAATCTTTTGGTATTAGTTGAGACCTGATTTGTGACCCAGTATGTAGTCTATTCTGGAGAAAGTCCCATGTGTGTTTGAGAAGTATCGGCAGTCTGTTTTTAGGGTGGAATCTTCTGTATATATCTATGAGGTCCATCTGGTCCAGTGTGCCATTCAGAGCTCTTCTTCCTTTGCTGATTTTCTGCTGAGGTGATCTGTCTATTGCTGAGAGTGGGGTGTTGAGGTCTCCTACTATTAACATATTATTTTTCAGTATTTCTCTTTATTTTGGTTGACAGTTGGCTTATGTATTTGGCTGCTCCTATGTTGGGGGCATGGATTTAACAATACTTAGATTCTCTTGTTAGATAGACCCCTTGAGAATGATGTAGTATCCTTTTGTATCTCTAACTACAGTCCCTAACTTAAAATCTAATTTTTCTCATATGAGAATTGGTACCCCACGTTTCTTTTGAGGTCAATTGGCATGAAAATCATTCCCTATCCTCTCACTTCCAGTCTGGATGTACCTTTATATACAAAATGAGTCTCTTGTAGACAGCATATAGATGGGTCCTTCCAATTTATCCAATCTGCAACCCTGTGCTGTTTCATGGGAGCATTTAGGCCATTCACATTGAGAGTGATTATTGAAAGTTATGATTTAATTGTCCTCATGTTGCCTGTGAAGTCCTTATTTCTATAGATTGTCCTGTAAATTTCTGTTCTATGTCACTCTTGGGTTCTTTCTTCTTTTATAGAACTCTCCTTATTTCCCAGAGGGCCAACTTAGTTAGTGGTCATGTATTCTTTCAGGCTCTGCCAGTCCTAGAAGTGCTTTATCTCTCCATCCATTCTGAATGACAGCCTTGTTAGATAAAGAACTCCTGGGTGCATGAATGCTTATTTCCTTCCACAGATTAAGGATGTTCTCAGCTATGATTATTCCAAATATATCTCTAGTCCTCTCTCTCTCTACCCTCTCAGGAATCCCAATAATTCTAACATTAGAACACTTCATGGCATTGTTTATTTCTTTAACTCTGTTTTCATGGATTTTAAGCCATTTGTTCCAGTCCTCCTCCTCTTCCTTCCTTTCTATCAGTTTGTCTTCTAGATCACAAATTCATTCTTCAGTCTCATTTACCCTAGCTGTTAGAATATCTAGTTTTGACTGTATCTCATTTATAATATTTTTAAGTTCAGCCTGATTAGCTCTCATGCAATCACAACTCCATCCTTTTTACCTCTGGTCTGAATATCCTCTTCCCACATAGAGATCCAGATGTATAATCTTACATCTCAGGCTGATTTCATTTGTTCAGACTGGCTTGGTAGAGATCCAGTTAAATTCAGGAAACCGGTTGACATGCCTGCACTCTGCCATCTTGCCCCTCCTCCCCTTATCTCTCTTTAATTCTGTTTTGTTTTGTTTTGTTTTGTTTTCCTTTCAGGCTCCAGGTCTATTTCTGGGGTATTAGGATGATTTGATAGTTATTTAGTTGTGTTAGTGGATGAGGTGAGCCAAGTGTCCACGTACTCTGTGGCCATCTTCCTCCCCCTTGTTTAGAATTGTTTTAAATAGAAAGGAGGAGCAAGATAGTGGGGGAGTAGGAGACCTAAATTCGGTCTTGTCCCAGGAATTTGACTACATAGTTATCAAACCATTCTGAACACCTACAAACCCAACAGGCGATCAAAGAGAAGAATAAAACAATTCTATGAACAGAAAGGCAACCACTTTCTGGACACCAGGACGTTCAGAGAAGTGAATCCTAGGTGAAGTATGGGAAGATAGCCTGCAGGGGTAGGGAGCCTCCATCAGCTGGCTCCCGGCAAGTGAGAGAGCAGTGGAACACAATATCAGAACCTTTAGAAGTCAGCTCCATGGAGGGATATTGCTCCAGTAGCTATGTGTGGGGTAGGATCCTCACTGGGTCAGTGTGGTCTCAGGACACTCGGGGATCACAGAATGAGCAGGGTACCTGAGTGTGGCAGGGCTCCCAGGTATCTGAGTGGGGCAGCTGGCTGCAAAGATGGAGCTGAGGAGGGAAGCTCTCAGGTCAGGGTTGCCATAAACCATGAGCAGAAACAAAGCCAAGCCACTATTCTTCGAGCAGGGATCCCACAAGTGGCAGATCTAGGGAGAACTCCCTTGCACCACCAGGAGTGGCATGGGAGCATGCTGCAGGAATCTGCTGGGTGTTGAGACTCCAAATGGGGCCATGTGCCAGAGATAGAAATGCTCCATCACAGGCCAGTTGAGCATGGAGCACAGCCGGAGACCAAGGAGACAGGAGTGATTGTTTTCTCTGATGGCACACTGAAGAGGGGTCATCCTGAGCTCTTGACTCCTCTGGGGCTGGAGATTGGGAGGCCGCCATCATCATTCTCATCTTCCAAAGCTGTACAGAAACATTTCAGGGAACGAAAGCTGCTGAGAGCTAACCTGAACAGATTCCTTAGCCTGCCCCTGGCAAGAACAGTGCAATTCTGCCTTGGGCAAAGACATTTGAGAATCACTACAACAGGCCCCTCCCCCAGAAGATCAGCAAGAACATTCAGCCAAGACCCCTTTTACTGATCAATGAGAACAGCAAAACTCCAAAGCTAGGGGAATACAGCACATAGAATTCATGGCTTTTTCCCAATGATGCTTTAGTATATCAATTTTTTTTAATTTTTGGTATTTTCTCTTTTTCTATTTTGTGAAGTTTTTTCTCTTTCCTATTTTAACTATTCTATCTTATAAAATAAGAATCTTTTTCAATTTTCATTTTATACTCTTTTTCTATCCCTTCACTCTATTTAACCTTATTTCTTGTACACATATAAGTTTTTCTTCCTTTAAAATTTTGTGGTACAGTTTCTTCTAACAGACCAAAATACACCCTAAATCTAACATTTAGCTTTGTTCTAGTCTCCAGCCTGAGCACATTCCTTTTTTAAAATCATTTTACACTTTCATTGTTAAAGTTATATTCTATACCGTCATCAGGTATATGTGCATATATATTTTTTTCCTCAAAAATTGTGCAGGCAGTTTCTTCTAACAAAGAAAAATACACCCAAAATCAAGTAGTGTGTGGCTCTGTCTTCTTCACCAGCGTGATCATATTCTTTTTTTTTTTTTCCTCTTTCTTTCTTCCTTGGCTGCTGGTCTCTTCTGATTTGGTTAGTTTACATACTACTGGGGTCGTTGTTACCCTTTTAGCATTTTATTCCCTCATTTGTCTATTCACCTCTGGACAAAATGATATGGCAGAAAAACTCACTTCAAAAAAAGCAACAAGTGTCAGTACCAACTGCTAGGGACTTAATCAATACAGACATTAATAAGACATCAGAACTAAAGTGCAGAATGACAATTATAAAGAAGCTAGCTGGGCTTGAAAAAAAAGCACAGAGGATACTAGATAATCCTTTTCTGGAGAAATAAAATTCCTTTCTTAAGAAATGAAAGAACTAAAATCTAACCAAGTTGAAATGAAAAAAGCTATTAATGAGGTACAATAAAAACATGGAGGCTGTTAATGCTAGAATAAATGAGGCAGAAGATAGAATTTGTGATACAGAAGACCAAAAAAGGAAAAGTAAAGAAGCTGAGGAAAAAGAGAGATAAATATCTAATGGATCATGAGGGGAGAATTGGAGATATCAGTGATAACATAAGATGAAACAATATTGGAATAATTGGGATTCCAGAAGAATAAGGGCAGAAGTTACATTGGAGCAAATTATAGCAGAAAACTACCTTAATTTGGGAAGGGAAACAAACATCAATACACGGGAGGCAGGGGTGCCTGGCTGGCTCAGTGGGTTAAGCCGCTGCCTTCGGCTCAGGTCATGATCTCGGGGTCCTGGGATCGAGTCCCGCATCGGGCTCTCTGCTCAGCAGGGAGCCTGCTTCTCTGTCTCTCTCTCTCTCTGCCTGCCTCTCTATCTACTTGTGATCTCTCTCTGTCAAATAAAAAAACAAACAAAGAAACAAACAAAAAAAACCGGGAGGCATAGAGAACCGCCCAAAATCAATAAAAATAGGTCCATGACCCATCATCTAATAGTAAAGCTTACAAGTCTCAGTACAAAGAGAAAATCCTGGAAGCAGCTCTGAACAAGAGGTCCATAACCTACAATGGTAGAAATATTAGATTGGCAGCAGCACTATCCACAGAGACCTAGCAGGCCAGAAAGGACTGGCATGATATATTCAGAGCACTAAATGGGAAAAATATGCAGCCAAAAATACTATATCCAGCTAGGCTGTCATTGAAAATAGGAGGAAGTAAAAGCTTCCAGGACAAACATAAACTAAAAGCATTTGTGAACACCAAACCAGCCCTACAGGAAATATTGAAAGGGGTCCCCTAAGAAAAGAGAGAGCATAAAAGTAACAGACCAGAAAGGAACAGAGACAATATACAGTAATACTCACCTTATAGGCAATAAAATGGCACTAAATTCGTATCTTTCAATAGTTACTCTAAATTTAATTGGGCCAAATGCCCCATTCAAAAGACACAGGGTATCAGAATGGATTAAAAACAAAAACAAAAACAAAAACAGGACTTATTGATATGCTGTCTGCAAGAAACTCATTTTAGACCCAAAGACACCTCCAGATTTAAAGTGAGGGAGTGGAAAACACTTTACCATGTTAATGGATATACAAAAGAAAAAAAAAAAGCTGGGGTGGCAATCCTTATATCAGACAAATTAGATTCTAAACCAAAGACTATAATTTGAGATGAGGAAGGACACCATATCATACCTAAAGGGTCTCTCCAACAAAAAACAATCTAAAAATTTTAACATCTATACCCCTAACATGGGAGCAACCAATTATATAAACCAATTAATAACAGAATCAAAGAAACACATGGACAATACAATATTTGTAGGGGATTTTAACACCTCCCTCTCTGAAATGGACAGATCATCTAACCAAAAGATCAAAAAGGAAATAAACACTTCAAATGACACACTGGACCAGATGGACATCACAGACATATTCAGAACATTCTATCCCAAAGCAACAGAATGCACATTCTTCTCCAGTGCACATGGACCATTCTCCTGAATAGATCACATCCTGGATCACAAATCAGGTCTCAACTGGTAACAAAAGTTTGAGATCATTCCCTGCATATTTTCAGACCACAACAAGAACTGATCCACAAGAGGGAGGTTGGAAAGAACTCAAATACATGGAGGCTGAAGAGCATACTATACAAGAATGAATGGGCCGACCAGGATATTAAGGAAGAATTAAAAACATTCATGGAAACAAATGAAAATGAAAACACAATGGTTCAAAATCCTTGGGATGCATCAAAGGCGGTCTTGAGAGGACAGTATATATTGGTACAAGACTTTCTCAAGAAACAAGTACTCAAACACACAACCTAACCCTACACCTAAAGGAGCTGGAGAAAGAACAGCAAAGAAAGCCTAAACCCAGCAGGAGAAAAGAAATCATAATGATCAGAGTAGAAATCAATGAAAGAGAAACCAAAAGAAGAGTAGAACAGATCAACAAAACTAGGACCTGATTCCTTGAAAGAATTAATAAGATTGATAACCCCTTAGCCAGACTTAACAACGAGAGAGAGAGAGAGAGAGAGAGAGAGGAGACCCAAATTTAAAAATCGTGAATGAAAGAGGAGTGCTCACAATGAACACCAAAGAAATACAAAGAATTATAGGAACATATTATGAACAACTATACACCAGTAAATTTGACAATCCGGAAGAAGTGGATGTATTCTTAGAGAGGATGAACTACCAAAAATGAACCAGGAAGAAATAGAAAACCTGAACAGACCCATAACCAGTAAGGAGATTGAAGCAGCCATCAAAATCTCCCATCAAACAAGAGCCTAGGGCCAGACAGCTTCCCAGGGGAATTCTACCAAACCTTTAAAGAAGAATTAATACCTATTCTCCTGAAACTGTTCCAAAAAAAAAAAAAAAAAAGAAAGAAAGAAAGAAAGAAAGAAAGAAAGAAATGGACGGAAAACTTTCCAAACTCATTTAATGAGGCCAGCATTACCTTGGTCCCCAAACCAGACAAGGACCCCACTAAAATGGATAATTACAGACCAATATCCCTGATGAGCATGGATGCAAAAATCCTCACCAGAATTGTTCCCAATAGGATCGAACAGTACATTAAAAGGATTATCCACCATGACTAAGTAGTATTTATTACTGGGCTGCAAGTTTGGATCAACATCACAAATCAATCAATGTGAAACAAAAAATTAATAAAAGAAAGAACAAGAATGAAATGATATTCTCAATAGATGCTGGAAAAGCATTTGACAAAATACAGCATTCCTTCTTGATCAAAACTCTTCACAGTGTAAGGATGGAGGGTACATACCTCAATATCATCAAAGCCATCTATGAAAAACCTACAGCGAATATCATTCTGAATAGGGAAAAACTGAGACCTTTTCCCCTGAGGTCAGGAACATGGCGGGATGTCCACTATCACCACTGCTATTTAACATAGTACTAGAAGTCCTAGCCTCAGCAATCAGAACGAAAAGAAATAAAAGGCATCCGAATTGGCAAAGAAGTAAAACTGATTCTTTGCAGATGATATGATAGTTTATGTGGAAATCCCAAAAGACTCCACATCAAAACTGCTGGAACTAATACAGGAATTTAGTAAAATGTCAGGATATAAAATCAACGCACAGTAATCAGTTACATTTCTATACACCATCAACAAGACAGAAAAAAGAGAAATTAAAAAGTCAATCCCATTTACAATTGCACATATAACCATAAGATACCTCGGAATATATCTAACCAAAGAGGCAAAGAATCTGTACTCAGAAAACTATAGAGTACTCATGACAGAAATTGAGGACTACCCAAAGAAATGGAAAAGTTTTCCATGCTCATGGATTGAAAGAAGAAATATTGTGAAAATGTCTGTGTTACCTAGTGCAATCTACACATTTGATGCAATACCGATCAAAATACCATCAACTTTTTTCAAAGAAATAGAACAAATAATCCTAAAATTTATATGGAACAAGAAAAGACCCTGAATACCCACCAGAATGTTGAAAAGGAAAACCAAAGTTGGTGGTATCATAATTCCAGACTTCAAGCTTCATTACAAAGATTTAATCAACAAGACAGTATGGTACTGGCACAAAAACAGAGACATAGATCCATGGAACAAAATAGAGAGCCCAGAAATAGACCCTCAACTCTATGGTCAAGCAATCTTCGACAAAGCAGGAAAGAATGTCCAATGGAAAAAAAGACAGACTTTTCAACAAGTGGTGTTGGGAAAATTGGACAGCCACATGCAGAAGAATGAAACTGGACCATTTCCTTACACCACACACAAACATAGGCTCAAAATGGACTGAAGACCTCAGTGTGAGGAAGGAATCCATCGAGATCCAAGGAGAACACAGACAGCAACTTATTTGACCTCAGCTGCAGCAACTTTATCCTAGAAATATTACCAAAGGCAAAGGAAGCAAGGGCAAAAACGAACTATTGGGACTTCATCAAGATCAAAAGCTTTACAAAGGAAACAGTCAACAAATCCAAAAGACAACTGACAGAATGGGAGAAGATATTTGCAAAGGACATATCAGATAAAGGGCTAGTATTCAAAATTTATAAAGAACTTATCATTCTGTTTTCAGAAGGAGGGGCAAGATGGCAGAGAAATAGGAGACTCTGTTTCAACCAGTCCCTTAAAGTGAGCTAAAGATCTACCAGAACACTCTGAACACCCAGGAAATCAGCTTGAGATGTAATATTATACACTTCTGTATCTCAATGGAGGGAGAAGACATCAATGGAGAGGTAAAGCAGAGTGGGGACACTCAGATTGATATTGGAGGATAAACAGACTGGGGAGGGAGCCACCAGAAGTGACCCTCTGGAAAATAATACCCCAATAGGAAAGTGTCATGTGATTAGGGACCAGCATTAACTTAGAGTCTGGTTTAAAAAGACTCAAAAAGAACAAAAGATCCTAAGGGGCAACTGGTAGAATTGGACAGTTATGGGCATGGGCTTAAGCCCATGTTCCCAGGACAGTCACCACTGGTGACCTCCAATGCCAGAGAGAGTCCAGTGAGGACTCCAGTCCATGGCCCCTGAGCCCATGGCTTTCCACTGTATGCACCACCACTGGAGCTGGGTGCACACCCGCCCTTGCCTGAGAGAGCCTGGTGTGGGTGCCAGCTGGCATTCTCTAGGACTGCAGCCTTCTGAGACTGGCTGAGGGATCTGAGTGCACCCAGACCGCTCCTGAGAGAACCTGGCATGATCTCTGGTCAGAATCCCTTGGCTCACAGCCTTCCATGACCTGCGCGACTGCAGGGCCTGAGCACACCCAGCATGGTCCTGGACTCCAGACAGCAGTCCCGGCAAAGGCAGCCATCAGAAAGCGGGCTCCCTGGACCAATATAGCTCACGGTTTTAGTGGCATGGGGGTTCAGAGACAAGCATGGGCCTTGGGCGACCACTGGGATGGTGGCTAGGGTGCTCACTGCCTGTGGGAGGTTGTGCTATTCAGCGGAGTTTGCAGAGGTGGAGTCTGTGTATTCTGAACCACCAAGAGGGGAACAGTCTGAGGCTTCTCTTCGAGGCGGAGGTCTGGGTGCACAGATTCTTTCTTTGCTCTGACCCTCTGAAAAGTCGCAAAAAGCAGCCAAAGAACAAAAACCTCCAGAGAACAAAAGCCTGAAAAACTAGGTTCCACAGCCCAGCTCCTTGATGGTGGGCAAGGAGAATCAGCCCAAGCAAGACTGATGGCAAACAGTGCAGCAGGCCCCACCCCTAGAAGACAAGTCAAAAGAACAAGAGGACAACCACCGCAGGGTCCCAATAAAACTGTAAAACATCAAGAGAAAACAATATACTAAGCCCCTGGTATTGCCCTAAAACCTGTATATATCATAGATACAACTTTTCTTTTTTATATTTGTTCTCATGATTCTTGGTCTTTTAATTTTTTAACATACTTTCCATTACAACTAGAAGTTTAATACAACATATTCTTTAATAACATTTTAACTTTAACTTTTTTTCATACATATACCTGTGTTTCTCTTTTTTATATATACATATACATATACGCTTCAAGGTAATCCCTTTTCCCTATTCAATACTACCCCTATATATAAACCACTTTCAATCTCCCTGCATCTCTGGAAAGTTGACTCCTTTAACAAAGTTAACAAGATACACCCAGGAAGAACCAAAATAACCTCCTTCACCCACATTGAGAGTTTATAACCACCCTCCCATCAAATTATTCTGTCAGTGTTTCTGTGTATTTGTTTTTGTTTTGGTATTATATAAATCTTATTCCTGGGGTTCATTTTGGCTGGGTTCTTCTTTTAGTCTTGCCATTTATTTTGTTGGTCTTTGTCTTTGTTTTTGTTTATGTGCCTTATAAATCTCACATTGGGGAGTCATTTTTGTGGGGTTTTCTCTCTTTTTATTTTTTTCTGTTTCTCTCTCTCTTTTTCCTTTCTTTTTGATGGTGACTTCTGAGTGCTCCAAAACTTTCCAGGGTGCACCTTGCCTGGATCGTGGCTGATATATTCAGCCAAACATCTCCTCAAACACCTCTCACCAAAATGACTAGGAAGAGGAACATCCAACAGAGGAAAAACTCAGAGACTGTGCCCTCTGCCACAGAACTATTGGAAATGGACATAAACAATATGTTGGAAAAGGAATTCAGGGTAACAATTATCCAGGCAATGGCTAGGTTGCAGAAAACCATTAGTGACAATATAGAATCTCTAAGGACAGAAGTGAGTGCTGATCTGGCAGAATTTAAAAATGTTATCAGTGGGATCCAATCTAATCTAAATACTCTAACAGTTAGGGCAAATAAGGCAGAAGAAGGAATGCATGATCTAGTTGACAATCTGGTAGGAAAGAAGGATCAAGAGGAGGCTGGGAACAAACTGCTTAGAAGGCATGAAGACAGAATTAGGGAAATAACACCATAAAACATTCCAATGTCAGAATTATTGGGATCCCTGAGGAGGTGGAGAGAGAGAGAGAGAGAGAGGAATAGAAGACATAGTTAAATCCTAGGTGAAATTTTCCCTAATCTGGGGAATGGAACCAGTGTTTTTGTCCTAGGGGCAGAGGGGACACCCCCACCCCAAGATCAATGAGGATAGAAAGACATCCAGGCACTTGATTGTAAAATTCATGACTCGTAAATTCAGAGAACATTTCCTCAGGGCTGCTAGGGGGAAGAGATTCCTTATGTACAGAGGCAGGACAATCAAAATAATGTCAGACCTGTCCACAGAAACCTGACAAGCCAGAAAGGGCTGGCAAGACATACTAGGATACTAAATGAGAAGACCATTCAGCCAAGAATACTTTACCAAGCAAGGTTGACATTCAAAATGGATGGAGAGATAAAGAACTTCCAAGACCAGCAAGGTTAAAAGAGGATGTGACCACCAAGCCGGCACTAGAAGAAATATTAAGGGGGTTCTATAAAACAAGAAGGAACCCAAGAGTGACATAGGACAGAAATTTACAGAGACAATCTATAGAAACAAGGACTTCATAGGCAACATGACGACAATGAAAACTTATCTTTCAATAATCACTCTCAATGGAATGGCCTAAATGCTCCCATAAAAGGGCCCAGGGATGCAGATTGGTTAAAATGACGGGACCCATCCATATGCTGTACAAGAGACACACTTTGAAAATAAAGATACATCCAGACTGAAAGTGAAGGGATGGAGAAGCATCTTTCATGCCAATGGGCCTCAAAAGGAAGCTGAGGTAGTGACTCTCATATCAGACAAACTAGATTTTAAGCTACAGACTGCAGTCAGAGATGCAGAAGGGCACTAAATCGTTCTTAAAGGGTCTATCCACCAAGAAGATCAGAGAGTTGTAAATATTTATGCCCCAACATGGGGACAGCTGACTACATAAGCCAATTGTTAATCTTATAAATAAAGAGTCATATTGATATGAGTACATTAATTGTAGAGGATCTTAACATGTCACTCCAGCAATAGAAAGATCATATAAGCAGAAAATCAACAAAGAATCAAGAGATTTGAATGGTACATTGGACCAGATAGACCTCATAGATATATGCAGAACATTCCACCCTAAAACAACGGAGTACTCTTTCTTTTCAAGCACACATGGAACTTTCTCTGGAATAGACTACATACTGGGTCAAAAAAACAGGGCTCAACTGATACCAAAATACTGAGATGATTCCCTGCATATTCTCAGAACACAAGGTTTGAAACTGGAACTCAATCACAAGCAAAACTTTGGAAGGAATTCAAACACTTAGAGCCTAAAGACCATCCTGGTCAAGAATGTGTGGATCAACCAAGAAATCAAAGAAGAACTTAAACAATTCCTGGAAACCAATGAGAATGAAGACACATTGGTCCAAAATCTATGAGATATGGCAAAGGCCGTCCTAAGGGGGAAATACGTAGTCATCCAAGCCTCATGCAAAAAAAAAAAAAAAAAAAAAAAAAGGAAAAATCCAGCATACACCAGCTCTCTTTACACCTTAAAGAACTGGAGAATCAACAACAAATCAAGGAAAATGAGTAAGATTAGAGCAGAGATCAATGACTTAGAAACTAGAGATATAGTACAACAATGAAACTAGAAGCTGGTTCTTTTTGAAAGAATTAATAAGATGAATAAACTACTGGGCAAACTAATCCAAAAGACAAGAGACAGGACCCAAATTAATAAAATTATGAATGAAAGGGGAGAGTTCATGACTAACACCAAGAAAATAGAAACAATCATCATAAATTATTATCAGCAGTTATATGCCAATAAGTTAAGCAAATTAGAAGAAATGGATGCATTCCTGGAAACCTATAAACTTCTCACACTGAAACAGGAAGAAATTGACAACTTAAATAGACCAATATCTGGTAATGATATTAAAACATTGATCCAAAATCTCCCAAAAGAACAAGAGTCCAGGACCTAATGGATTCCCTGGGAAACTCTACCAAACATTCAAAAAAGGAATAATTGCTATTCTCCTGAAACTGTTTCAAAAAATAGCAACATAAGCTAAACTTCCAGAATCATTCTATGAATCCAGCATTACCCTGATCCCCAAACCAGGAAAAGACCCCATCAAAAAGGAGAATTTCAGACCAATACCCCTGATGAATATGGATGCTAAGATTCTCAACAGGATCCTAGCTAATAGGATTCAAGTGTACATTAAAAAGATCATCCATGATGACCAGGTTGGATTTATCCCTGGGATGCAAGTGTGGTTCAACATTCTCAAATCAATCAATGTGATAGAACAAATCAATAAGAGAAGAGAGAAGAACCACATGGTCATCTCAATGGATGCAGAAAAAGCATTTGACAAAATACAGCATCCTTTCCTCATTAAAACTCTTTGAAGAATATGATAGAGGGAGCATTCCTCAACGTCATAAAATCTATCTATGAAAAACCCAAAGCAAATATCATTCTCAATGGGGAGAAGGTGAGAGCCTTCCTACTGAGATCAGGAACATGACAAGGATGCCCACTCTCACCACTGTTGTTCAACATAGTACTAGAAGTCCTAGCAACAGCAATCAGACAACAAAAATAAATAAAAGGTATTCAACTGGCAAGGAAGAAGTCAAACTCTCTCTCTTTGCAGATGACATGATACTATATATGGAAAACCCAAAAGTCTCCACACATAAGCTACTAGAACTCATACAGCAATTCAGTAAAGTGGCAGGATATAAAATGAATGCAACAGAAATCACTCGCTTACTTATACAATAACAATGAAAATATAGAAAAGGAAATTAAAGAAACGATCCCATTTTCTATAGCACCAAGAACCTTAAGAGACCTTGGAATAAACCTCACCAAAGAGGTAAAGGATCTGTACTCGGGGAACAACAGAACACTCCTGAGAGAAATTGAAGATACAAAAAGATGGAAGTCTTTCCATGCCCATGGATCGGAATAACAAACATTGTTAAAATGTCTATACTGCCTAGAGCAATCTATACTTTCCATACCATCCAGTTCAAAATACCAATGACATTTTTCAAAGTGCTGGAACAAACAATCCTACATTTGTATGGAACCAGAAAAGACCCTGAGTCACTAAGAAATGTTCAAAAATGTTCAAATGTTCAAAAATTTCAAAATTTCAAAAATGTTCAAAAAGAAAAACAAAGCTAGGGTCAACACGCTGCCTGATTTCAAGCTTTATTACAAATCTGGGATCACCAAGACAGCATGGTATTGGCACAAAAAAAGACACATTCACCAGTGGAACTGAGTACAGACAAGAGATAGAGACCCCAGACCCCTCAAATCTATGGTCAAATAATCTTCGACAGAGTAGGAAAAAATATCTTGTGGAAAAAAGAGAATCTCTTCCATAATTGGTGCTGAGAAAAGTGGACAGCTATGGACCATTCTCTTACACCATACACAAAGATAGACTCAAAATGGCTGAAAGACCTCAACGTGAGACAGGAATCTATCAAAATCCTATAGGAGAACATAGGCAGTAACCTCTTTGACATCAGCCACAGCAGCTTCTTTCAAGACACGTCTCCAAAGGCAAAGGAAACAAAAGCAAAAATGAACTTTTGAGGCTCCATCAAGATCAAAAGCTTCTGCACAGCAGAAGAAACAGTCAACAAAACAAAGAGGCAACCCACAGAATGGGAGAAGATATTCACAGATGACACTACAGAAAAAGGGCTGATATCCAAGATCTATATAGAACTTCTCAAACTCAACACCCCCCAAAAAAACAGATAATCCAGTCAAGAAGTGGGCAGAAGACATGAACAGACACTTCTCCTAAGCAGACATACAAATGGCTCTCAGACACATGAAAAAATGTTCATCATCATTGGCCATCAGGGAAATTCAAATCAAAACCACATTGAGACACCACCTTACGCCAGTTAGAATGGCAAAGATTAACAAGACGGCAAACAAATGTTGGAGAGGATTTGGAGAATCGGAACCCTCTTACACTGTTGGTGGGAATGCAAGTTGGTGCAGCCACTTTGGAAAACAGTGTGGAGATTCCTCCAAAAAGTAAAAATAGAGCTACCCTGTGACCCAGAGATTGCACTACTGGGTATTTACGCCATCGATACAGATGCAGTGAGAGGAAGGGCAAATGCACCCTAAAGTTCATAGCAGTGATGGCCACAATTGCCACTCTGTGGAAAGAGGTAAGATACCGTACTTCAACAGACGAATGGATAAAGAAGATGTGGTCTATATATACAATGGGATATTAGTCAGCCATCGGAAAAGATGAATGCCCAACTTTTTGAATCAATATGGATGGGACTGGAGGAGATTATTCTGAGTGAAATAAGTCAAGCAGAGAAAGTCAATTATCATACAGTTTCACTTACTTGTGGAACATAAGGGATAACATGGAGGACATTAGGAGAAGGAAACCCAAGGGGAAGGGGTGGAAATCAGAGGGAGAGAGGAACCATGAGAGACTGTGGTCTTTGAGAAACAAACTGAGGGTTTTGGGGGGAGGGTGTGGGGATGTGTGAACCTGGTGGTGCCTATTATGGAGGGCACGTATTGCATGGAGCACTGGGTCTTATACGTAAACTTGAATCTTGGAACGCTAGATCAGAAACTAATGATGTATTTTATGGTGACTAACATAACACAGTAAAAATTTTAAGAAACCACAAAAGCCAAAGAACCAAACAAAACAAAAAATTAGTGTTAGCTTCTCCTTTGAATCTTTGAAGCCATGCATTGACTTCTCTCCAGTGATGAGAGTCCTGGATGCAAATTCTGCTCATAGAAAGCCACTTCATTTAAACTGAGAATCTTTATTTAGTGTCGCCACCTTTATTAGTTTTCTTAGCTAGATCTTTTGGATAACTTGCTGCCACTTCTATATCAGCACTTGCTGCTTCACTTTTCACTCTTATGTTATGGAGATAGATTATTTCCTTAAACGTCATGAACCAAACTTTGCTAGCTTCAAGCTTTTCTTTTACAGTTTCCTCACCGCTCTCAGCCTTCACAGACCTGAATAGAGTCAAGGTCTTTCTCTAGATTAGGTTTTGGTTTAAGGGAATGCTGTGGCTCATTTGATCTTCTATCCAGACCACTAAAACGTTCTCCAAATTAGCAGTAGGGTTGTTTTGCTTTCTTACTATTTGTGTTTTCACTGGAGTAGTACTTTTAATTTCCCTCAAGGACATTCACTTTCCATTCACAATTTGGCTGACACAAGAGGCCTAGGTTTTGACCATTCTTGGCTCTCTAGCTTTTGATTTAAAGTGAGGTATGTACAGCTCTTTCTTTCACTTGAATGCTTAGAGGCCATTATTAAATGGCCTAATTTTAATACTGATGTATCTTAGGAAATAGGGAGGCCTGATGAGAGGGAGGGAGATGTGGAGATGGTCAGTTGGTAGAGCAGTCAGGACATAGAACATGTATTGATTCAGTTTACCATCTTACATGGGTGTGGTTTCTGGTGTCCCCAAAACAATTACAATAATAACATCAAAGATCACTGATTACAGATCTCCATACTAGATATAATAATGAAGAAGTTTAAAATACTGTGAGAATTACTGAAATGTGACACAGAGAAGCAAAATGAACAAATGCTTTTGGGAAAATGGTGCAGATAAACTTGCTTGATGCTGCCTTGACACTAACCTTCAATATGTGAAAAACTCAGTATCTGCAAAATTCAATAAAGTACAGTGCAATAAAATGAAGGATGCCTGTATTTGTATATTGATAGAGATGCAACTCCATGGTTTTAAGTTATATCTTTTGTTTCCAACAGAGCAAAGTTCTCCAGTGTGGGGTGGGTGTTCCTCAGTGGTGGAGGCACAAGGTTATCTGCTAGATTGTGGGAAGAAAATACTAAAAACTTTGTTTGTATTACTTTATTTCATGTTTATACAATTTATATTTCTGAGAATATTTTATAATAGACAAAAATATAGTTACATTGTATGTAATTTATACATAAATGATCATATATTGTAGACATATGCTTTTTATCACTTTCTCCCTTGCTCATTCAGCTGAAGGTAGCCTGCCCTCTCTATTGTTCCTTGAGCATAAGAAATGCATTCTTTTTTTTTAAACCTTTCCCAACTCTTCTGTAACTCTTTTTTTTAAGATTTTATTTATTTATTTGACAGAGATCACAAGTAGGCAGAGAGTCAGGCAGAGAGAGAGGAGGAGGCAGGCCCCCTGCTGAGCAGAGAGCCCAATGCGGGGCTCGATCCCAGGTTCCTGGGATCATGACCTGAGCCGAAGGCAGAGGCTTTAACCCACTGAGCCACCCAGGTGTCCCAAGAAATGCATTCTTGAGGACTGTTGCACTCACTGGTTCTTCTGTGTGAAAGGGACACATTTTAGATCTTCTTCTAGTTCATTCCCTCAATTCATTTAGGTCTCAACTCAGATTGCATTCCCCCAAAAAGGCTTTCTCAACCATCCTCTATGAAATAGCAACTCCTGACAGATTCATCACCTTACCTTAATTTTTGTTTATTCAAAGCACATTTATACATTAGTTTATCTGCCCATTGGTTGTTTTGCCCATTACAATACCAATGTACGAAGGCACAGACTCTGCCCATTTTCTCCATCATTGGTTCCTCAGTGATACTGTAGGCTCTCAATAAATATTTAATCAATGAATTCTCATTTTATTAAGTGATTAGTGTTCATGGCTTAAAAGTTTGAATATCACTACTTTTGTGGCAAGAGAGGGGGACTTTAATAAGTAGTTAAAAATCTTTATTTAAATATTTAATGGTTCATTCATTCATTCAAATAAACAATAAATTGTTTATTAATTCATCCATTTTCTTTTATTCTACATACTTTATTTATTTCTTAGTTTTCCTTTCTTTTTTTTTTTTCATTGTTTTCAAGTACTGGGTGTACCACACCCAGTGCTTCCAGCCCTTCCTAGTGTACTGGGTGTCTGTGGATAGGTCTGCTGCCAGTCTGATGTTTATACACTTACATGTTAAAGACCTTTTCTCTTAAGCCACTTTCATGATTTTCTATTTATCTCTGAATATTGCACGCTTCACTTTTATATAGTGGGGTGTTGATCTGTTTGAATTAATTTTGAGGTGGGTTTTCTATGCCTTTTTGAAATTAATGTCTGTTTTCTTCCCCAGATTAGGAAGGTTCTTAGCTATGATTTGCTCAAACACACCTTCTGCCCCTCTTTCTTCTTCCTCTGGGACCCCAATTACTCTAATATTGTTTCACTTTATAGTATCACTGATTTCTTGAAAACCCTTCTAATTTTCCATTTGTTATTTTTCTTTTTTCTTCATCTTCCTTTTCATCATTTTGTCTTATATGTGACCACGTCTCTTTTCTGCCTCATTTGCTCTAGCTGTTAGAGCATCCATTTTATGTCTTTCTTTCTTTCTTTCTTTCTTTCTTTCTTTCTTTCTTTCTTTCTTTCTTTCTTTCTTTCTTCCTACTTTTATTATTAACATTTAATGTATTATTTACTTCAAACGTACAGGTCTGTGAATCATTAGTCTTACAAAATTCACAGAACTCACCATGGTACATACCCTCCCTAATATCCATAACTCAGCTACCCTCTCCCTCCCTACCCACCTCCTAACAACTCTCAGTTTGTTTCCTGATATTAGGAGTCTCTTATAGTTTGTCTCCCTCCCTGATCCCATCTTGTTTAATTTTCCCTCACTACCCCCACCCCATTGCCCACCTTGCCTCTCAAATTCTACATATCAGAGATCATATGACAATTGTCTTTCTCTGATTGACTTATTTCGCTTAGTATAATACTTTCCAGTTCTAACCACATTGTTGCAAATGCTAAGATTTCGTGGTTTGTTGTTGTTGTTGTTGGCTGCACAGTATTCTACGGTGAATATATATACCCTATCTTCTTTACCTATTCATCTGTTGATGGACATCTAGGTTCTTTCCATAGTTTGGCTATTGTGGACATTGCTGCTATAAACATTTGGGTTAACTTGTCCCTCAGATCATTATATTTGTATCTTTAGGGTAAATACCCAGTAGTGCAATTGCTGGGTCATAGGGTAGCTCTATTTTCAACTTTTTGAGGAACCTCCATCCTTTCCAGAGTGGCTGCACCAGTTTGCATTTCCACCAACAATGTAGGAGGATTCCTCTTTCTCTGCATCCTCGCCAATACCTGTCATTTCTTGACTTGTTAATTTTAGCCATTCTGACTGGTGTGAAGTGGTATCTCACTGCGGTTTTGATTTGCATTTCTGTGATTCCGAGTGATGTGGAGCAATTTTTTATGTCTGTTGGCCATCTGGATGTCTTCTTTGCAGAAATGTCTGTTCATGTCCTCTGCCCCTTTCTTGATTGGATTATTTGCTTTTTGAGTAATGAGTTTGAAAAGTTCTTTATAGATTTTGGATATTTGGCCTTTATCTGAAATGTCATTTCCAAATAACTTCTCCCATTATGTCAGTAGTCTTTTGGTTTTGTTGCATGTTTCCTTTGCTGTGCAAAAGCTTTTGATCTTGATGAAGTCCCAGTAGTTAATTTTTTCCCTTGTTTCCCTTGCCTTGTCAGTGTTTCTATGAAGAAGTTGATGCAGCTGAGGTCGAAGAGTTTGCTGCCTGTGTTCTCCTCAAGGATTTTGATAGATTCCTATCTCACATTGAGGTCTTTCATCCATTTTGAGTCTATTTTTCTATGTGGTGTAAGGAAATGGTCCAGTTTCATTCTTCTGCTTGTGGCTGCCCAATTTTCCCAACACCATTTGTTGAAGAGATGGTCTTTTTTTCCATTGGACATTCATTCCTGATTTGTCAAAGATTAGTTGACCATAGAGTTGAGGGTCTATTTCTGGGCTCTCTATTATGTTCCACTGATTGGTGTGTCTGTTTTTGTGCCAGTACCATACTGTCTTGATGATGACAGCTTTATAATAGAGCTTGAAGTCTGGAATTGTGATGACACCAACATTGGCTTTGTTTTTCAACATTCCTCTGGCTATTTGAGGTCTTTTCTGCTTCCATATAAATTTTAGGATTATTTGTTCCATTTCTTTGAAAAAAAAAAGGATGGGATTTTGATAGGAATTACATTAAATATGTAGATTGCTTTAGGTAGCATGGACATTTTCACAATATTTGTTCTTCCAATCCATGAGCATGGAATATTTTTCCATTTCTTTGTCTTCCTCAATTTCTTTCATGAGTACTTTATGGTTTACTGAGTAGAGATTCTTTGCCTCCTTTGTTAGGCTTATTCCCAGGTATCTTGTGTTTTGGGTGCAATTGTAAATGGGATTTACTCCTTAATTTCTCTTTTTTTCTGTCTTATTATTGGTGTATAGAAATGCAACTGATTTCCGTGCATTGCTTTTATATCCTCACACTTTACTGAATCCCTGTACATGTTCTAGCAGATTTGGAGTGGAGTCTTTTGAGTTTTCCACATAAAGTATCATATCATCTGCAAAGAGTGAAAATTTGACTTCTTCTTTGCCGATTTGGATGCTTTTAATTTCTTTTTGTTGTCTGATTGCTGAGGTTAGGACTTTAGGTACTATGTTGAGTAGCAATGGTGATAATGGACATCCCTGCCATGTTCCCGACCTTAGTGGAAAAGCTCTCAGTTTTTCTGCATTGAGAATGATATTCACTGTGGGTTTTTCATAGATGGCTTTGATGATATTGAGGTATGCACCCTCTATCCCTACACTTTGAAGAGTTTTGATCAAGAAAGGATGCTGTACTTTGTCAAATGCTTTTTCAGCATCTATTGGGAGTATCATATGGTTCTTGTTCTTTCTTTTATTAATGTATTGCATCACATTGATTGATTTCTGGATGTTGAACCAAACTTGCAGCCCTGGAATAAATCCCACTTGGTCACGGTGAATAATTGTTTTAATATACTGTTGGATCCTATTGGCTAGTATTTTGGTGAGAATTTTCACATCTGTGTTCATCAAGGGTATTGGTCTGCAAATCTCTTTTTGGATGGGAAGTTTGTCTGGTTTTTGGATCAAGGTAATGCTGGCCTCCTAAAGTGAGTTGGGAAGTTTTCCTTCCATTTTAGTTTTTGGAACAGTTTCAGGAGAATAGGTACTAATTCTTCTTTATATATTTGGTAGAATTCCCCTGGAAAGATACCAAGCCTGGGCTCTTCTTTCTTGGGAGATTTTTTTTTCATTATTTTATTTATTTATTTATTTATTTATTATCTTGGGAGATTTTTGATGCCTGCTTCAATATCCTTACTGATTATGGGTCTGTTCAGAATTTCTGTTTCATCCTGGTTCAGTTGTGATAGTTATATGTCTCTAGGATTGCATCCATTTCTGCCAGATTGTTAAATTTGCTGGCATATAGTTGCTCATAATATGTTCTTATAATTGTATATCTTTGGTGTTTGTTATGATCTCTCTTCTTTCTTTCATGATTTTATTTATTTAGGACCTTTCTCTTTTCTTTTTGATTAAATCTGGCCAGGGGTTTATCAATCTTATTAATTCTTTCAAAGAACCAGCTCCCAGTTTCGTTGATTGGTTCTTTGTTTGTTTGTTTGTTTGTTTATATTTCATTGATTTCTGCTTTGATCTTTATTATTTCTCTTCTCTTGCTAGGTTTAGGCTTTCTTCGTTGTTCTTTCTCCAGCTCCCTTAGGTGTAGGATTAAGTTATAGACTTAAGACCTTTCTTGTTTCTTGAGAAAGATTGTATTGCTATATATTTTCCTCTCAGGACTGCCTTTGTTGTGTCACACGGATTTTGAACCATTGTGTTTTCATCATTTGTTTCCATGAATTTTTTCAATTCTTCTTTAATTTCCTGGTTGACCCATTCATTCTTTAGTAGGATGCTCTTTAGCTTCCATGTATTTGGGTTCTTTCCAATTTTCCACTTGTGATAGAGTTCTAGCTTCAGAGCATTGTGGTCTGAAAATATGCAGGGAATGATCCCAATCTCTTGGTACTGGTTGAGACCTGATTTGTGACCCAGGATTTGATCTATTTTGGAGAATGTTCCATGTGCACTAGAGAAGAATGCGTATTCTGTTTCTTTGGGGTGGAATGTTCTGAATATATCTGTGATATCCATCTGGTCCAGTGTGTCATTTAAGGCCTTTATTTCCTTGTTGATCTTTTGCTTGGATGATCTGTCCGTTTCAGTGAGGGGGGTGTTAAAGCCCCCTACTATTATTGTATTATTGTCAATGTGTTTCTTTGATTTTGTTATTAATTGGTTTGTGTAGTTGGCTGCTCCCATGTTAGGGGCATAGATATTTAAGATGTTAGATCTCCTTGGTGGACAGACCCTTTGAGTATGATATAGTGTCCTTCCTCAGCTCTTATGATAGTCTTTGGCTTAAAATCCAATTTATATGACATAAGGATTGCCACTCCAGCTTTCTTTTGATGTCCATTAGCATGGTAAATTATTTTCCACTGCCTCACTTTAAATCTGGTGGTGTCTTTGGGTCTAAAATTAGTTTCTTGTAGACAGCATATTGATTTTTTGTTGTTGGTGGTGGTTTTTTGTTGCTTTCTTTTTTAATCCATTCTGATACCCTGTGTCTTTTAATTGGGGCATTTAGCTATTTCACATTCAGGGTAATTATTGAGAGATATGAATTAAGCGCCATTGTACTGCCTGTAAGGTGAGTGTTACTGTATATTGTCTCTGATCCTTTCTGGTCTATCACTTTTAGGCTCTCTCTTTGCTTAGAGGACCCCTTTCAAAATTTCCTGTAGAACTGGTTTGGTGTTTACAAACTTTTAGTTTTTGTTTGTCCTGGAAGCTTTTTATCTCTCCTTCTATTTTCAAAGATAACCTACCTGGATATGTTATTCTTGGCCACATGTTTTTTCTCATTTAGTCCTCTGAATATATCATGCCAATTCTTTCTGGCCTACCTGTCTCTGTGGATAAGTCTGCTGCCAATCTAATATTTTTATTATGTATGTTATAGACTTCTTGTCCCGGGCTCCTTACAGGATTTTCTCTTCGTCACTAAGACTTGTAAGTTTTACTATTAGATGACAGGGCATGGACCTATTCTTGTGATTTTGAGGGGGGTTCTCTGCACCTCCTGGATTTTGATGCTTATTTCCTTTTCCATATTAGGGAAATTCTCTACAATAATTCACTCCAATATACCTTCTGCCCCCCTCTCTCTTTCTTCTTCTTCTGGAATCCCAATTATTCTAATATTGTTTTGTCTTATGGTATCACTTATCTCTCGTATTCTCCCCTCGTGGTCCAGTAGTTGTTTGTCTCTGTTTTGCTCAGCTTCTTTATTCTCCATCATTTGGTCTTCTATATCACTAATTCTCACTTCTGCCTCATGTATCTTATCAGTGAGGGCTTCCATTTTTTATTGCACCTCATTAATAACTTTTATGAAACAGCTTGGTTAGATTTTAGTTATTTCTTCAGAAAGGGCTTTTATGTCTCCAGGCAGGGTTTCTCTAATATCTTCCATGCCTTTTTTGAGCCCAGTTAGCACCTTGAGAATCATCATTCTGAATTCTAGATCTGACATACGACCAATGTCCATATTGATTAGGTCCCATGCTTCGGTACTGCCTCTTGTTCTCTCTCTCACTCTTTTTTTTTGGGGGGGGGTGAGTTTTTCTGCCTAGTCATTTTATCCAGATAAGAATACACAAACGAGAGGATAAAATACTAAAAGGATGGCAAAGACCCCAGAAAAATGTGCATTAACCAAACCACATTTGGTTTAGACCCCAAATCGTGGGGAGGAGAAAGGGGGTAAAAAGAAATGTAAAAACATTTAAAAAAAAGAAAAAGGAAAATATATATATTAGTCTGGTGAATAGAACAGAGCCACCTACTTGATTTTGGGAGTATTTGGTTTCTTAGAAGAAAATACCTCCAAAAAGTTTAAGGAAAGAAAAACTTATATATATATAGGGGAAAAAAGGGTAAACACAATGCAGGGATGGAATATGACTGTAAACATGAACATTTAAAAAAAATCTAGAAATGGAGTTGATAAGTTGGTTGGGAAAAGAAATAAAAAGAAAGTGGAGAGAATTTGTTCAGGCTGGAGACTAGAACAAACCCTGTGCTAGATTTAGGTTATGTTTCAATCTATTAGAAGTAGTTGTATCCCAAATTTTTAGAAGAAAAAACCCTATATGTATACAAAAGATAAAGTTAGATACAATGAAAAATAAAATATGACTTATAATAATAACCCTGAAAAAGATTTAAGAAAGTTATTGTTAAAATAAACTGGTTAAAAAACGTTAAAAGAGGAAAGAGTAAAAGTTTAAAAAAATAGAATAAGAAAAAAAATAAAATTAAAAAATTCAATTAAGTTTGCAAGACTAAAGAATCAGGGGGAGAAAGCCATAAATTCCTTGCTTTGCTTTCCCCGCCTCTGGAATTCTGCTGTTCTCCTTGATCAGTGAGCTTGGTCTTGGCTGGATATTTTGCTGATCTTCTGGGGGAGGGGCCTGTTGTAGCGATTCTCAGGTCTCCTTGCCCAAGGTGGAATCATACCATTCTTGCCAGGGGCTCCAGTTCGCTCTCAGGAGCTTTTGTTCCCTGAATGCTTTCCGTAGAGCTCTGGAGGACTGGAATAAAAATGTCAGCCTACCAGTCTCTGCCTGGAGGAGACAAGAGCTCAGGGCCCCACTCCTCAGTGCACCTTCTGAGAAAAGTGCTCAATCACTTCCATATCCCTGGTCTCTGGCTGCACTCCGAGCTCACCTGGCCTGTTACCAAGTGTTTCTATCTCTGGCACACAGCCCCATTTGGAGTCTCCAAACCCAGCAGATCCCTGTCCCTCTTCCAGGGGGTTCTCCCCAGATCTGCCACTTGGAGGGTCCCTGCTCAAAGAGCAGAGGCCTGACTGTGCTACTGATCACAGTTTAAGGTAACCCCAAGCTCAGAGGTCACTCCTCTGCTCCATCTCTGTAGCCAGCTTTGCTGCTCTAATACCTGTGAGCTCTGCCACACTCAGACACCCCTGATCCTTCATGACCCCACAAGACCTGAGACCTCGGTATCCCCACGAAGGCTCCAACCCCAATTAGCTTCTGGACCAATGTGCCTTAGTGGAGCAAACTTTTAAAAGTTTGAATTTTGTGCTCCATTGCTCTATTGCTTGCTGGGAGCTGGCCCCTCCCCCCATGGTCTATCTTTCCGTCGCTTTGGATTCACTTCTCCGCATGTCCTCCCTTTCAGAAAGTGGTCAATTTTCTATTTCTAGAATTGCTGCTCTTCTCTTCAATCTCCTGTTGGATTTGTAGGTGTTCAGAATGGTTTGATAACTATCTAGCCAAACTCCTGCAACCTGATGTCATCTCAGCCTGCTACTCCTCCCCCATCTTGACTCCTCCCCCTGAAAAGTATAATTTTTTATTTTTTTTAATTTTTAAAAAAATATTATTTATTTATTTATTTATTTATTTGACAGACAGAGACCACAAGCAGGCAGAGAGGCAGGCAGAAACAGAGAGAGGGGAAAGCAGGCTCCCTGCTAAGCAGAGAGCCCAATGCTGGGTTCAATCCCAGGACCTCGGGATCATGACCTGAGCTGAAGGCAGAGCCTTTAACCCACTGAGCCACCCAGGCGCCCCTGAAAAGTATAATTTTTTAACAGAGATGCTGTGTATTTGATTAAATGGCTACTTAGGGTGAAACGCTGACAATAACCATCTTCAAGCGCACCTAGAGTCCTCTTCCCAGCTGTGTGTCTGTATTTTTCAATTTTTTTGTGGGAGGCTTGGGTAGCTATGCATTTTCCTGTTAGAACCACCTTTGCCATATCCCATAGGTTTTGTACCAGTGTTTCTTCATTCTCATTGGTTTCCATGAATTGTTTAAGTTCTTCTTTGATTTCCTGGTTGATTCTAACATTCTTAATCAGGGTGGTCTTTAGCTTCCAAGTGTTTGAATTCCTTCCATACTTTTTCTTGTAGTTGAATTCCAGTTTCAAAACATTGTGGTCTGAGAAAATGCAGGGAATAATCTCAATCTTTTGGTATCAGTTGAGCCCCGATTTGTGAACCCAATATGTGGTTTATTCTGGACAAAGTTCCATGTGCACTCGAGAAGAATGCATATTCTGTTGTTTTAGGGTGGACTGCTCTGTATATATCTATGAGGTCCTAATGGTCCAATGTTCCATTCATTGCTTTTGTTTCTTTACTGATTTTCTGTTTGGATGATGTATTACTGAGAGTGATGTGTTAAGATCCCCTCCTATTAATGTAGTCATATCAATATGTCTCTTTATTTGATTAATAGTTGACTTACGTAGTTGTCTTCTCCCATGTTGGGGGCATTAGTACTTAAAATTGTTAAATCTTCTTCGTAGATAGACAATTTAAGAATGCTGTAGTGTCCTTCTTTATCTCTGACTACAGTCTTTAGTTTCAAATCTAATTTATCTGATATGAGAATCACTACCCCAGCTTTCTTTTGGGGCCCATTGGCATGAAAGATGCTTTTCCATTCCCTTCACTTTCAGTATGGATGTATCCTTAGGTTCCAAATGGGTCTCTTGTAAATAGCATATGGACAAGTCCTGTTGTTTTATCCAATCTGCAACCATTTGCTGTTTTATGGGAGCATTTAAGCCATTCACGTTGAGAGTAATTACTGAAAGATATGTTTTTATTGACATCATGTTCTCAGCAAAGTCCTTGTTCCTATAGATTGTCTCTGTAAATTTATGTTCTATGTAATTCTGGGGTTCTTTCCTGTTTTATGGAACTCCCATTCATATTTCTTGTAGTGCCAGCTTGGTGGTCACATGCACTTTTAAACCTTGCCCGTCTTAGAAGTTCTTTATCTCTCCATACATTTTGAATGTCAGCCTTCCTGGATAAAGTATTCTTGGCTGTATGTTCTTCTCATTCAGTGCCCTGAGTATGTCTTGCTAGGCTGTTCTGGTTTTCCAGGTTTTTGTGGACAGGTCTGACATTATTCTGATGGACCTTCCTCTGTACATAAGGAATCTCTTCCCCCTAGTTGCCCTCAGGAGCTCTCGTCAAAAATTTTGATTCATCAGTCTCAAAATCAAGTGTCTCAAGGTCTTTCTAGATTCCTTGATCTTGGGGGGAAAACCTTTCTGCCTCTAGGACGCAAATGCTGGTTCCATTCCCAAGATTCAGAAAATTTTCATCAAGCATTTGTTCAACTCTATCTTCTAGTCTTCTTTCTTTCTCCTTCCCCTCAGAGACCCCAATAATTCTGACATTGGAACGTTTCATAGCATCATTAGTTTCCCTAAGCCTATTTTCCTGGTTTCTAAGCTGTTTCTTCCATGCCTCCTCCTGATCCTTTTTCTCTATCAGTTTGTCTACTAGATCACTAATTCTATCTTCTGGCTCAATTATCCTTGCTATTAGAGTAGATTAGATTGGATCTCATTGATAGCATTTTTAACTTCTTCACGGGTGGCTATTACTTCTGCCCTTAGAGATTCCATGTTGTGACTAATGGTTTTCTCCAACCTAGCCATTGCCTGGATAATTGTTATCCTGAATTCCATTTTCTGACATACTCTTTATGTCCATATCCAATAGTTTTGTTGGAGAGGGCACAGTCTCTGAATTTTTCCTCTGTTGGATGTTTCTACTCTTAGTCATTTTGGTGAGAGGTGGTTAAGGGAATGTGTAGCTGACTATATCAACTGTGATCCAGTCAAGTATGCACCCTGGAACACTTCTGAGTAATCAGAAGTCACCACTGAAAAGAAAGAAAAAAAGAGAGAGAGAAAAGAGAAGATTCAGCCAGAATTGGCCCCCAAGGTAAGATTTACAAGGTATAGAAACAAAAACGGACAAACAAAAAGACTGACAAAATTAAATGATAAGAATAAAAAGAACCCAGTCACAATGAACCCCATGAATAAGATTTATATAATACCAGAACAAAAAGAAATACACAGAAACACTGACAGAAGAAAAAGATGGGAGGGTGGTTATAAATCTTCAATGTCAGCAAGGAAGGTTATTTTGATTTTTCCTGGGTGTATTTTGATATCTTTGTTAAAGAACTCAACTTTCCAGAGATAAAAGGTGATGAAAACTAGATTATATATAGGGGTAGTATCAATTAGGAAAAGAGGATTACCTTGAAGCTTATATCTATATGTTTACTAAAAAAATAGAAAAGTAAAATAAAAGCACAGGTATATGTATGAAAAAAGTTCAAGTTAAAAGGTTATTATGGAATATGTTGTGTTGAACCTCTAGTTGTAATGGTAAGTAGGTTAAAAAATTAAAAATAACAAAAATAGTGAGAATGAATTAAAAATAAAAGTTGTATCCATGAAATATACAGGTTTTATGGTAATACCTGGAGCTTAATATCTTGTTTTCCCCTGAGGTTGGGGTTTTACAGTTTTATGGGGACCCTGTGGTGGTTGTTCTCTCATTCTTTTGGCTGGCTTCTGGTGGAGGGACCTCTTGGGTCATTTTTCATGCACTCTTGCTTGGGTTGAGTCCTTCTCTCCCTTATCAAGGGGCTGGGCTCTGTGGAAACCGGTTTTTCAGGCTTTTGTTCTCTGGAGGTTTTTGTGTTTTTTTTTTGTTTTTTAATTGTGGTACTTTGGCGGCTTTTTGTGGCTTTTTGGATGTTTAGTGGAAAGCAAACTGCATCCAGACTTCTGTCTCAAAGAGAAGCCTTAGTCTGCTCCCATCTGGGTGGTCCAGAACACACAGACTCACCCTCTGCAAACTTCACTGAATGGTGCAACCTCCCACAGGCAGTTCCCATCTCCAGCTACTGTCTCAGCAGTTGCCCAAAGTGCTCACTTGCCTCTGCACCCCTGTGCCACTAAAACCGTGACCAGTTTTGGTCCAGGAAGCCCTCTTCCAGTGGCTGCTTTTGCCAGGACTGCTGTCTGGGGTCCAGACCTCAGGGCTTCATAGGTCGATGCCTGCCTAGAGATCCCATCCAGAGATAGAATGCTGAGTTTTTCAAGCCTGGGCTGGGAGTGTTCAGACTCTCAGCCAGTCCTAGAGACCACATGGAGTGCTCTCAGATGTGGGTGGGGAGTGTGGTTCAGACCCTGGCAGCATGCTGGTAGTGCAGTGTGCACAGAGCACAAAAGGCTGTGCTTCTAGAGAATGCTGGCTGGCGTCCACATCAGTCTACCTCACGCACACCTGTGGGATTGAACCTAGCTGACCGGTGGTGAAAGCAGTGGAAAGCTGGGGGCTTAGGGACCATGGCCTAGAGGCTTCACCACTCTCTTTGGCATGGGTGGTCACCAGCAGTGGCCATCCTGAGTCTGTAGGCTTAGGCCCATGCCCATGACCACCAAATTCCATCAGTTGTCCTTCAGATTTTTTGCTCTTTTTGAGTGCTTTTAACCAGACTCCAAGTTAATGCTGGTCTCCAATCCAGGGCACTTTCGTATTGGGGTATTACCTTCCAATGGGTCAGTTCTGGTGGCTCCCTTCCCCTCTGTTTATCCTCTGACATCAGTCTAATTATTTCTACTCTGCTTTACCTTTCTACTTGTGTCTTCTGCCACTGTAGAGATCCAGAAGTGTAAAATCTTACATCTCAGGCTGATTTCATAGGTGTTCAGAGTGTTCTGGTAGATAATTAGCTCACTTTAGGGGACTGGTTGAAACAGGTCTCCTACTTCTCCACCATCTTGCCCCTCCTTTCAACATATTAGTATTTAGAAAAAGGAACACATGATTATTCTGATAGATGCCAAAAAAACACATTTAATAAAATTAAACTATTTTACTTGACTTGAAAAAAGGTAACTCGTGTTAAGAAGCAAATTCCATAACTTGATAAATAACATTTATAAGAAGCTAAATGCATATATGTTTAAAGATGAAACAGGAAATCCATTTCTAACAAAATCAGGAGCAAGATCAGTGTATCTCCTATTCCCACCACTATTCTGAGTGTTCAAACCCTAACAATAAAAGTACAATAAGTATATAAAGAACATTATAAAATTTAACTGAGTGACATAAAATAAGTCTAGAAACAATGCACTTCTTGAGAGAAAACCCAATTCTGCAAAAATGTCAGTTTTCCCTACATTAATCTACACATTTAATATAATTCCTTTGAAAATCCAATGGGATGTTTTTAGTGTACACATTTGTCCAAAATTCCTCTAGAAGAAAAAAAAAGTGAAGCATGGCCACGATTTAGCAGAGCTACTACTAAGAGGGAACTTCCCTTACCAGATATTAATATCTGGTATCACATATCTGGTGATCTGGTATCACAATAATGAAAAATGTCTTCAGCTGGGAGAAAAACAGACAAAAATCACTAGAAGAGAGCAGAAACTGCAAAAACAGACACACACACACACACACACAAATACACATTAATTCAATATAAGATGAATATGGGATTTCAAATCAGTAGAGAAAAGATAAGTTGTCCAATAATTGATGTAAGGAAAACTGGTTATACATTTGGAACAAATATTAACTTCCCAATTCTCTGAACACATACACACACACACACAAATAATAAAGTGAAACTTTAAACTTAAGAAAAACCTCTAAACTAAAATGTATTATGACTATGTAACTTGTAGTGCAAAGAGTTTAAAAACAAAACAGAACAAACAAAAAACATGATCTAAAACCCACATGCTTTAAAGGAGGAAATTAAAATTAAAAAATTAATGATATATTTCTACAAAGTAAGTAGTCAAATGATAGATGGGGATAAGAAAAGATGAAGCTAGCATGAGAGACAAAGAACTAATATATTTAATATATGAAGATCATTTTTTTAATAGGAAAAAATGCCCTAACATGAAAATGGGCTCAATATAAACAGCTTATTCATATAAGAAGAAATAGACATGGTCATTAAACATACAGAAAATTCTTAACTTCGGAGTTTGGATGTTAGAGCACTAAGGGGAACCTATGCTTGCTTGTCCCTTGAACATAGCCAGGTAAGTATCAAATCACTCTGAACATCCAAGGAATTGATCTGAGGACTTAAAGAACAAAGTGCACACCCGGAGAAAGAAAAATAGCCACCTTGTGGAAGGTAGAAGGCAAAGAGAGTTGATTTGGGGGAGAAAAGAATGGTGGGTTCTGCAGAGGGGAGGGAGTCCTGATTGTGGAGAACAAGAGAGGCAGAAAGAGAAAGGGGGGAGGGGGAGAGAGAGAGAGAGAGAAAGGACTGTATACACAGGAGGTTGCACAAGAAAAACTCTTCCCCAAAAACACTGACTGGGAAAAGGACAGGGCCTGACTATCACAGCTATTTATAAACAGTGGAGAGTCCATGCCATTGCTGTAGTCATACCTGTCAGGCTTAGCAGTGTTACTGCAGGTAAGAGGGCAGATGCCCTGGGGCAGACTGTGTGTCCGAGGATCCCCTGGGTTACATGGGAAAAAAAAAAAAACAGTTCCCTTTTTGGAGTACTTATGGGAGAGATGGCATGGCCTATCTGGGAAAGAAAGAGCTGACAGGCACCAATGTGTTGCCCTGTCCATTAGCATAGGAACAGAGACACCTGCTGAGGGCAGCAACCTTGGTACCTTCCTTTTGCTGTGCTTTACAATAAACTCTGAACTGCTGTGTGGTTGTGTGACTGCTTTTCTGAGACAAACTGGCAACAGCCACAGTACAGTGAGACCTTCCCCCAGAAGATCAGTGTGGGTAAAGACCATGTAGGGTCCCTAAAACTTGGAGTCTTAAAACCCAGCTGCACACCTGACATAAAACACAGGAGAACTATGCTGCCTGGAAGGCAGACAGCTTGGACATAGAGTGAAGGCAAGGATCCAAAGGAAGCAAAGCATAAAAAGGGGAAATTTTTTTCTCTTCTGTGAGGGCTCTCCTGAAGAGTGGCAGGCACTAACTCCCCACTCCCAAGGATAAAAGAGTGGGATGACGCCATTTTCTCCCCCTGCCCAGCAGCACTGACTGACTTTAGTGTACTTCACAGTGGCTCTAGTAGAGGCTGGAGCCAGTTACAACAAATCTCAACCTCCTGTGCCCACCAGTTTCATTTTTGCTAGCACAAATACACCTGAGAAGCAGTTCAGCCGACCCCTCCTCCAGAAGACAGCATAAAACACTTGCATACACCAAGTCTACTGATCATAGAGTGCTGCAAAACTTCAGCCCTAGGGGAAATAGGATCTAGATTCTTTTAACAAACAGAACAAAATACACCTAGTTAAAATAAACCTTGCTATACAGTGGACAAGGTCCAAACACACCCCACTGTAAGCAAAGAGAAATTTTGCAGTGGACTAACCTGAAGGAAGGAGCAACCAAAACACAACACCAGAGTGTACACTCTGAAGCACTAATCCCAGGACAGGACTGAAATTCTTTATAACATAGTCATTACTCTCAGGAGCTGGAAAAATAACAGGCTTTCCTAACACACACACATAGGAATGCATTAGTGACAGAATAAATTATGGAAAATAATGAAGTTAAAAAAGGAAAATAAAATATAGACATAGGGAATTCAGTGACTCCTTATACTGCATGAACATTTATATCATTGGAGTCCCAGAAGAAGAGTGGGGAAAAGAAAGGAAAAAGGTTTATTTGAGCAAATTATAGGAGAAACAAATCCTGAAAGTAGCAAGGGAAAAAAGTCCTTAACCTAAAAGGGAAGACAAATCAGGTTCACAGCACATCTGTACACAAAAACTTCATAGGCCAGAAGAGAGTTCCATGATATATTCAACATACTGAATAGGAAAAATACATAGCCAAGAATACTTTATCCAACAAGGCTGTCATTCGAAATATAAGGAGAGATAAAGAGTTTCCCAGATAAAAACTAGAGGAGTTTGTGGTCATTAAACCTGCTCTGCAAAAGATATTATAGGGGACTGTTTCAGTGGGAAAGAAAGATCAAAAGCAGCAAAGACTAGAGAAGAACAGAGAACATCACCAGAAATACCAACATTACAGGTAACACACTGGCACTAAATTCCTACCTATCAATAATCACTCAGAATGTAAGTGGACTGAATGCTCCAATTAAAACACGTAGGGTATCAGAATGGATAAAAGAATAAGACTAACCTATATGTTGCCTCCAAGAGGCTCATTTTATTATTTTTATCTATTTTTTAATTTATTTAAAGTAGGCTCCACGTGCAGCATGGAGCCCAACACATCACTTGAACTCACAACCCTGAGTTCAAGAACTGAGCTGAGATCAAGAGTCAAACACTTAACCATCTGAGCCAACCAGGTGCCCCAGGAGACTCATTTTAGACATAATAACAGCTGTATATTGAAAGTGAGGGGATGGAGAGCCATCTCTCCAGCTAATACCATCAAAAGAAAGCCAGAGTAGCCATTCTTAAATCAGACAAACTACATTGTAAACCAACAACTGTAACAAGAATGAAGAAGGGCACTATGTCAAAATAAAGGGGTCTATCCCTCAAGGAGATCTAACAATTGTAAATATTTATGGTCCCAACTTGGTAGCACCCAAATATATAAATCAATTAAAAACAAACATAAAGGAACTCATTGATAATAATACAATAATCGTAGGGGACTATAAACACCTGACTCACAGCAATTGACAGATCATTTAAGCAGAAAAGCAGCAAGGAAACAATGAATTTGAATGACACACTGAATAAGATGGACTTAACAGATTATTCAGAACATTTCATCCTAAAACTGCAGAATACACATTCTATTCAAGTGCACATGGTACATTGTCCGGAATAGATTACATACGGGGTCACAAATCAGGATTCAACTGGTACAAAAAGACTGAGATCATACCATGCATATCTTCAGGCCTAAACCCTACGACTGGAAGTTAATCACAAGAAAAAGATCAGAAAAAATAAAATTTCATAAAGGTTAAAGAACATCCTACTAAATAATGAATGGTTTAACCAACAAATTAAAGTATATATGAATATATATATGGAAGCATATATAACTACATCTATATCTAATTTGTGTCTATATATTTGAAAATGGAATGGCAACTGTCCAACTCTTTGAGATTCAACAAAGGTGGTCCTAAGAGGGAAGAATGTAGAAATACAGTCCTACCTCAAGAACCAAGAAGTCTCAAATACACAACCTAAACTTACACCTAATGGAGCTAGAACAGGAACAGCAAATAAAGCCAAAAGTCAGGAGAAAAAGGCAACTAATAAAGACTAGATGGCGGAAACTGGAGGGGAAGATGAACCATGAGAGACTGTGGACTCTGAAAAACATTCTGAGAGTTTTGGAGGGGCGGGCAGGTGGGAGGTTGGGTGAGCCTGGTGGTGGGTATTATGGAGGGCACGTATTGCATGGAGCACTGGGTGTGGTGCATAAACAATGAATTCTGGAACACTGAAAAGAAATTTTAAAAATAAATAAAAATTAAAAAAAAAGAAATAATCAGATATCAATGAAACTAAGAGCTGGTTCTTTCAATCCCTAGCCAGACTTATCAAAAAGAAAAGAGAAAGGACCCAAATAAATAAAATCACAAATGAGAGAGGAGATATAACAACCAACATCACAAAATATAAACAATTATAAGTGAGCATTATGAAAAATAAAATGTCATCAAACAGGGCAATCTGGAAGAAATGAACAAATTCCTAGAAACATACAAGCTACAAAGATGAAACAGTAAGAAATATAAAATTTGAGCAGAACCATAATAAGGAAAGAAATTGAATCAGTAATCAAAAATCTCCCAACAGGGGTGCCTGGGTGGCTCAGTTGTTAAGCATCTGCCTTTGACTCAGGTCATGATCCCAGGGTCCTGGGATGGAGCCCCGCATTGGGCTCCCTGCTGAGCAGGAAGCCTGCTTTTCCCTCTCCTGCTCCCCCTGCTTGTGTTCCCTCTCTTGCTGTCTCTCTCTCTGTGTCACATAATAAATAAAAAATATATATTAAAAAAAAAATCTCCCAACAAATAAATGTCCAGCGCCACATGGCTTTCCATAGGGAATTTCTCCAGGCATTTAAAGAAGACTTAATACCTATTCTACTTGAAGTACTAAAAAAAAAAAAAATAGAAACGGAGGGAAAACTTCCAAACTCATTCTGTGAGGCCAGCATTACTTTGATTCTGAAACCAAAGACCCCACTAAAAAAAGGATTCCTGGGAATATCCCTGATGAACATACATGCAAAAATTCTCAATAAGATTCTAGCAAATGAAATCCAACAATACATTAAAAGAATTATTCACTAAAATCAAGTGGGATTTATACCTGGGCTGCAGGGTTAATTCAATATTCACATCAAGCAACTGGAGAAACCACATTAATAAATGAAAGGTTAAGAACCACATGACCCTCTCAATAGTTGCAGAAAAAGAATTTGACAAAGTGTAGCATTCATTCTTGATAAAAATCCCCAACAAAGTAAGGGGAGAGGAAATATACCTCAACATCATTAAAGCCATATATGAAAGACCCACAGCAAATATGATCCTCAATGGGGAAAAACTGAAAACTTTTCCTTTATAGTTAGGAAGAAGATACAGATATCTACTCTCACAGTTTTTATTTGACATAGTACTGTAAGTCTTAGACTCAGCAATCAGAGAACAAAAAGAAATAAAAGACATAAAAATCGGCAAGGAAGAAGGCAAACTTTCAGTATTTGCAGATGACATAATACTATATGTAGAAAATCTGGCAGACTCCACCAAAAATTGGAAGAATTAATACAAGAATTCAGTAAAGTCATAGGAGATAAAATCAATGTATGGAAATCAGTTGCATTGTATACAATAATGAAGTAGCAGAAAAAGAAATGAAGGAATTGATCTCATTTACAATTGCACCAAAATAATAAGATTCCTGGGAATAAACTTAACAAAAGAGATAAAATATCTGTACTCTGAAAACTGTAAAATACTTATGAAAGAAATTGAAGATGACATAAGGAAATGGAAAAATGTTCCATGCTCATGGACTGGAAGAACAAACATTGTTAAAATGTTTATAACACTCAAGGTGATCTACATATTTAATGCAATCCCTATCAAAATACCAAGAGGAGGGGCGCCTGGGTGGCTCAGTGGGTTAAAGCCTCTGCTTTTGGTTCAGGTCATGATCCCAGGGTCCTGGAATCGAGCCCCGCATCGGGCTCTCTGCTCAGCAGGGAGCCTGCTTTCCTTCCTCTCTCTTTGCCTGCCTCTCTGCCTACTTGTGATTTCTGTCTGTCAAATAAATTAAGAAAAAAATTAAAATACCAAGAGCATTTTTCACAGAGTAGAAGAAAGAATCCTAAAATTTGCATGGAACCCATAAGGACCCCAAATAGCAAACGAAACCCTGAAAAAGAAAAGCAAAGCTGGATGTATCATGATTCAGGTCTTCAAGCTATATTACAAAGATGTAACCATCAAGATAGTATGGTACTGACACAAAAACAGACACATAGATCAAAGAAACAGAATAGAAAACCCAGAAATGGATCCACAACTGTATGGTCAACTAACCTCTGATAAAGCAGAAAAGAATATCCAATGGGGGGGGGAACATTCTCTTCAAAAAATAGTATCAGGAAATTTGGACAGCAACATATGAAAAGAATGACACTGGACCAATTTCTTAAACCATGAGTAAATTCAAAATGGATGGATGACCTATATGTGAGACAGGAATCCATCAGAATTCTAGAGGAGAATACAAGCAGCAACCTCTTTGACCTTGGCCACAGAAACTTCTTGCCAGAAACATCTCCAAAAGCAAGGGAAGCAAAAGCAAACTTCATCAAAATAAAATCTTCTGTACAGTGAAGGAAACAGTCCATAAAGCTAAAAGGCAACTTACAAAATGGGAGAAAATATTTGTAAGTGACATATCTGATAAAGGGTTAGTATCCAAAATGTATAAAGAACTTATCAAACTCACCACCTCCCAAATTAATATTATAGTTAATAAATGGGCAGAATATATGATCAAACATTTTTTCAAAGACATACAGGTGGCTACCAGACACATGAAAAGTTGTTCAACATCACTCATTATCAGGAAAATACAAATGAAAACCATGGTGAGATACTACCTCACACATTGTTAGAATGGTGAAATTGGGCAACATAGGAAACAGCAGATATTGGCAAGGATATAGGGAAAACAGAATTCTCTTACACTATTGGTGGGAGTGCAAACTGGTGTAGCACTCTGGAAAACATATGGTGGTTCCTCTAAAGTTAAAAATAGAATTACTCTATGATCCAACTAGGAGTTTAACCAAAGGATACAGAAATACAGATTCAAAGGAACACATGCCCCCAATGTTTATAGCAACAGCGTGATTAACAATAGGCAAACTACATAAAGAGACAAATGTCCATTGACTGATGATGGATAAAGATGATGTGATATATATATATATATATATATATATATATATATATATATATGTGTGTGTGTGTGTGTGTCTGTACATATATACATGTGTGTATGCATATATATATGAATATTAGTCATCAAAAAGAATGAAATCTTGCCATTTGCAATAATGTGGATGGAGCTAGAGTGTATTATGCTAAGTGAAATAAGTCATTAAGAGAAAGACCAATGCCACATGATTTCATTAATGTCTGTAATTTAAGAAAACAGATGAACATATTGGAAAGAAGAAAAAGAGAAAGGAAATCAGGAAGGGGCAAGATCTTGGCAGAGTAGGGGACCTCATTTCATCTGATCCCTCGAATTTAGCTGGATATCTATCAAACAATTCTGAACATGCACAAATTCAACCTGAGATATAAGAAGATTTATCTGGATCTCTACAAGCAGAAAAATGACTACTTTTTGCAAGGTACAAGGTGCAGAACCTTGAATCTTTGAGGGAAAGAGTCAGAAGGTAAATGGAGGGGGAGGGAGCCTCCAAAAGCTGGCCACCAGGGAGTGATATAATGCCAGAGCAAAAAATCAGGACCCTTGGAATTCTGCTCCAGTGAGAGTCACCCATTTCTGAAAAGGGCACAGGGAATGAATAGGACAGAACTCTAGGTGGGTCATTGTACACTCAGGATCCCAGGAGACACAGAAAGAATGAGGTTGCCAGAACTGATGGAGTGCCCAAGCAGTGGAGTGACGAAACTGGTTAGGTCAGTGAGCCCAGGAAGCATTCTCAGCTCCAGTTGCCATAATTGGGAGATGGGCAGGTCAGGAGACCACTCATTGCCTGAGCACCCCAAAAAGGACTGAAACTTAATGGGCTTTTTACCATCCCCTGGGAGGGGCAAAATGGCTGTAGAGCAGGGTGTGCATGCAAGCCCACAACTGCTCAAAGTTGCAAAGACACAAAGTGCAGTGATGATCTCGGTTCCCTGGGACTCACCCAGGGTGGACTGCAGAACCACGGGAGTCTGCGGAGTTTGCAGCACACAAAAGTGGAGACTTTTTGACTTGGAGGGTTTATTGAAGATGGGGGTACTGTGATCTTGCAGTCCTGGGCCAGAGATCTGGGGGCAGCCATTTGGGCTCTGACCCTCTGAAGAGTCATGGAAAGCCTCCAGGGAAAGAAAGCCACACTGACTACAAGCATACATTGACCCCATCACCTAAAAAGGCAACTCCACCCAGCATAGACACCTGAGAAGCAACACGGAGGTCCTCCTCCAGAAGACAGACTGGAAGAACAGGTGAATGACAAGCTTATGGATCTCACAACATTTTTAAAACTCCAGGGCCAGGGGAAAATAGTGTGGCAAGTGTTTCCACAAGACTCATTTATCCTTCAGTCTAAAATTTTCCATTTACTACTATTTGTTTTTTACCTTTTTTCCTGATCCAACTAGATTCTTACTTTACCAAATTGTTTTTAGAGTAACTTTTCAATTTTTCTTTTTTTCACATCTACATTTTATGGATATAGGCTTCATTTTTGTCCTTCATTCTACTAAATTTTATTTATATACATATATATACTAAGTAAATGAAATGTATATATATGTAAAATGCTTTGCAATTTTGGGATGTAGTTTCTTTGAGCACACAGACCAAAACTGAATCAGAAACAGGTGGATTATCCCGCTTTGTCCACCCTGCTAGAGTATAGTCTCTCTATCCACCCATTTTTATTGTTTTGTTTCATTTAGGCTTTGTTTGATTTTTGGGGTGTCTTCCCAACCACTTTGAATTTTTTCTTGGGTGCATTTTGCTTGGTCATTGTCGATACTTCAGATTTGTTCATTTGCTCACCCATCCTTCCTTGGGAAGAATAACTAGAAGGAGGAATTCACAACAAAAGAAAGAACCAGAGGCAATGTTCTCTGCTACAGAGCTAATAAACATGGATATAAGTAAAAGGTTAGAGATGGAATTTGGGATACATTTTAAAAAAATGTTTTTAATTAATTAATTTATTATTATTATTATTTTGACAGAAAGAGAGACACAGTGAGAGAGGAAACACAAGCAAGGGGAGTGGGATCAGGAGAACAGGCTTCCCATGGAGCAAGGAGCCCAACGCAGGGCTCGATCCCAGGACCCTGGGTTTATGACCTGATCCAAAGGCAGACGCTTAATGACTGAGCCACTCAGGCACCCCCAGGATAACGATTATAAAGTAAATAGTTAGGCTTGAAAACAACATACATGACAATACAGAATGTCTAAGGGCAAAAAAGAGATCTAATCAGGCCAAACTTAAAAATGCTATTAACGAGATACAGTCTAAATTGGGTGTTCTAATAGCTAGGGTGAATGAGGCATAAGAGAGAATAAGTGATTTAGAGGACAGGCTGATGGAAAGGAAGGAAGTTGAGGAAAACAAAGAACGACAACTCATAGCCCATGAAGAAAGGCTTTGACAATTTAATGATGCCTTGACATGAACCAATGTCAGTATTATTGGGATCCAGAGGGGGTGGATAGAGAGAGAGGGCTAGAAGGTATATTCAAACAAATCATGGCTGAGAACTTCCCTAATCTGGGAAAGGAAGCAAGCATCCCTGTCTAAGAGGTAGAGAGGACTCCTTCCAAAGTCAATAAAAAAGATCAACACCTCAACATATCATAGTGAAGATTGGAAGTCTTAGACCCAAAGAAGCTATCCTGAGAGCAGCTAGGAAGAGGAGGTTCCTTAAGTATGGAAGGAGGGACATTAGAATAACATCAGACCTATCCACAAAAAACCTAGCAAGTCAGAAAGGACTGGCAAGTTATATTCAGGATACTAAATGAGAAGAACATGCAGCCAAGAATACTTTATCCAGCAAGGCTGTCATTCAAAATAGAAGGAGAAATAAAGAGCTTCCAGGACATACAGAAACTGAAAGAATATGTGACCACCAAGCCAGCCATGCAAGAAATATCAAGGGGGACTCTGTAAGTGAAGAGAGCCCAAGGATAACATAGACCAGAAAGTAATACAGACAATCTACAGAAACAGGGTCTATGTTTACTATGGCACTAAATTCTTTCAATAGTGACTATGAATGTAATGAAGTTAAATGCCCAACCAAAAGACAGGGCATCAGATGGGGTAAAAAGCAAGACTTATCCATATACTGTCTATAAGAAATGCATTTTAGACCTAAAGAACCCTCCAGACTGAAGTGAGGGTATGGAGAACAATCTACCACGTTAATGGACCTCAAAAGAAAGGTGGGGTAGTGATCTTCATACCACACAAATTAGATTTAAAACCAAAGATGGTAGTAAGAGAGGCAGAGGGACACTATATCATACTTAAAGGGCCTATCCAACAAGAAGATCTAACAGTTGTAAATATCTATGTCCCCAACATGGGAGCAGCCAATTATATAAACCAATTGATAACCAAATAAAGAAACACACTGATAATAATACATTAATAGTAGGGTACTACAACACCCCATTCACAGAAATGGACAGGTCATCTAAGCAGAAGATCAACAAAGAAACAAGGGCTTTGAATGAAACACTGGACCAGATGGACCTAGCAGATATATACAGAATATTCCATCCTAAATAAACAGAATACTCATTCTTCTGGAGTGCATATGGAAATTTCTCCAGAAGAAATCATATACTAGGTCAAAAATTAGGTCTCAACCAATACCAACAGACTGAGATTATTCCCTGTATATTTTCAGACCACAATGCTTTGAAACTGGAACTCAATCACAAGAAGAAAATTGGAAGAAACTCAAGTATTTGGAGGTTAAAGAGCATCCCACTAAAGAATGAATGGGTCAACCAGGAAATTAAAGATAAACTTAAACAATTCATGCATGCAAACTAATGAGAATGAAACCACATTGGTTTCAAAACCTACAGAGTCCAGCAAAGGTGGTCTTAAGAGGGAAGTACATAACAATCCAAGTCTCTCTCAAAAATTAGAAAAATCCCAAATACAAAAGGTAAACCTACACTTAAAGGACCTGGAGATAGAAGAGTAAATAAAGCGAAAACCAAGGAGGAGAAGAGAAACAATGATGATCAGAGCAAAAATCAATGAAATAGAAACCAGAAAAAAACAGTAGAACAGATCAATGAAACTCGAAGCTTTGAAAGAATTAACTAGATCTGTGAACCTATCACCAGAATTATCAAAAAGAAAAGAGAAAGGACCCAAATTAATAAAATCATGAATGAAAGGGGAGAGATCACAGCCAATACCAAGGAAATACAGACAACTGTTAGAACATATGAGTAACTATATGCCAACAAAGTAGGCAAGCTGGAAGAAATGGATGCATTCCTAGAAATTTATAAACTACTAAGACTGAAACAGGAAAAAGCAGACAATCTGAACAGACTGATGACCAGCAAGGAAATTGAAGCAGTAATCAAAAACCTCCCAAAAAATAAGAGTCCAGGGCCAGAAGGCTTCCCAGGGGAATTCTACCAAACATTTAAAAATAACTAATACCTATTCTACTGTAGTTGTTTAAAAAAAATAGAAATGGAATGAAAACTCCTAACTCATTCTATGAGGCCAGCATTACCCTGATCCCAAAACCATACAAAGACCCCATCAAAAAGGAGATTTACAGACCAACATCCCTGATGAGTTTGGATGCCAAAATATTCACCAAGATAGTAGCCAATAAGATCGAAGAGTCCATTAGAAGGATTATCCACCACAGCCAAGTGGGATTTATTCCTGGGATGCAAGTGTGGTTTGACATTCAGAAATCAATCACTGTGATACATCACATTAATAAAAGAAGGACAAGAATGATATGATCCTCTCAATTAATGCAGAAAAAGCATTTGACAAAATACAGCATCTTTCCTGATTAAAACTCTTCAAAGTACAGAGATAGAGGGATCATACATCAGTATCATAAAAGCCATCTATAAAAAGTCCACAGCAAATACCATTCTCAATGGGGAAAAGCTGAGAGCTTTTCCCTTAAGGTTAGGAACATGACAGGGATGTCAATTCTCACCACTATTGTTCAACATAGTACTAGAAGTCTTAGCCTTAGTAGTCAAACACAAAAAGAAATGAGGCATTTCAACTGGCAAAGAAGTCAATCTCTCTCTCTTTGCAGATGGGATGATACTTTATGTGGAAAACCCAAAAGACTCTACCCCCAAATTGCCAGAACTCATACAGTGATACAGTAACATAGCAGGATACAAAATCAATGCAGTGAAATCAGTGGCATTTCTATACACTAACAATGTGATTGAAGAAAGGGAAATTAAGGAATCAGTTCCATTTACAATTGCACCAAAAACCATAAGACACCTAGGAACAAACCTAACCAAAGAAGTAAAGGATCTGTACTCTAGAAACTACAGAAAACTTATGAAAGAAATTGAGGAAGACATGAAAAGATGTAAAAGATACCCCTTGCTTATGGATTAGAAGAAAAAACATTGTTAAAATGCCTATGCTTCCCAGAGCATGTGAATCTACAGTTCAATGCAATCTCTATCAAAACACCATTGACATTTTTCACAGAGCTGGAACAAACAATCATAAAATTGTATGGAACCAGAAAAGACCCTGAATCACCAGGGGAATGCTGAAAAAGAAAAGCAAAGCTGGGGGCATCATAATGCTCTATTACAAAGCTATAATCATCAAGACAGTATGGTACTCGCACAAAAACAGACACATAGATCAATGGAACAGAGTAGAGAGTCCAGTTATGGCCCCCCAACTCTATGGTCAACTAATCTTCAACAAACCAGGAAAGAATATCCAATGGCTAAAAGACAGTCTCTTCAATTAATGGTGCTGGGAAAACTGGACAACCACATGCAGAAGAAAGAAACTGGACCATTCTCTTATACCAGATACAAAGAAAAAAATCGATGAAAGACCTCAATGTGAGACAGTAATCCATCAGTATCCTAGAGGAGAACACAGGCAGCAACATCTTTGACCTAGGTTGCAAGAAATTCTTGCAAGATAAATCTCTAAAGGCAAGAGAGACAAAAACAAAAATGAATTTTTGGGACCTCATGAAGATAAAAACTTCTGCAGGGCAAGGGAAACAGTCAACAGTCAACAAAACTTAAAGGCTGGAAGAGATTATGCTGAGTGAAATAAGTCAAGCAGAGAGAGTCAATTATCATATGGTTTCACTTATTTGTGGAGCATAACAAATAGCATGGAGGACAAGGGGAGTTAGAGAGGAGAAGGGAGTTGGGGGAAATTGGAAGGGGAGGTGAACCATGAGAGACTATGAACTCTGAAAAACAATCTGAGGGTTTTGAAGGGGCGGGGGTTGGGAGGTTGGGGGAACCAGGTGATGGGTATTGGAGAGGGCACGGATTGCATGGAGCACTGGGTGTGGCGCAAAAACAATGAATACTGTTACGCTGAAAATAAATTTAAAAAATTTTAAAAAAACTTAAAGGCAGTTTACAGAATTGGGAAAGATATTGGAAAATGACATACCAGATAAAGGGCTAACATCCAAGATCTATAAAGAACCTATGAAACTCAACACACACACACACAATCCAGTAAAGAAATGGGCAGAAGATGTGAACAGACACTTCTCCAAAGAAGACGTACAGATGATCAACAGATGCAAGAAAAAGTTCTCCACATCACTTATCATCAGGGAGATACAAATCAAAACCCCATCAGATACCAACCTTACACTAGTTAGAACGGCAAAAATTAACAAGACAGGTAACAACAAATGTTAGCAAGGATGTGGAGAATGGGGAACCCTACTACATTTTTTGTGGGAATGCAAGCTGGTACAGCCACTCTGGAAAAACAGTGTGGAGGTTCCTGAAGACATTAAAAATAGAACTAGCTTATGACCCAGTAATTGCACTATTAGGTATTTACCCCAAAGATACAGAAGTAGTGAAAATAAGGGGCACACACCCCCAAATGTTCATAGCAGCAATGTCCACAATAGCCAAAGTATTGTAGGAGCTGAGATTCCTTCAACAGATGAATGGATAAAGAAGATGTGGCTCATACATAAAATGGAAAATTACTCAGCTGTCAGAAAGGATGAATACCTACCATTTACACTGGAATGGTGGTGGAACTGGAGGGGATTAAGCTAAATGAAATAAATAAATCAGAGAAAGGCAATTATGATATTGTTCCACTCATATGTGGAATATAAGAAATAGTGCAGAGGATCATAGTGGAAGGGAGGGAAAACTGAATGGGAAGAAGTCAGAGTGGGAGACAAACCATGAGACTTGACTGTGGGAAACAAACTGAGGGTTGTTGAAGGGAGGTGGGTGGGTGGATGCTATATATGGGTGATGGACATTAAGGAGGGTACATGATGTGATGAGCACCGGGTGTTATACACAACTAATGAATCACTGAACATGACATCAGAAACCAATGACATACTATACAGCAGCTGACTGAACATAGTAAGAAAAAAAAATATTATTATTATGTTGGGTAATCGAATTTAAATATAAATAAACAAACAAACAAAATGTACTAGTAGATTAAAAAATAAAGAAATGTATGCCACTTCTAAAATGTTAAAGTGAAAATCTGGGAATGAAACAAAAATGTAACAAAAAGTTCATTTAAAAGATTCAACAGTGAGGTGCCTAGGTGGCTTAGTCATTAAGCAGCTGCCTTTGGCTCAGGTCATGATCTCAGGGTTCTGAGATCAAGCCCTGCCTCAGGCTCCCTTGCTCAGTGGGAAGCCTACTTCTCCCTCTCCCACTCCCCCTGTTTTTATTCCCTCTCACTGTCTCTCTCTGTCAAATAAATAAATAAAATCTTAAAAAAATAAATAAAAGATTCAACAGGGCACCTGGGTGGCTCAGTTGGTTAAGCAACTGCCTTCAGCTCATATCATGATCCCAGGGTCCTGGGATTAAGTCCCACCATCAGGCTCCCTCTGATCTGTGCAGAGTCTGCTTCTCCCTCTCCCTGCCAGTCCCCCTGCTTGTCTCTCTCCCTCTCTGTCAAATAAATAAGTAAATGTTTATAAAGAAAAAGATTAAGCAAAACTATATCTATAGTATATCAAGTTTAAAAATTGCATATACTAAAAATATATAAACCTGGGTAAAGCAGTAAGATTCTATTGGCTATCTGTGGCTATGAGGGATTTTTCTTATTTTCTTCATTATATTTTTCATTTTAAGTTTATTTTATAAGTATATGTTCCTTTTATAATAATTATGTTTTTTTAAAAGATGTTATTTATTTATTTGACAGACAGAGATCACAAGTAGGCAGAGAGGCAGGCAGAGAGAGAGAGAGGAAGGGAAGCAGGCTCCCTGCTGAGCAGAGAGCCCGACATGGGGCTCGATCCCAGGACCCTGGGATCATGACCCAAACAAAGGCAGAGGTTTTAACCCACTGAGCCACCTAGGCACCCCCTTTTATAATAATTATTTTTTAAGGCTAAAGGGTAAGTATGAATTTGGAAAATGAGGGACAAAATCAAAAAGAATATGTGCACATGAATATTTATAGCAAATTTATTCATAATCGCCAGCTAGAAGCAACCAGTATGTCCTTCAATAAGTAAATGGATAAACTGTGGTATACTAATACAATGAAATGTTATTCAGTGATTAAAAGAAATGAGGTTTCAAAAGCCAGAAAATGTCATCAACATATCTTGAATGTAAATTGCCACATGAAAGAAGCCACTCTGAAAATGGTATGTACTGTCAATTATATGACTACAGTGATGACAAAATGTTCAGTGGTTACCAGGGTTTAGAGGTTTGAATAGGTAAAGCACAGAAAATATTTTAGGACTATAAAGCCATTCTAATTTTATTGTAATGGTACATCTTAATGTAAGCAACTTAAAATAATTATTTAGTAAGTTAGGGGATGCCAGGATGGAATGTAAATATGACAAACAATATAACTACATTATAAATGTATGAAACAACTTCACTGAAGGGTATGGGGAAAATGGTGCTGACTTAAATAACTTTAGAAGTGAATAGAGTCCCTAAGATTAAAAGCAAAATAAACCATATAAAGCACTGTACTTCAGTTGATAATGTTGTTTCCTACAGTGGTAGGGGTTAACAATTCAGACACTGCTATACACATATGCTGGAATTTAACAATTGAGTAAATGGATGGCAGGTAATGGGAGCCAGGTTTTTCACTCTTGTAGTGGGATATTATAGATAAATAAGGCAAGGGGACTTGAATTATCAAAACATGGATTATGGGGCACCTGGGTGGCTCAGTGGATTAAAGCCTCCGCCTTCGGCTCAGGTCATGGTCCCAGGGTCCTGGGATGGAGCCCCACATCAGGCTCTCTGCTCGATGGGGAGCCTGCTTCCTCCTTTCTCTCTGCCTATCTCCTCTGCCTACTTGAAATCTCTGTCTGTCAAATAAATAAATAAAAATCTTTAAAAAAAAAACATGGATTACAATGGTCCTTTGCGTAATGGATTAGAATTGGAGACATCACCAAGATCTCATGTTTAGCTTAATTTAGATACCGATGATTATATATATAAAAAATACTTATAGATATATAGATAGATACATAGATTAATATGCACACATATTTTCCTTGCTCTGTCAGCTGAGAGGGACCAGAAGCAATATAGTCCCAGGGGATAAAAGCATATCTAGGACCCAGGTCTTGGTTTCTAATACCATTCTCCAGTTAGTGGAACCATGGTCCCCAGGAAAAGAGAGCCAAGAAATATACAAATGGACTGGAAGCACTTTGTGGTGTCACAAAGTAAGGAAATTGTCAAAAGTTTTTTGGAGTCAACAAATAGTAAAAGAAATCTTGAAAAAGAAAAGCAAAGTTGGAGGCATCACCATTCCAGACTTCAAGCTATATTACAAAGCTGTAGTAATCAAAATAGTATGGTACTGGCACAGAAATAGACACACAGGTCAATGGAACAGAACAGAAAACCCAGAAATCAACCCATAACTATATGTTCAATTAACCTTTGACAAAGCTGGAAAAAATATCCAATGGGAAAAAGGCTGTCTTTTCAACAAATGGTGTTGGGAAAACTGATCAGCTATATGCAAAACAATGAATCTGGACCACTTTCTTACAACATAAACAAAAATAAATTAAAAATGGAATGGATACCTAATGATGAGACCTGAAAACATACAAATACTAGAAGAGAACACAGGCAGTAACTTCTTTGACATTAGCCATAGCAACTTTTTTCTAAAGATGTTTCCTGAGGCAAGGAAAACAAAAGCAAAAATAAACTGTTGGGACTTAACAAAGTAAAAAGCTTCTGCACAGTTCAACAATACTAAAAGGCAACCTACAAAATGGGAGAAGATATTTGCAAATGATGTATCCAATAAAGGGCTACTATCCAAAAATATATAAAGAATTTACAAAACTCAATACCTTAAAAACCAAGAAGCTAAGTAAAAAAATGGGCAGAAAACAAGAACAAAGATTTCTCCAAAGACGTACAGATGGCCAAGAGACACATGAAAAGATACTCATCATCTGTTACCAACAGGGAAATGCAAATCAAAACTACAATGAGATGTAAACTTGCACCTGTCAGAATGACTAAAGTCAACAACACAAGAAACTATAGGTCGTTGAGCATGTAGGGAAAAAGGAACACTCCTGCAGTTGCTAGGAATGCAAACTAGTGCAGCCACTATGGAAGAGAGTTTCGAGGTTCCTCAAAAACTTAAAACTAGAACTGCTTTAAAATCCAGGAATTGCAGTAGTGTGTATTTACCCAAAGAATAGAAAAACATTAATTCAAAAGGATACATGCACCCAGATGTTTATAGACGCATTATGACAATAGCCAAATTATGAAAACGGCCCAAGTGTCTGCCGACTGATGAATGGATAAAAAAGATTACACATACACCAAAATGGAATATTACTCAGTCATAAAAAAGAATGAAATCTTGCCATTTGCTAGGACATGGACAGAGTTAGAGAGTTATTATACTAAGCAAAATAAGTCCATCAGAGAAAGACAAATACCGTATGATTCCACTTCTATGTGGAATTTAAGAAACAAAACAAATGAGGGGTATCTGGGGTTAGTTAAGCATCTGCCTTTGTCTTGGGTCATGATACCAGGGTCCTAGAATCAAGCCCCTAGCTGGCTTCCTGCTCAGCGAGGAGTCTGCTTCTCCTTCACCCTCTGCCCTTCCCTCCCTCTGCTTGTGCTTGCTCTTAAATAAATATATAAAATCTTAAAAAAAAAAAAAAAACAAAGGAGCAAAGGGGGAAAAAGAGAGGCAGAGAGGTAAACCAAGAAACAGATTCTGAACTATAGAGAACTGATGGTTACCAAAAGGGAAGTGGGTTGGGGAATGGGTTAAGCTGGTGATGGAAATTAAGGAGTTCACTTGTTGTGATGAGCATTGGGTGATATATGGAACTGTTGAATAACTCTATTGTATACCTGAAACTAACATAACAGTGTATGTTAACTAGCTGGTATTGAATAAAAACTTATTTATAATTTATTTAAATTCAATTAGCCAAGGTATAGTACATCATTAGTTTTTGATATAATGTCCAATGATTCATTAGTTGAATTTAATACCCAGTGCAAAACTTGGGATCATGACCTGAGCCGAGGGCAGATGCTTAATGACTGAGCCACCCAGGTGCCCCGAACATTTTTGTTAAAGGGCTTCAGTTAAACAGTTCCAGAGAGGAGGGTATTTTCAATGAATGGGTAGAAAGTTCCTAACACTAAGCCAAAATTCTGAATTCTTTTAACATTTGAATTGCTCTGCCCTTTGTAGCTACATAAGTAAATGTTACCCTTCTCCTGACAAGGTTTTCAATTATTTGAAGAAAGTATCCACAAACCCCAGTCCTTTGACTAAAACATTCTTAACCTGTTCAATAACTGTGGTGTGTCTGTAAATGAGTAACCATCTTGATCACTTTCCAGATTGTCTGTGTCCATTTTAATTGTAGCATTCTGAAATGACTGAAATCTCCCAAAATAAGCTATCAAATACAGAATAAAATATTACAAAGGAGTTCTTTGTTCTGGATACCATGCCTCTATTAATGGAACCCAAGATTTCATTACGTATGTGTGTGTGTGCACTAGAACCTCTCACATAGTTGGTGCATGTTGAACTCATGGTAAATTGAAACCACTGAGTCTTTGGCACATATGCTATTTTTAGGCCACATCATCATTTACCTTTGGTAATTTCAATTTTTGATACAAGACTTCACATTTGATCTTATTCAATTTAACCCTGCTAAATTTGGCTTTTTTCTTCAGCATACGAAGGAGTTTTAGGATATTGCTAACAACATCTACTGCATTTATTCTACTAATTCTATACTATTTGCAGCAGGATGAGCAAGCTATTCTATGCTTTCATGATAGTCACTGAAACATAACATCAATGGGATAGAACTGAAATTGGAAACTTCTTGTCTACATTGACACGTTAACAATCAATTTAAATTTCTAACCCATCTACTGTCTTTATCATCTAGCTCAGATTACTCCATTTTATTCTCAAGGACATTTTGAGAAACTATCAAATGCTGTGGTGAGGTACACAATGTTTATTGCCTTCTGAGGTCTCAGGAGGCAGCTCAATAAAAGACAGGCATCCTCCAGAGCAGCTGAAGCACAAGTGGCCCATGTGATTGCCAGTTTGGAGACATACCATATGTATTAGGCCACTGTGGACAGAAGGATTAAAGGGCAGTTTCAAATATTAGCCACAATTCAAAAGTCAGGAAGGCAAAACTCAATTCTAATTATTGACTATGTCTCAGTTGATTCTCACATTCATTTTTATGTAACCTGCTCCAGAGTGAATAGCAGCAGAGATGTATTCATTTAAAAACAGCTAATGTGTCTCCTCAGCAACACCCAGGCAGCAAGCTAGTATTTAATTTATTATAATATCTCTATGATAAATAGGCCAGTATAATTTAATAGTCTCAGGAGAAAGCAGAATAGTGAACTGGTTACATGCACATTCTGCAATCTCAGAAGTAGGCTCAAATTTTTACTCTGTCATTTAATAGTGGTATGACCCTGTAAAATTACTTACATTGTTTTAGCTTTTTTCTTTAACTGTAAACTAGGTTAGATTAAATAATAGTGCTTCCTTATAGGGTTATGAAAATTGAACATTACTATGAATACATTAGCTATTATTGCTATCCCAGTGTGAGAAATTTAGTCTGGTAAGACAATCTTGTGAAATGCATACCAGGGCCAACTAATCATTTTTTTCTTTTTTTCATTTATCAACCATTCGTTTAATAATGAATTATAGAATCTTTTCTGAAATTATCTTACATATGCTAATCTACACATTGGGTCAAGAAGTTATGAAGTTGGATTTTGAAAGTACTCTTAGGAAGCCCAAATCTGTGCTCAGATACCTCAATACAGCTAGAGCTATATACCTTAATACATACTCATTTGATGAATGCTGCCCATGTATATTGGGGCAAAAAACTCTTATTTGAGGGTAGCTTACCCACTTTTGAGTTTGCTGGCTTAGAATAGCTTTTGCCAAGGTTTTTATCTCACCAAAGTGTCTAAAGCCTAGGTAAGCATGTATACCATCTGATGAAGCTGCTTATCTTATGTCTGCCAAATTGTACTTTTCTATTTTTAGAAAATTGTTTTAGACTTAGAAGAGTCTACTAACAGACTTCTGGGAAGATGGTAGCATTAGAATAGGTCCCAAATTCTTGCCCTTAGTCCCACAAATCAACAAAAATGACTATAGAGGAAAAAAAAAACACTGAAGAAAACCTGTATAATGAAAGCAGCAGAACTCTGAAGGAATTTCTCTAAGACATAATGCTGATGGGGCAAAACTGAAGAATATCACCAATCTATAGAAATTATGTAACATACTAACAAATCAAGAAAATCCTGACAGAAACCCACTAATACCATGTAGTTTAAAAGAGCAATAACTGGAGGCAGGGGCAGGCAGTGAAAAGGCTGGGATGAAAACCTCATAAACTGAGGGATATCTGACTAACTTTCCTTTAAGTTCCCTAATATATTTTTAAAATAAAATAACACCAAATTAGGAATATCAAAATTGCTGCATAGTTTAAAATTTCTACATTTAGTAGATTAAGCTGTATGATGAACATTTTCCATCATTGTCAGTCTGGCTCTGGGGCTAGAGTAATCACTTCATTTGAGGATAATGTAAAAATTCTAAATTAAGAGCCTTTGTGAACATGAGACACAGGCCAAATGGCTCTCCTGATACCCTAACCCTAATCCCTAGGCTAGGCCCTGACAGGAATTATTCCATTTGTTGCTATTTTAGAGCAGGATAGCCCCTCAAACGGCAAACTCAATCTCTGATAATGGTTTCTCAATAAACATAGTGGGCTGGACTTGATACGAGTCCTCTTTAATGAACCAGGAAGGCTTGTTCCAATGCTGTGCATCTACTCCCCTGCCCCCACACAAATGGTGAGAGTATATATGATATCATGTATCTGAAGTAGAGGCCAAAAGAGCAAACGTACAAAGAGGTCTTGAGGTGAACTTCTGCTAGAATTGCCCCTGGCCCTACTTCCGACCCCATTACCTCATCCTCCCAGATCAGAGTCAGCAATGTACACTTATACTATCTAGCCCTCCAGTATAAACTTAAGGAAAGAGTGACAACCAAGTAAACAGTAAAATCATGTAAGAATTGCTCCACTTTTATTGAAGGGAAAGAGACACCAGGTCAGGCTATATCTTTCTTGATTCAATATTGAATAAGTAGCTAAACTGTCAATAAATATTAGATGAAGAAAACCCAAAACAAAAACAAAATCTGTAAAAAGAACTTGTAAGATAGTATTACATGTAAGAGATAAAGAACAATTAAAATTTAAAAAGAGTAGTGTGCCTGGGTGGCTCAGCTGGTTAAGTGACTGCCTTCGGCTCGGGTCCTGATCCTGGAGTCCCACATCGGGCTCCCTGCTCATCAGGGAGTCTGCTTCTCCTGCTGACCTCTCTCCTCTCATACTGTCACTCTCTCCCCCTCATTCTCTTTCTCTCAAATAAATAAATAAAATTTTGAAAAATTTAAAAAAGAGTAAATGTTATAAACAAAAATTATTGAACTAGAAAGAAAGAATAGTTTAAAGAACTAGATCTATTCAGGGAGAAAACAAAATGTATTAAAAAATAGATAAATTGCTTCTCAGCTTTTTGGTTAAGATCAAATGTAAAAAATAGATTAAACACTTGGCAAGGGTAGTTAAAGAATTCCATCCCTCTGCTGTTTTGAAAGAAATTTACTTGCCAAACTGTCTGAGCCAGGCCTCAGACAACATCTTTTTCCTATGGCTATTGATTTATTGCCATTTCCTGTGTGTCTTAATTCTGGCATTTATTTCCCTATAAAATCATCCACGTCATTAAAATTATTAAATTTATTATGGCAGACTCTGTCTTTGTAATTATCTCAAACACCCAACATCTATAGCACTGAAATAATCAATCACCATTTCCTAATTTGGCGATCTGAGGAACACCGATAGCCCAAATATATTAGGTGTGTTTAAAAGAAAAAAAGGTATTTCTTAGGGAAATGTTGAATTAGACAAAGTTAAATAGTTTTTATTCTTTTAAAAATGCAATTTAGAATTGCTGCAGCAAACATAGTTAAATGTTTAACTATGGTTAAAATGACAAACGAGAATGCCATTGCCACTTTTATTATTTAGGACTGTTCTGAAAGTGTTAATTAACCCATGCAGTCAGAAACCATTTTATAAGTTTTGAAAAGGAGAACGTATTATTATGTTATAATTGACATGACTGCTTACCAGTAATAATTCAAAGGGCCAACTGAACATCTCCACAATTAATATATTTCAGTAAACTGCCAATTTAAACTTAATTTATGAAAATATATTCTTACCCTATACAGCAAAAATGGCCATATAGGTAACACATCGAATAAGAGCTCTCAATCACAGTATTGTTTCCTATATGTCTGTCCTAGGAATATATTTATCATAAATTATATAGGACATAAATACATAAAGCTTTATTGAAGGACATAAAACTTTTTAAAAATGAAGCAACATATCACGTTTCTGGAAAGCATTACAATTCCACAGTTCTTACCATCAATTTAAGATAATATCAATCAATTTTTTTTTTTTTACCAATCAAATTTTATTTTGGGGGAGCCACTAACTGTAAAGTTATTCTGGTAAAATAAACATGTCAGGATCACCAGAAAACTGTGAAAGATAAAAATAAAAAAAGATCAATAAGAAGACTTATCCAAAAAGATATGAAGTCATATTTCTAACTTAGTAACTATAGCTGATGGACTGGGACTACAATATTCAGCTGTACTAAAGAGCATTTAAACACAGAAGTGTTTGTGTCTACACACACACACACACACACACACACACACACGAGACATATCAAATGGGTGGTGGGCAGTGAATCAAAATTTTAGCTAACAACTGACTAACCCTTTGGGGATAAAAAAAAGTTAGAATACCTAAACCCACACATCTGAAAAGTTCCAGATAGGGCAAAGGAATTCTTTTAACAAAACCATAAAAATTAAGAGAAATACAGGGTAAGATTTATATAATCTTGGGGTGGGGCAATCCTGCTAAACATGATCCTAGAGCCAGAAGGCAAAAAAGAAAAGATGTATCCATTTTTAATTTTTTTTTATTTTTTTAGTCATTTTTAATGCATTTTTCCCTGTGCACAAGAGAAATAACTGAGAGTCAAAAGATACAGTTTCCTTTATACATAGCAAGTAAAAGTAATGCAAACATCACATGACACTCTTCAGTGAAAGTTACATTTCCAATTACAGATCAAAATGCTTATTAGGGTCTCTTTATGGGAAAAGCTGAGAAGGAAGTCTTAGGTAAAAAGCACTTTCCTGGCATTACTACACTGATCCTTCAGGCTGCACAAAAATTAAGGTCATATACAGTTAATTTGAAAATGTTGATACAATGTCACACTGTAAGTTTTCTGTACAATTAAATGTATACTTAGAAATACCAGGATAAACATTTCTACTATATTTTAACTGAACTTGCCTAGCCAACATTTTCACTGAGTTATCAAAGATGCTGTAAGATTCTACAAAACTGTGAGACACACCTAGCTCCAGGAAGATTTCTTATATTTTTTCTCATTTTGGTTACACATATTCTGCTTAGATTCTGTTGTAATAATTCTAGATGTACAGTTCCAATTGTGCTTACTGTACTGTGTACAAATATAGCAAAAAAGAGCAAATAATGGTATAAATCTTACAGCATTTTGCTAGCAAAAATACATGCCAAAGTCACAATAAGCAATATTATACCACAAATTAGAGAGCTTCAGTAATTTGCTTGTTTTTAATATTTTCATTCTACGTTAAATTACTATCATAGGCTAATGTTTAAAATGCAAATAAACTGGACATCTGTAGGACAAAACTGTGAAGGTTGTTACCGGTTTCCAAAAATCACAATAAATGCAGAATAAAGAGAAGTGTTTGCATGCAACACCTTTGAGTGAAACAGCATTGAATACGATTACTACCATTCAAAACAGGGAAGGAAGGAAGGAAGGAAAAAAGGAGGGAGGGAGGGGAGGCAAGAAGGAAAGGGAAGGGAGAGGAGAGGAGGGAGGGAAGGGGTGGGGAGGGGAGGGGGAAGGATGGGTAGATACAGGAGGGAGGGACAGAGGGATGGACTCCACCTTAAAATGCATATTAGACTTATAACTAGACAGATTTTAAAAGAATCAAAATGAAAGCAAAGCACGATTTTGTGTGTGTTTAAAGATTTAAGAGCCATTATCAAAAATAAGATACATTTTTTCAAGGTACAGAAATGTAATTACGATGGCTGGGAGCCCAGCAGCCTCTCAATGGCAGCATTGATGTCGCCTCCTGTTGCTATTAGAGCCTGCAAGTTTGCCTCACGGTTTAAGAACCCCATTGCGTTGAGCTGTTCCAGTTGTTGCTGAAATCTGACTTCTGGATTCGGCAGCTGTGGAGGACTTGCCCCAGCCAGAGCCTGCACCATTTGCTGAATGAACTGCTGGTTGGGTCCAGATTCTGATGTTGGGCTAGTGGTTTCACTGGGTGTAGAACTAGAAACAGTGGGCCCAGGGGGACCGCCAGAGCCAGTGGAGCCAGGGCCAGTGGGTCCTATGGGCCCAATAGGGCCTATGGGAGTGAACGGGACTATGGGGCCTATGGGGCCTATGGGTGTGACTGGGCCTACAGGGCCTATAGCAGTTCCCAGCACCCCTACCCCAACACCTGGAGTGAAGCTTGGAATGAGGCCAGGAGCTTCAGTGGCTAATGTCTGTAGCCCCTGCTGGATCTGCATTAAAGCCTGCATTGCTCTTGGGTTTGACATGGCTGACAGTGTGTCTGGATTCTGCATCTGCTGCAGGAAAGCTGGGAGCTGTGGACGCATCTGCTCCTGCAACTGAGGATTTGCAGTAAACACAGGGCTATTCAGCATCATCTGTGCAGCCAAATCTGGATTCTGGCTCAGTGACTGCATCATGCTTCTCATGTAGGGTGCAGACAGCATATTCTGGATCAGTTGGGGATTTTCAGTTATCTGTTGCAGCAAGCTCTGCATTCCTGGGGTACTGAAGATGCTGGCGACATAGTTGGCTGCAGCCACAGTGTTCCCGGTAGCACTGCTGGAGCTACTGCCAGACCCACTGCCACTGCTTGTGGTTGTGCTGGTGGTTGCAGAACTCTGGGTAGCCGGTGGTGGTGCCCATGGATTGGGTAGTGGATCCCGATTTTCTGTGCGGGAAGGTTGTGTACCTTCCCCGGAGGTGGAACTGCTTCCCACTGAAGCAAATGGATTACCCCCAAACTGCTCTTGTGCAGCATTCAGCATGGGTTCTTGAATGTCAGTGTACATGCGTCGTAGGGCATTGTAGCCACCTGGGATGCTTTCAAGATTGCTGAGAGCCAGATCTTGATTTCTCATCATCTCTTGCATCATGGCCGGATTCCTGGCAATTTCGAGGGTCTGCCTCATTATATCTGGGTTGTTGAGCAGGTGACTGATTTCTGGGTTTCTCTGAATCAACTGCTGCATCTGTGGATTGGCCATAATGAGCTGCCTCATTAGATCGGGGTTTGAAAGCATGCTCTGAACAAAGGGATTTTCCATGATTTGGATCATCATCTCAGGGCTGGACAGGAGCTGCTGCTGCATCTGGTTCTGGAGCTCAGAGAAGTTGGTCGAGCTCAAGCCCAGGCTGCTAAGGCCTGCAAGTCCTCCCAAGCTCCCCAGCCCAAACGGGTTGCTATTTGTGGAAACAGATGTGGAGTTACTCCTGGGAGTCGACGCGGAGGTAGTGTTAGTTCCCGCGACATTACTAGGCTGTGTGGACTGGCCCTGAGGTCGGTTCTGGCTTTTGATTACAAGATGAACAGTCAGTCCATCATGGATGCCATGCTGGATCAGGGTATCTTGATCTTTCAAGATTTTTCCGGCAAAAATCAACACTAGCTGATCGGTTTGGGATTTGAAGCGTTTCGAAATCGCTTCCTTAAACTGCTGGACTGAGCTATTCTCGGGCACCGCGAACTCCTCTTTCTCTTTGGGGGTCTTCACAGTGACTTTGATGATTTTGGGCTCGGCCGGGGGAGAGGCAGGGCCTTGGGCCGCAGCAGGGCCGCGGGAGGGGCGCGGGGGGCCGCTACTCTCGCCGTTCTCCGCCATGGCGGCCGCGGTGACGCAGGCAGACAGGGAAGGCGCGGGCGGGCGAGAGAGAGAGCGAAGGAAGAAGGAAGGAAGGAGGCGCCGCCACAGCAGGCTGGGCCGGGCCAGGCGGGGAACGCAGAGCACGGTACCTCTGTGATGAAGACTGCGGTTTCCCGGTCCTCTGGTGGGGAGAAGACTCTGTAGGCCGCGGGAGAAGCGTCGGCGTTCAGATCTCTGGGCCTCCTCCGCCGCCGAGTGATCACACCGAGCGCGTTCCCAGCAACTCCTGCAACGGCTCTGCCCGCTCCTCCCCGCCCCGTCCCCTCCCCCAGTTCCGCGCTCGCCTCCCCGCCCCCTCTGCTGACGCGGCGCCAGGCCCAGAATGATAGATTCGACTCGTTCAAAATTAAAAACTTATGAACGGGGGAGGGGGGGGAAGGAGAGAGAGAGACAGACAGACAGAGAGAAAGAGAGATAGAAACAAAGAGAAAAGAGAGGAAGGAGGGAGGGAGAGAGAAAAGGAGCCAGCTTCTGAGGACATTAAAAGACCAATGGAGAATATATTAAATACGAAAATACATATGCCGTCTCTTAAGCGAGAAAGGATGAAAGCCTGAATCAAATTCACCCCATGTAAAAGACGAAAAATGAAAAAGAACTCTGACTAAGCAAAAAGGAAAAGAATAACAGCCCCAGTGGGGGAAGGGGCTAGAGCATGCATAGCAGACTGGGCTAGAGCATGCATTTTACAAAAGCCCAAAGCCAGTGGGTGTAAAAATGGATGCTTAAGCTCACTAATAATAAAAGAAATTCTATTAAAATAACGAGATTCTAATTCTGCCTTATCATACTGTGAATATGAAAAATAATGATAAACCTTATTGTCATCTGAGAGCTGAGAAAATACACTCTCATGTCAGTCGAAGTGTAAATTACTGTAATCAGAACACAATTTGAAAATATATATCATTTTAAATATTTCCACCTTTATTTAGAAATGCCTTCTTTCGACACCTCCCCTATGAAATAATGAGATAAGAATGCAAAAATATACATGTATGAAATATATATGCACTGTAGCATCTTAAAATTATTTTTAAAGATAATCAGCGTGTTTATACAGCATTGGTGAAATATATACAGTACATTTAGGTATACAATAAAAGACTATGTATTGTGTGTAAAAAAAGAGTGGTTAATTCATCCGATATAAAGTATCCTTAAAGGTATGCATGGAATAAATAGTAATTATAAGGGAAAGCGCAGTATTTTCATTTTCAGCTTTGTATATTTCTGTTTATTTAGAAACGATACAAGGATGTATGCTTCAATACCAAAAGATAAAATAAATACATTTTTTATTTTAAAATTCTTTTTAAACAGTTTGTATAGGTAAATTCTCTAAGTGTATGTGCAAATAGAAATCTGGAACGCTATGCACTGATACATTAATTGTGGTTATTACTTAGTGCTGAAATTATGAATACCTATTCCTTTCATTTTTAAAATAAAAATTTAAATTTTCTGATAGCTTTTATAGAATGGTGTGCATTTATAAGTTTTTAAAAATCAGAAGGTATTTTGGGGGGATACTAAAGGTAGAAATTGATGAGAACACTATTTTGGTGGCAGACATTAAGATATTTACCTAATTTAAGATTAAGAAAGAGAAATAAATAGACATAGCCCTGGAAAAATAGAACAAATAATTTCAAATTAGTATATAATTTCTAAGTCTGATTTATACCATACATAAAATACATTTTACCCTCCAGTATCCAGCCAACATTAACAGCACTTGAAAGTCATTAGGCTGCAAATACCTTAATAAATCTCAAAATAAGAAAAAATATTCATCTAGATGATGTCTATCAATAGGGGAATGGATTTATATAGTATAATTAATCTGAGTATTTTGTTTTGTTTGGTTTGGTTTGATGTTGAGTTTTACAAGTTCTTTATATATTTCAGATACTAATCCTTTATCAGATATATCATTTGTAAATATCTTCTCCCATTCCATAGGTTGTCTTTTAGTTTTGTTGGTTGTTTCCTTTGCTGTGCAGAAGCTTTTACTTTGATGGAGTTCCAATAGCTTACTTTTACTTTTTTTCCCCTTACTTCAGGAGACCTATCTAGAAAGAAGTTGCTATGGCCCATGTCAGTGAAGTTACTGCTTGTGTTCTCTTCTAGGATTTTTATGGTTTCAGGTCTCACATTTAAGTCTTTAATCCATTTTAAACAATCCAATTAAAAAATGGGCAGAAGACATGAATAGACATTTTGCCAAAAAAGACATACAGATTGTCAATGGGTATTTACCCCAAAGATACAGATGTAGTGAAAAGAAGGGCCATCTGTACCCCAATGTTTATAGCAACAATGGCCACGGTCGCCAAACTGTGGAAAGAACCAAGATGCCCTTCAACGGATGAATGGATAAGGAAGATGTTTTCCATATACACTATGGAGTATTATGCCTCCATCAGAAAGGAAGAATACCCAACTTTTGTAGCAACATGGACAGGACTGGAAGAGATTATGCTGAGTGAAATAAGTCAAGCAGAGAAAGTCAATTATCATATGGTTTCACTTATTTGTGGAGTATAACAAATAGCATGGAGGACAAGGGGAGATGGAGAGGAGAAGGGAGTTGAGGGAAATTGGAAGGGGAGGTGAACCATGAGAGACTATGGACTCTGAAAAACAATCTGAGGGTTTTGAAGGGGTGGGGGGTGGGAGGTTGGGGGATCTAGGTGGTGGGTATTGGAGAGGGCACGGATTGCATGGAGCACTGGGTGTGGTGCAAAAATAATGAATACTGTTATGCTGAAAAATAAAAAAAATTAAAAAACAATGAACACGTTAAAAAAATGCTGAACATTACTGATCATCAGGGAAATACAAATCAAAACTACAATGATTTTTCACTTCACACCTGCCAGAATGGCTCACATCAACAACACAATAAACAACAGGTATTGGTTATCATGTGAAAGAAGGTAAACCCTCTTGCACTGTTGGTGGAAATGCAAATTGGTGCAGCCACTGTGGAAAAAGGTATGAGGATTCCTCAAAAAGTTAAAATGGAATTACCCTATGATCCAGCAATCTCACTACTGAGTATTTACCCAAAGAATACAAAAATACTAATTCAGAGGGATACATGCACCCCACTGTTTATGGCAGCACTCTCTACAATAGCCGAATTATGGAAATAGCCCAAGTGTCCATTGACAGTTAAATGGATAAAGAAGAAATGAAAAGAATGAAATCTTGCCATTTGCAATGATGTGGATGGAGCTAGAGAGATTATGCTAAACAAAATAAGTCAGTTGTCAGTAAAGGACAAGGGCCATATGATTTCACTCATAGGTGGAGATTGGGAGAATCAAATGAGCAAAGGGAGGAAAAGAGAGAGGCAAACCAGGAGACAGACTCTTAACTGTAGAGAACAGGCTGATCCTTGCTGGAGGGGAGATGGGTGGGGGGATGGGTGAAATAGGTGATTGAGATTAAGGACTGTGTTTGTGCAGTGCTGTATGGAAATGTTGAATCACTATATTGTATACCTTAAAGCAATATTACCCTGTATGTTAACTAACTGGAATTTAAATAAAAACTTAAATAAACATAGTATGGTTAATAGGATACAAAAGAAAAGAGGAACAAACTATATAGACAGCCTAAATGTCCATCAACTGATGAATGGTCATTTAAAAAAGACATATAAAGGGGGCGCCAGGGTGGCTCAGTAGGTTAAACCTCTGCCTTTAGCTCAGGTCATGGTCACAGGATCCTGGGATTGAGCCCCCCCCCCCCCATCATCGGGCTCTCTGCTCAGCAGGGAGCCTGCTTCCCCCTCTCTCTCTGCCTGCCTCTCTGCCTACTTGTGATCTCTCTCTGTCAAATAAAAAAAAGAAACATATAAAGAAGATATAGTATATATGCATATACAATGGAATATTACTCAGCCAAAAGAATAATGCAATATTGCTATTTGCAATGATGTGGTTGGAGCTAGAGAGTATTATGTTAAGGGAAATAAATCAGAGAAAGACAAAGATCATATGATCTCACTCATATGTAGAATTTAAGAAAACAGAAAACACAGGGGAAAAGAGAGAGATACAAGCCATGAAACAGACTCTTGCCTACAGAGAACAAACTGAGGATTGCTGGAGAGGTGGGTGGGAGGAATGTGTTAAATGGGTGATGGTTATTAAGGAGAGCACTTGCTGTGATGAGCACTGGGTGTTATTTGTAAGTAATGAATCATTAAATTCTACACCTGAAAATAATGTTACTAACTAACATTAACTAATGTAACTAACTCTAATTTAAATAAAAACTTGAGGAAAAAAATAAATTCTTTGAAGAAGCAAGTCAAATAAATAAACCATTACTACGTGATTCTCTTACAAGTCCCTTACCAAAGAGCACAGTAGGGGCAAAAGCACACTCATTCTCTTCCTAGTGTCTCCCCAAAGCACATTTTTTTTTCTATCATAAACTCTATTAAGAGAGCAGAATTAACAATCACTAGGAATCATCCAGAAGTTCCTCCATATAAGGATATTTTCTGAGAAACTGTAAGAAAGACATTACCAAAGAGGGCTCCCCCATAGGGACAACAGTTGAGGCACAGCAGACAGAGATTTAGTGTTGTATTGGCCATTGCTGTTTTCCCCACTTCCCCACCTTTATTTAAATATAATTGACACATAGCATTGTGTAAAATTAGGTATAAAACTCACTGGTTTAATATACTTATATATTTTTAAAAAATGACAACCATAGCATTAACAAACACCTCCATCCTGTCACAAAATTACATTTTCTTTTGTGAGGAAAACCTTTAAAATTCACTCTTTTAGCAACTTCCCTTTTTAAATTATTTTTTATTATTATGTTCAGTTAGCCAACATATACTACATCATTAGATTTGATGTAGTGTTTAAAAATTCATTACTTGCAAATAACACCCAGTGCTCATCACAACACGTGTCCTCCCTTTTAAAAATTTTATGTGCATATTTATTAAGATTATTCTCACTCAACACATTAACAATAGCAATCAATTTTGCCTTTCCATTCCATTAGGCACATATCAGAGTAAAAGCTGATTATTCTTTTTTTTAATTTTATTTTTTCAGTGTTCCAAGATTCATTCTTTATGCCCCACACCCAGTGCTCCATGCAATACATGCCCTTCTTAATACCCACCACCAGGCTCATCTATCCCCACACTGCTCTCCCCTCCAAAACCCTCAGTTTGTTTCTCAGAGTCCACAGTCTCTCATGGTTCATCTGCCCCTCCAATTTCCCCCAATTCACTTTTCCTTTCCTTCTCCTAATGTCCTCCATGTTATTCCTTATGTTCCACAAGTAAGTGAAACCATATGATAATTGACTCTTTCTGCTTGATTTATTTCACTCAGCATAATCTCTTCCAGTCCCGTCCATGTTGATACAAAAGTTGGGTATTCATCCTTTCTGATGGAGGTGTAGTATTCCATTGAATATATGGACCATATCTTCTTTATCCTTTTTGTCTCTTAAAGGGCATCTTGGCTCTTTCCACAGTTTGGTGATTGTGGCCATTGCTGCTATGAACATTGGGGTACAGATGGTGCTTCTTTTCACTACATCTCTATCTTTAGGGTAAATACCCAGTAGTGCAATTGCAGGGTCATAGGGTAGCTCTATTTTTAATTTCTTAAGGAATCTCCATGCTGTTTTCCAAAGTGGCTTCACCAACTTGCATTCCCCCCAACAGTGTAAGGGGGTTCCCCTTTCTCCACATCTTCTCCAACACTTACAACATGTGCTTTCCTTAATACCCATCACCAAGTTTCCCCACGCCCAACCACTCCCCTCTGTAACCTTCAGTTTGTTTCCTGGAGTCCAGAGTCTCTCATGGTTTGTCTCCCTCTCGGATTTCTTCAGATTTCCCTCCCTTCCCCTATGGTCCTCTGTGCTATTCCTTATGTTCCCCATTTGAGTGAAAACATATGGTAATGGTCTTTCTCTGCTTAACATATTTCACTTAGCATAATCCCCTTCAGTTCCATACATGTCAATGCAACTGGTGGGTACCCATTCTTTCTGATGGCTGAGTAATATTCCATTGTATATATGAACCACATCTTCTTATCCATTCATCTGTTGAAGGACATCTCATCTCCTTCCACAGTTTGGCTATTGTGGACTTTACTGCTATGAGCATTGGGGTGTATGTGCCCCTTCTTTTCACTACACCTGTATCTTTGGGGTAAATACCTAGTAGTGCAGTTGCTGACTAGTAGGGTAACTTTAGTTTCAACATCTTGAGGAACATCCATAATGTTTTCCAAAGTGGCTGTATCAGCGTGCATTCCCACCAAAAGTGTAAGAGAATCCCCCTTTCTCCATATGCTCACCAACATTTGTTGTATCCTGTTTTGTTAATTTTTGCCATCCTAACTGGTGTAAGGTGGTATCTCATTGTGGTTTTGATTTCTATTTTCCTGATGGCTAGTGATGTTGAACATTTTTATGTGTCTTTTAGCCATTTCTATGTCTTCTTTGGAGAACTGTCTGTTCATGTCTTCTGCCCAATTCTTGACCGGACTTTTTGGTTTTTGGGTATTGAGTCTGGTAAATCCTTTATAGATCTGCATACCAGCCCTTTATCTGTACTGTCATTTGCAAATATCTACTATTCCGTGGGTTTCCTCTTTGTTTTCTTGACTGTTTCCTTTGCTGTGCAGAAGATTTTAATCTTGATGAAGTCCCCAAAATTCCTTTTTTTGCTTTTGTTTCCCTTGTCTGAGGAGACATGCCTTGAAAGAAGTTGCAGTGGTGGATGTCAAAGAGGTTACTGCCTATGTTATCCTATAGGATTTTGATGGATTCCCATCTCATATTGAGGACTTTCATCCATTTTGAGTTTATCTTTGTATATGGTGTAACACAATAGTCCAGTTTCATTCTTCTGCATGTGGCCATCCAATTTTCCCAGCAGCATTTATTGAAGAGGCTTTCTTTTTTCCAGTGAGAATTCTTTCCTGGTTTGTCAAAGATCAGTGGACCATAGAGTTAAGGGTCCATTTCTGGAGTCTCTAGTCTGTTCCATTGATCTATGTGCCTGTTTTTGTGCAAATACAATGCAGTCTTGTTGATCACAGGGTTGCAATATAGCTTGAAGTTAGGCATTGTGATGTTCTCAGCTTTGATTTTCTCTTTCAACTGTCCCCTTGCAATTTGGGGTCTTTTCTGGTTCCAAGCAAATTTTAGTATTGTTTGTTCCAGCTCTGCAAAAAAAAGTTGATGCTATTTTCATAAGGATTGCACTGAATGTGTAGATTGCTCTGGGAAGCACAGTCATTTTAAAAATGTTTATTCTTCCAATCCATGAGCATGGAATGTTTTTCCATCTCTTTGTGTCTTTCTCAATTTCTTTCATAACTGTTTGGAAGTTTCTAAAGAATAGCTCCTTTACCACTTTAGTTAGGCTTATTCCTGGGTATCTTATGTTTTTTGGTGCTAGTGTAAATGGAATTGATTCCTTAATATCTCTTTCTTCAGTTACATTGATAGTGCCAGAAATGCCACTGATTTTTCTGCATTGATTTTGTACTCTGCCATGTTACTGAATTGCTGTATGACTTTAGTATTTTGAAGGTGGAGTTTTTTGGGTTTTATACATAAAGTATCATGACATCTGGGAAGAGAGAGACTTTGACTTCTTCTTTCTCTATTTGAATGCCTTTCATTTCTTTTTGTTGTCTGATTGCTAATGATGAGGGAGCAGGAGGCTGGCTGAGGACAAAGTAAAAGCTGGCACCTTGCACCCCCTCTCCATCCGCTCACTCCCCGCATTAATATGTGTGACATTCCTCAGGCACCCCTGACTGCCATAAACGAGATCACAATCCTGCAGGACAGGAGTCTCCCTTGGTTTACAAATGTCCTAGAGATCTATGAACAAAGAAGTTACCTTATCAATAGCACAATTTCCAGAGGCAAATAACTCAGTTCCTCAAGCCCTAATGTCACCTTCCCCTCCATAAGCAAAACTGAAGGAGGCTGAGGTAGAAGGAAATGTAAAAAAAAGTTAAATCTCTTCTGAACCTAAATCTCACTAACAAATACGTTTGATAGCAGAAATGTGACATCCCACCAGGAATCTCCCAACTATCTTGATTTTAATGGTTTGCCAAAAGACAACACTGATCAAGCCGCAAGACCTCCAGTATCCTGGCACCTTGTAGGCCCTCTTTAGCATATGAAAGCTCCATTGAAACCCCCTTTTCCCTCACCTTCCCCCAACCGCAGGGTACATAACCTGCCATCCCTCACAACCCGGAGCAGCAGCTCTTTCTGCCCATGGGTCCTGTCCCCGTGCTTTAATAAACCACCATTTTGCACCAAAGATGTCTCAAGAATTCTTTCTTGGTCATCGGCTCCGGACCTCACCCCACCGAACCTCACCTAGGTTCTAGAACTTCATCACTAAGGCTAGGACTTCTAGTACTATGTTGGACAAGAGTGGAGAGTGGGCATCCCTGTCATGTTCCTGACCTTAAGGGAAAGGGTCTCAGCTTTTCCCCATTGACAATGATATTTGCTATGGGCTTCTCATAGATGGCTTTTATTATATTGAAGTATGTTCCTTCTATCCCTACACTTTGAAGATGTTTAATCAAGAAAGGATGCTGTATTTTGTCTAATGCCATATCTGCATCAGTTGAGAGGATCATATGGTTCTTGTCTTTTCATTTATTAATGTGCTATATCATGTTGATTGATTTGTGAATGTTGAACCACCCTACAGACCAGGGGCAAACCCCATTTGGTCATGATGAATAATATCTTTAATGTATTGTTGGATCCTATTATCTATGATCTTGTTGAGTATTTTGACATCCATGTTCATCAGGGATATTGGTCTGTAATTCTTTTTTTGGTGGGGGTCTTTGGATTTGGGATCAGTGTAATGCTGGCCTCATTGAACGAGTTTGGAAGTTTTCCTTCCATTTCTATTTTTTGAAACAGCTTCAGTAGAATAAGTATGGTTTCATCTATAAATGTTTCATAGAACTCCACTGGAAAGCCATCTGGCCCTGGACTTTTGGTTTTTTGGAGCTTTTTGATTACTATATCAGTTCTTTGCTGGTTATTGCTCTGTTCACTTTGCCTGTTTCTTTCTCTTTCAGTCCTGGTAGTTTGTAAGTTTCCAGGAATGCCTCCATTTCTTCCAGATTGCCTAATTTATTGGTATATAGCTGCTGGTAATAAGTTCTAATAATTATCTCCCTTTCCTTGGTGTTAGTCATGATCTGTCCCCATTCATTGATGATTTTATTAATTTGGGTCCTTTCTCTCTTCTTTTGGATAAATCTGGTGAGACGTTTATCGATCTTAGTAATTCTTTCAACGAACCAGCCTGTAGTTTCATTGATCTGTACTACTGTTCTTCTAGTTTCCACTTCATTGATTTCTGCTCTAATCTTTACTATTTCTCTTCTCCTACTTGTGTTAAGCTTTTTTTTGCTATTCTTTCTCCAGGTCCTTTAGGTGTAAAGTTAGCTTTTGTATTTGTGTTTTTTCTAATTTTTTGAGAGAAGTTTGGATGGCTATGTAGTTCCTCTAAGGACTGTCTTTCCACTATCCCATAGGTTTTGAACTGATGTACTTTTGTTTTTGTTGGTTTTCATGAATTGTTTAAGTTCTTCTTTAATTTCCTGGTTGACCCATTCATTTTTTAGCAGGATGCTCTTTAACCTCCAAGTGTTTGCGTTCCTTCTAAAATTCTTGTGGTTGATTTCCAGTTTCAAAGCATTGTGTTCTGAAATTATGCAGGGAATAATCTCAATCTTTTGGTAATGTGATCCAGTATGTAATCTATTCTGGAGAAAGTTCCTTGTGCACGTGAGAAGAATGAGTGTTCTGTTGTTTTAGGATGGAATGTTTTTTATATATCTACAATATAAAAATCAATATTGATTTGATTGATATATCAATGTGGTCCAATATGTCATTCACACCTCTCACTTCTTTATCTTCTGCTTAGATGATCTGTCCATTGCTGTGAGTGTGTTGTTGAAGTCTCCCACTATCGATGTATAATTACCAATATGTTTCTTTGTTTTGATTATTAATTGGTTTATATAATTGACTACTCCCATGTTGGAGCATAGATATTTACAATTGTTGGATCTTCTTGTAGGATAGACCTTTTAGGTGTAATATAGTTTCCCTCTACCTCTCTTACTAAAGTCTTTGCTTTAAAATCTAATTTGTCTGATATGAGGATTGCTACTCTATCTTTTGAGGTCCATTGGCATGGTAAATGTTTCTAAATCTTTCAATGTGGAGGTGTATTTAGGTTCCAAATGAGTCTCTTGTAGAAAGCATAGGGATGGGGTCTGATTTTGTCCAATCTGATGTCCTTTGTATTTTAATGAGAACATTCAGCCCATTTACATTCAAAGAATCTATTGAAAGATATGAATTTAGTGCCATAGTATTGCCTGCAAAGTCTTTGTTTCTGAGGATTTTCTGTTTCTTTCTGGTCTATGTGACTCTTGGGGTCTTTCTACCCTTACAGTATCCCCCTTAATATTTCTTGCAGAGCTGGTTTAGTGGTCACATAGTCTTTCAGGTTCTGCCTGTCCTGAAAGCTCTTTATCTCTCCACCCATTCTAAATAACAGCCTTGATGGATAAAGTATTCTTGGCTGCATGTTTTCCTCATTTAGTACACTTAATATGTCTTGCCAGCCATTTCTGGCTTGCCATGTTCCTGTGGAAAGGTCTGATGTTATTCTGATATTCCTCCTTCTGTATGTAAGGAATCTCCTCTCCTTAGCTGTTCTCAGGATAGTTTATTTTTCTCTAAGGTTTGCAAGCTTCACTATTATATTTTAGAGTGTTTATCTATTTTTATGGATCTTGGGAGGGGTCCTCTCTGTCTCTTAAGAGGACATAAATGTCTGTTTCCTTCCCCCAGATTAGGGGATTTCTCAGCTATTACTTGCTCAAAAATTCCTCAAGCCCTCTCTTTCTCTCCAACCTCTCCAGGATACCAATAATTCTGACATTGGATCATGTTATGGTATCATTAATCTTTCCAAGCCTTTTTTCATGTGCTTCTAGCTGCCTATCTCTGTTTTCCTCAACTTCCTAGATCACTGACTTATTCTGCCTCACTTACCATGGCCATTAGAGTATTAACTTTAGACTGCATTTCATCCATAGTATTTTTAAGTTTGGCCTGAGTACATCTTATTTCTGTCTTTAGAGATGCTGTGTTGTCACTAACACTTTTTTCTCAAGCCTAGCTATTGTCTTTATGATTGCAATCCTGAATTCTACCTCTGAAAACTTGCTTATATCCATATCTATTAGTTCTGCGGTGGAGGACATTGTCTCTGTTTCTATGTTGAGAGTTCCTCCTCCTAGTCATTCTGTTGAAGAATTGCTGAGCAAATTAACATAGTCCAAAATATCAACCACGACCCTAGCAAGATGCACCCTAGCAAAATCCAGAGTGGTTGGAAACCAGCACCCAAAATCAAAGCTGAAATGAAACACAAGCATAAAATTGAAAATTTAAAAAAAAAAAAGAAAAAAGGGAGGAGGGGAAGAGTGATTATAATCTCTCAGTGTGGAGAAAGCAGGGTGTTCCACCTGTTCCTGGGTGAATTTTGGTTTGTGTGTTAGAAGACACTACCTCCCAAAATTGCAAGAAATGTAAAAACTATATATCTATAAAGATAAAATGGAATAGCGTAAAAAAAAGACTAAAATGAAGCATATATTTATAAAAAATACAGGTGTGAAAAAATACAAGTTATAAAGCAACTATGAAATACAAGTTGAGGGACACCTAGGTGGCTCAGTCAGTTGAGTGTCTGAGTTCAGTTCAGGTCATGATCCCAGGGTCCTGGGATCAAGTCTCACATCAGGCTCCTTGCTCAGCAGGAGCCTGCTTTTCCCTCTGCCAGCCGCTCTCCCTGCTTGTGCTTTCTCTCTCTCTCTTGCTTTCTGAGAAGTAAAGAAATATATAAAATCTTAAAAAATCAAAGAAATACAAGTTGATATAATAAGCATATAGTTGAATTGAGAAAAAAGATAAAAAAAGAAACATAAAAAAAGAAAAAAAAAGGAGAATTCTATCTGAAAAAGAAACAAGTCGTGATGCAACAGCTGGAGCTCAATATACTATTTTTTCCTGGCATTGGAATTTTACAGTCTTGTGGGATCCATAGAATTGTCATCTACCTGTTCTCCCAGACTGTCTTCTGTGGGAGGGGTGTGCCATGGTGTTTCTCAGGCAACCCTGCCTGAGTGGAGTTGCCTCATCCCCTGTCAGGGGGATGGGCTTAGTGGAAACTTGTTCTCTGTGTGACTTTTGTTCCCTGGAGGTTTTCTGTGCATCTCCAGATGATCAGAGGAAAAATGGCCTCACCCAAACTTCTGTCCCAGAGCAGAAAATTCGCTGTCTGTCCTCTTGAATAAACCCACCAGGACAAACAGTTTCTAATTCTGAATGGGAAGCCAACAACCACAGCCTCCCAGGGTGTATGTCCACTACAACTCTCTGAGGTAGTCCCTGGGGCCTGTGAGTGCCACTGTCCTTTGTGACTCTAAAAACACAAGAGCTAACAGCTCGCATGTGCATGCACCCAAAGCTCCTGGATCATGTTGAGGTACTGCTTTAATGACTTTTCTGGACCTCTACTGCTCTATGAGTTTTTGACCAGTTGTGGGTGCAGGTTCCATACTTTTTCAGGTTGCTCAGGAAAAGAGCTATTATTGACCAGCCTAGCTTGTGTTTTATGGTGATTGAAGCTGAGAGTACCTTCCTGGGCTAGCTGACCATAACCTGCTACTTGGCTGCACTGCTCAGGCACTCTACTAGTTCAGGCACTCTACTCATTCAGGCACTCCCTTTTTCTCTGTGGCTCCTTGTATCCCAAGACCACAATGCCCTACCTAGAATACTGTCTTTTCATTTCCAGAACCCCTTTCAGAGAGGGCTGTCCCTCACTACAGTAGATTTCTAAGGGTTCTGATTTAGTGCTCCAGTGTTATATCACTTTCCAGGAGATAGCTTATGGAGGCTCGCTCCTTCTTCTGTTTATCTTCTGACATCTCCCTGCAGCTTCATGACTCCACATGTCCTGCCTTGCAAAAAGCAGTCACTTTTCTGCTTGTAGAGATTCAGATATATATTCCTAAATCTCAGTCTGATTTTCTTGGTGTTCAAAATTGTTTGATAGATATCCGGCTAAATTCAGGGGATCAGTTGAAATGGGGTCCTCTACTCCTCTGCCATCTTGCCAACATCCCCTCCTTTAACAACTTTCAAGTATATATTACAATATTATTAACTATAATCACCATGCTGTATGTTAGATCCCATAACTTGGTGATCTAATTGTTGGAATTTTTACCCATTAGCCAACAGTTCCACATTTCCCACTAACCGTGTCTTTGGGGAACCACTACTCTATTCTCAGTTTCTGTGAGTTTGGCCAAAAGCACATTTTCTTTAGTTCTTTCCCCACTTTATGGATCATGTGAGGTTTTTTTTTCCCATTCCCCCCCCCAAATATCTAGTATATTGTTTAAATAACTTGAAACCAAATAAAATTAGCATTCCAGTGAATGAAGGAACATGACTTTGTTAGTGAGAAGCACATTACTTAGTTGAAACTTAAGGGAAGAACAAGATTAAGACAAAAATTTAGTATTGCTTAAGTAGACTCAATCACAGGTGAAGGGGATATGTTTGAAATAATGATGAAATACATTGTACAATTCCTTGCTATTAACAGGGAAAAATAGGTATATGTATTACATTTCTAAGAAGATATACATGACCAAAATATATTCAAGAAATAGAAAATCTTAGCAGATCAGGTAAGAAACTTGTAAGAAAAAGAATAAGAGATTTTCAAAGATGGTGAATGAGTAGGAGACCTTAGTTTTGTCTGGTTCCAGGAATTCAGCTAAATACCTACCAAATCCTTCTGAACACCTGTGAACTAAACCGGACATCTAAGAAAAGAATTGCTGGAATTCTACAAATAAAAAAGCAACCACTTTCTTCAAGAATGACAAGATGGGAATCTCACCTCAAAAAAGAAACAAGAGGCAGTACTGACTGCCAGTACTGACTGCCACACTGACTTACTCAGTGTGGATATAAGTAAGATGTTGGAACTAGAGTATAAAATAATGATTATAATGATAGTAGCTGGGCCTGAAAAAAAGCATAGAAGACAAGAGAGAGTCCCTTTCTGGAGAAGCAGAAGAATTAAATCTAATCAAGTAAAAATACAGCATCCTTTCCTGATTAAAACTCTTCAGGATATAGGGATAGAAGGAACATTCCTCAACTACATAAAATCCATCTCTGAAAAACCCACAACAAATTTCATTTTCAATGGGGAAAAGCTGAGAGCCTTTCCCATAAGATCAGAAACATGATAAGAATGCCCACTCTTGCCACTATTGTTCAACATAGTACTAGAAGTCCTAGAAACAGCAATCAGACAACAAAAATAAATAAAAGGTATTCTAATTGGCAAAGAAGAAGTCAAACTCTCTCTTTTCACAGATGACATAATACTTCTCGTGGAAAGCCCAACAGACTCCATCCTCAAATTACTAGAACTCATGAAGCAATTTAGTAATGTGGCAGGATAGAAAATCAATGCACAGAAATCAGTTGCTTTCTTATACACTAACAATGAAATGGTAGAAAGAGAAATTAGAGAATTGATTCCATTTACAACAGCACCAAAAACCATAAGATACTTTGGAATAAACCTATCCAAAGAAGTAAAGCATCTATACTCAAGGAACTACATAGCACTCAAGAAAGAAATTGAAGAAGACACAAAAAGATGGAAAAGCATTCCATGCTCATGGATTGGAAGAATAAGCATTGTTTAAACATCTATGATGCCCAGAGCAATGCAGACTTTCAATGCCATTGTGATCAAAATACCAATGTCATTTTCCAAGCTATTGATACAAACAACACTAAAATTTATACAGAATGAGAAAAGACCCAAATCACTAAGGAAATGTTGAAAAAGTAAAACAAAGCTGGGGGCATCACATGCCTGATTGAAAGCTGTATCAAAGCTGTGATCACCAAGACAGCATGGTACTGGCACAAAAACAGACACACAGACTAATGGAACTGAATAGAGAGCCCAGATATGGACCCTCAATTCTGTGGTCAAATAATCTCCAACAAAACAGAAAAAAATATCCAATGGAAAAAAGACAGTCTCTTCAATAAATGCTGCTGGAAGAATTGGCCAGCTATACACAGAGGAATGGAACTCAACCATTGTCTTACACCATACACAAAGACAAACTCAAAACTGATGAAAGACCTTAACATGAGACAGGAATCCATCAAAATCCTAGAGGAGAACATAGGCAATAACCTCTTCAACATTGACCACAGCAAATTCTTTCAAGGTACGTCTCTAAAGACAAGGGAAACAAAAGTGAAAATGAACTTATGGGACTTCATCAAGTTAAAAAGCTTCTGCACAGTAAAGGAAACAGTCAACAAAACAAAGAGGTAACCCACAGAATGGGAGAAAATATTCACAAATGACACTACAGACAAAGGGCTGATATCAAAGATTTTTAAAGAATTTCTCAAGCTCAACACCCAAAAAACAAATAATGAAGTCAAAAGTTGACCAGAAGACATGAATAGACACTTCTCCAAAGAAGACATACAAATGGTTAACAGACACATGAAAAAATGTTCATCATCATTAATCATCAGGGAAATTAAAATCAAAACCACATTGAGATACCACCTTATACTGGTTTGAATAACAAAAATTGTCAAGGCATGAAACAGCAAATGTTGGAAAGGTTGTGGAGAAAGGGGAACCCTCTTACACTGTTGGTGGGAATGCAAGTTGGTGCAGCCACTTTGGAAAACAGTGTGGAGATTACTCAAAAATTGAAAATAGGGCTACCTTATGACTAAGCAACTGTACTACTGTGTATTTACCCAAAAGATACAGATGTAATGAAAAGAAGGGACATACATGCCCCAATGTTCATAGCAGCAACATCCACAATAGCCAAACAGTGGGAGGCACTGAGATGCCCTTCAACAGATGAATGGATAAAGATGTGGTCCATATATACAATGGAATATTACTCAGCCATCAGAAAGGATGAATACCCAACTTTTGCATCAACATGGTTGGAACTGGAGGAGATTGTGCTAAGTGAAATAAGTTAAGCAGAGAAAGACAATTATCATATGGTTTACTCACTCATGGAACATAAGGAATAACATGGAGGACATTAGGCGAAGGAAGGGAAAAATGAAGGGGGAGAATCAGAGGGAGAGATAAACCATGAGAGATTATGGACTCTGAGCAACAAACTGAGGGTTTTAGAGGGGAGGGGGGTAGGAGATGGGTTAGCCTAATTATGGGCATTAAGGAGGACACATATTGGCTGGATTACTGGGTCTTATATGCAAGCTTTGAATTTTGGAACACTACATCAAAAACTAATTATGTAGTGTATGGTGACTAACATACTATGATTTTAAAAAGTCAAAATAAAAAGGCTATTAATGATGCCATTAAAAATTGAGATCTAACTGCTGAAGACAGAATTGTTGTTATATAAGACAAAATGATGGAGAATAAATAAGCTGAGAAAAAGAGAGATAAACAACTACTGAATCATGAGGGTAAAATTCCAGAGATTAGTAATACCATAAAGTGAAATAATCTTAAAATAATTGGAACCCCAGAAGAAGAGGAAAGAGAGAGATGGGCAGAAGTTATATTGAAGATAATTATAGCTTAGAACTTCCCAATGTGGGGAAGGAAACAGGTATTCAATTCCAGAAAGCACAGACAACCCCCTTCAAGATCAATAAAAATATGTCAGCACCTTGACATATAATAGTGAAATTTACAAACCTCAGAGACAAAGAAAGCATCAGGAAAGCCACTCAGGACAAGAGGCCCTCAATCTACAATGGTTGAAACGTTAGATTGCAGCAGACCTCTCCACGCAGACCTGGCAGGCCAGAAAGTGGTATAAAGATATACTGGGTGTGGTACATAAACAATTAATTCTGGTACACTGAAAAGAAATTTAAAACTAATAATAATAAAAGGATATACTGAGTGTGTGAAATGGAAAAGAAATATGCAGCCACCAATACTTTACCCAGCAAGACTGTCATTCAAAAAAGAAGACATAAAAAGTTTTCAGGACAAAGAGAAACTAAAAGAATATGTGACCACTAAACAAGCCCTGCAAGAAATATTAAAGAGAATCCTTTAAGCAAGGAGAGAGACCAGAAGTAACACAGACCAGAATGGAACAGAGGCAATATACAACAGTGACTTTATAGGTAATACAATAGCACTAAATACATATCGTTCAATTATTACTCTGAATATAAAATGGCTAAATGCCCCCAATCAAAAGACAAAGGGTATCAGATTGGATAAAAAAGCAAGACCTGTCAATATGTTGACTACAAGTGTCTCATTTTAAATCCAAAGACACTTCCAGACTGAAAGTGAAGGGTTTGAGAACATTTTATAATTCTAATGGACCTCAAAAGAAACCTGGGGTACCAATCCTATCAGACAAATTAGATTTTGAACCGAAGACTGTAATAAGAGACGAAGAAGGGCAGTATATCATAATTAAAGTGTCTAATCAATAAGAGATCTAACAATTGTTGTTTCCTTTCTTATAATTTTTGTCCTTATAACTGGTGTGATGTGGAATCTTTTAATTTTGATGTGTATTTCCTTCATGACTAGTGATTTTGAGTAGTTTTTTTCATGCATCTGTTAGCTATTTGTATGTCTTCTTTGGAGAAGTGTCTGTTCATGTCTTCTGCCCAATTCTTGACTGGATTATTTGTTTTTTGGGTGTTGAGTTTGATAAGTTCTTCATAGATGTTGGATAAAAGCCCTTTATTTGAAATGTTATTTGCAAATATCTTCTCCCAATCCATAGACATGGATGGAGGTGGAGAGGATTATGCTAAGTGAAATAAATCAAGCAGAGAAAGACATTTATCATATGGTTTCACTTAGTGGTGGAATATAAGGAATAGCATGGAGGATCATAGGGGAAGGGTGGGAAAGCTGAATAGGAAGAAATCAAAGAGGGAGACAAACCATAAGAGTCTCTGGACTCAGGGAAACAAACTGAGGGTTACAGAAGGGAGGGGGTTGGGAAATGGGACAACTGGGTGATGGGCAATAAGGAGGCACATGTTATTATGAGCAGTAGGTATTATACACAACTCATGAATCATTGAATATTACATAAAAAATAATGATGTAATATATCTTGACTAACTGAACATGATAAGAAAAATGATCCAACCAATGTAAATATTTATGCTCCTATCATGGGAGCAGCCCTTTATAAAAACCAATTAACAAAATTAGTGAAAACCATTGATAATAATATAATAATAGTAAGGGACTTTAAGACCCCAGTCACACCAATGCACAGATCATATAAGCAGAAGATCAACAAGGAAACAAAGACTTTGAATGACACAGTGGACCAGATGGACTCCATATATATATACAGAGTATTCCAACCTAAAGCAACAGAATACACATTCTTCTCGAATGCACATGGAACATTCTCCAGAATAGATCACACTCAGGGTCACAAATCAGGTCTCAACAAGTACCAAAAGATAGGGATGATTTCCTGCATATTTTCAGATCCCAATATTTGAAATTTGAACTCAATCACAAAAGGAAATTTGGAAAGAACTCAAATACATGGAGGCTAGAGTATACTACTAAAGAATGAATGGGCATAGGGTATATATAAGATGGATAAATCAGTGTATTCTATCTCTGAAACTAATAATACATTATATGTTAATTAATTTAATTTAAATTTAAAAATAAAAATTAACTATTAAATAGTAAAAAATATAAGGCTATTAAAAAAGAATAAGAAAATGAATAATTAGGTTTTTTAAAAATCAGCTTTCTTGTTCAAGGTGACAACTAAGCTTATGCTTTTTTACCTCTTCTCTTTACCAAATCCTATTGAACTGATGGAAATGACATGAGAAAAATAATGGATCCGAACAGTGTTACAAAATGAAAAAATTGTCTTCCTTGAATCTTCATGTCATATACCAAAATAAATTCTAGATGAAAAATTAGAAAACAAACTTTCTCAAAAAGTATTATAGACAATATTTTTATAATTTAGGTATGGTGATAACTATAATGACAAAAAATAAATGGAAAAAGTCATAGATTTCATTAAATAAGGATTTTAAAATTTCTATATATCAAATATATAATAAAAAATGAGGTTAAAGTCAATTTAAAATATTTACATTTATAGCACACAACATCTTAGTATCCATGACATAACAGACTTTTTACAATTCATTATCTCAAAATGAACATGCAAAGAAAAAAATATACAAAGGACATTAACTGATATGTTAATATTACAAAGTGGAAAAGCATGTTCAGATAGAAAAGAAGAATGCAAGAAAGGTAAAAGGGAAGAAGAGAGGGAAGGAGGGAAAAGAAGGGAAGGAATGGAGAAAGAACTGAAAAAGAAAAATAGATTATCTACTTAAATAATAAATATAAATTGAAATAATTGAAATATTTTTGTCTATAAAATTAAAGAGACTGATAATAGTGTTAACATCAGTGATCTAAGACTGCCTAGGTTCAAATTCTGGTTCCACTATTTCCACTTAGGTGCAGGAGGTTGGGCAAGTAATTCAGTCTCTGTGCCTTGGTATTCTTTATCTATGAAAGGAAAAGCTATCAGGGAATCCAATAAGTTAATGTACAGCAAATACTTAAAACTGTGCACTATTCATAGTAAGCACTATATGAGTAACATTATTAGTGGTACTAAAAGAAACAGACACTTCATACTCTGGTTGGAATTAGGTTATTTGGTAGGCACAAGTTATCAGAATGACAATATTCTAATAACAAAAGCTTGATAAAACATGGAGACAATTTTATTAAACAGTTCCTCTTTTAGGAACTTATCCAGAGAAAGTAACTCTTCTTGCTGAGGTCTTGAGGTTATTTTACTAATTAAGTGTAGTATTGTCTTCCTGGAGTGTATCTATAGAACTTAAAGAAAATCCCATGATTGTTACCCATTCCTTTTAATGCACATGGGAACAAATAATACACTGAGACTTAGAAAGACAATAGTGTGGTATAATAACAAGAGCACAGAATAAGCCAAAAACATCGGGATATTAACTCAGACTTGTTCACTTATGGCTGTATGGCCTTAGTGCAGTTCATTTCATTTCTCTGCACCTCAGTTTCTTCAATAGCAAAAAATTTAATTACAGTGGGTACACTTCAGGGTTGTAGTTATAGGCAGTAAATACATACGAGAAGTATTGATTATTCTGATACACCCTCAACTCTGAAAATTGAATAAATGAAATAAATTTGCCCTTGGTAAGTTAAACCATGAAATGCAAAAATATCAGAACAGAGGTACAGTCTGTCTGGAAGATATATATTCTCTTCTGGAGAATGTATATTCAAATTACCTATCATTTTTCTTTTGACTGAATACTCCTTATAATCTAATAATTTTGATTTTTCATTTAGTTTGTCTATAGAGAATGAATGTGCAAGTCATATTTTCTTGAATGTGCCAGAAATGCTGAAAAGACATCCACTTCAGCTTCTAGGACACAAATCACGATCTGGCAACTCATGGGCTGCATTAGCCTGCCAACACCTAAAACTTGGCAAATCTCATACACATCTATATTCTAAACTTTTCTTTCAAAATTGGATGACTTGACTACACTGGACTCATATATTTGAAGGGCCACAACTTGACTGGAGCTAAGTAATGGCTGTCCCATTTAGATAAGCCATGTATTCTGATTCTACCAAGTGCACTTCATTCATTTTCTTATCAAGTTGGTCCCATAGGCATTGGAGTTGGGGGCTGTTTATGGAGGAGTTCAAGCTTTCCCTTCCTTTGCTCTGTCTCCTAAAGAGTGGAAGCACTGAAGCACTGAGATGAGTTAGAAAAGACCAAGAACACACTTAGGTTATTTTATTAGAAGGAAGAATATTCATCCTAGAGGATGAATCTTTTTCACCTGATGATGATGATGATGATGATGATGACAGCTAATACTTTTCCTTCAGTGTATCTTCCCATGTCTTTTATCATCAGAAATATATAACCTTGAGGGACTTCCAACTGAAAACTGAGACTTGAGAAGAATATGACATGGGAGTGAAAGTCTGCCTCACTGTCCTGGGTAGAATGAGATTTTAAATTATTAACTATAGAATAAGTTACATTTTAGGAACATTTTCCAAAATAATTTAGAACAAGTAAATTCTGTCTAGATTTATAAAATCAACAGAAGAAAAATGAAAATGAGAGGTAGGAGAAAAATATTCAGGTATAAGTAAAAATAATGTGGAGGACTGGACATAGAAAAGCGAGAGAGTAGGTATTCCATCAGAATGTAGAAATCAGTAGAACAAGAGCTACTTTCAATCAGAACAATAGGTAGAATTGATTGGTAAAGTGAAAGTATGAGAAGAAAGTGAAACTATCATTTTAGAAGTCATCAAAGCTTAATCTCTTTAAGGATAGAATGTTGGCCAGAGGGGATATTTTAGGCAATAAAAATTTTCTGGGGCTTACATAATTATATAAATATACCAATAATTATATAAAGTAGAGGTTAAATTTCCAAGACAGTTTATAAAGCTAATTAAGCTTATAGCATGTTTAAGGATTGAAGTTAGCTACATTACAGTCAAATTAAAATGTGCCACCATTGTTTCCCAGAGTCTGAGGGTTACAAAAGGGAGGGGTTGGGGGAATGGGATAATCAGGTGATGGGTATTAAGAAGGGTACGTGTTGTGACAAGCACAGGGTGTTATATGCAACTAATGAATCATTGAACACTACATCAAAAACTAATGATTTACTATATGTTGGCTAATTGAACATAATAAAAAAAAACAAAGAATGTGCCACTATTGAAAATATTATATGTAAAAACTGATTCCTAAATGCAAATAAGAATGCCAATAAAAATATAACTGGAGACAGTGGGAGGAGTTACTTCTTCCACATGCATTTGCAAGTGCATTCCCAACAAACTAGTATCAGTGGAAAAAAATCATAGAAAGGGAAGAAAGTACTTGAGAATCTCCAATGGCAACAGAAAAATGGAGAGTTCTATTGTAGTTGAACTGTAAAACAAATCTCTTTCCAAGATGACTGCTTTCATGGCAAATTTCTAAATTAGACAAATAGAATAGCTGGTAATTATTTTATATAGCCCAGAGTCTTCAAATTGGCATTTGCAGATGGCATCTATTGATGAGTGGTGATGTTGCTGTCCAAACCTATCAGATGTTGAAAATACCCAATTAAAAACCCTAAGGAGAATGCAATATTTATTTTAAAAGTCGTGTGTTCTATAATAAAGAAATTTCAAAATCTTGAAAAGGTAATGACTACTGTTGATGATAAAAATCAGTTGTGATAGGGTCATCTGGGTGGCTCAGTCAGTTAAATATCTGCCTTTAGCTCAGGTCATGATCCCAGGGTTCTGGGATCAAGCCCCACATTGATCCCCTTGCCTACTGGGGAGTCTGCTTCTCCTTCTGCCTGCCCCCCAGCTTGTGTTGTCTCTCTCACTTTCTCTCTCTTAAATAGATAAATAAAATCTTTAAAATTTTTTAAATGTAAAAAAAAAAGTGGTTGTGATAGTAGAAACATAAATGATAGCAGTACTATTTAAGGTAAGTGTTAAAATTGAGTCGGGCTATACAAAGTCTTTCCAAATAGTAGGAAGATAAAGATAGTTTAAAAAAGAATCAGTTATGGGAACCTGGGGGGCTCAGTTGTTTAAGCAAATATCTTCAGCTCAGGTCATGGTCCTGGAGTCCCGGGATCCAGTCCCATATTGGGCTCCCTGCTTGGTGGGAAGTCTGTTTCTCCCTTTGACCCTCTCCCATCTCATGCACATTCATTCTGTCGCTCTCAGTCTCTCTCAAATAAATAAATAAAATATTTTTTAAAAAAAGAATCAGTTGCACTATGGGAGCTAAGAAGGTGGCATACTAGGAGATCTTAGAGTTGCCTCAGCCCTCAAACACAGCTAATTAACTATCAAATCATTCTGAATACTCAAGAAATTTATCTGAGAACTGATAGAACAAACTACACAACTACAGCAAAAGCAGAGGCCACTTTGAGAAAGGTAGGAAGTGTGGAGATGTGTTTTGGAGGGAAAAGAGAAAGTAGGTGCTGCTGTGGAGGAGACAGATTTGTGGTCATGGAGGGGTGAGAGAGAGAGCAAGAATGAGAGTGAGAGCAAGAGAGAGAGACAAAAAGAGAGAGAGGAGTGCACAGAGGATTGCATAAGTAAAACACTTCCTTAAAGGCAGTGGCTGGGAAAATGAAAGAAGCTGCATATTATGAGTTTTTACAACTAGTGTGGCTCTAAGACTGTAATTTTACAGGTCCCTGGGCTTGGCTGGGATAGAGACCTGAAGACACTTCCTTACTCCTAGAGAATAGGCAAACAAGCAACCCTGGGTCAGACTGCTCTGAGGGGCTTAGGGAGAGACTGCTTGTACTTTTTGAAGTGCATCTGTAGAGGTAGCATTGCCTCTATGGGAACAAAAGAACCACCAGTCACCATTTCCCTCCCTCACCACTCAGCATAGGTGCAGAGACACTTGCTGAGGGTAACTAATGAAGATAATGGCTGTTTAGCCTACTTACTCCAACTCTTATGCCCATGCACTCTGGTGTAACTGAGCTTCTAAGTCAAATCTGCAACAGTCTCAGCTTGGCAAGATCTTTTCCTAGAGGATAGGACAGATCTCTGCCACACCAGGTCCCCGAAGTTTGGAATTTTAAAAGTCAGCAATCCTGGCTGGGTAAAGATCAAGGTGCATTATGTAGTTCCAGGCAGGCAAGTGATCCAGCGTGAAATCAGCAATCTGAAAAAAGCCTGCAACACACAAGGGGAAATCATTCACTCTTCTGAAAGTGCTTTCCTGAGAACATCAAGCACGGATTACTCTCTCCAGGGACAAAGAACTGGGTTGGCACAATTTCTCCTCCCCCACCCTATAGCATAAACCAACTTCAGTAAATAGCACAGTGACAATACTGGCTGCCTAACTTGCTTACACCAAGTCTCACCCCCCTGTGCTCTGCTGGTACCAATTTTATCAGGCAAGTGTGGCTTAGGACTAGTGCAGTCATCCCCTACCCCAGAAGACCAGCACAAAGCCCTGGATGGACCACATCACTGACCATACTGTTCTGCAAAGCTTCAGTTCTAGTATCAGAATCAGGTCTCTTTCAATAAGCAGACCAGAGCACACCTACTTAGAACTTGCCAACTCTGCCTAAGGTCCAACACTCTCCACCTCAGGCAAGGAGAAACTTCTCAGACAACTGACCCAAAGGATAGAGCAGCAAAACACAGCAGCACACACCAGAAACACATTCTGTAGTGCAGGCCCTGGACACTATATGAACTATAAAGCCACTCCTCTTAGGAGCAGGAAACATAACAGGCTTTTCTAACACAGAGAAGAAGATAGACATAGAAAAAATTCCAAGGTGGAGGAATTTATCCCAAAGAAAAGCCCAAGAAAAGGTCACAGACAAGGATCTAATTGAAACAGATATAAATAATATGCCTAATTCAGAATTTAGAACAGCAATCATAAGGATACTAGTTGGGCTTGAGAAAAGTATAGAAGACATCAGGGAGATACTTACCACAGAGATAAAAGAGCTAAAAAAACAATCAGGCTGAAATGAAAACTGTAATCACTGAGAGTTGAAACCAACTAGTGGCAATGACCATATGGATGGAAAAATTAACATATAAGTGATATAGAAGATAAAATTATGGAAAATAATGAAGCTGAACAAAAGAAAGAAAAATTTTGGATGACAAAAATAGGCAAGGAACTCAGTGACTCCATGAAACATAATAACAATTGTATCATAAGAGTCCCAGAAGAAAAGAGATAAAATGAAACAGAAGATTTTTTTGAGAGAATTATAGCAGAAAACTTCCCAAAACTGGGAAAGAAAACAGACATCCAAATCCAGGAGGCACCAAGAACTCCCATCAAAATCAACAACAAAACAACAAAATCAACAAAAACAAGCCAAGACCAAGAAGTATTATAATTAAATTTGAAAATAATAGAAATAAAAAATCCTAAACAGAGCAAGAAAAAATTAGTCCATAAATTATGAGGGAAGACCAATAAAATTAACATCAACACCAGAAGCTATAGGTGTCTTTCTCTGACTAACTTATTTCACTTAGTATAATACTCTTTAGCTCCATCTAACTTGTTGCAAATGGCCAGATATCATTCTTTCTAATGGCCAAGTAATATTCCACTATATATTCATAAACAGCATATATATATATATTATATATACCGTTACTTATTTTATATATATATACATATTACCTAACAATATAGTATATATATGTATATATATACATATATATATATACACATATATATATATATGTATATATATATACTGTTACTTATTTATCCATTTGTCAGCTGATGGATATTTGGACTCTTTCCATAATTCGGCTATCATTGATAATGTTGCTATAAACATCAAGGTGCATGTGTCCTTCCAATCAGTATTTTTGTGTCCATTGGGTTAGAACCTCCAAATAAGAATACTGTATCTAGGATTGTTATCATTCAGAATAGAAAAATAGATTAAGAGTTTCCCAGATGCAAAAATTGGGGAATTTCATTACCAAGAAAGCTTTCAAGAAACATTATAGGGAATTCCTTGAGTGGAACAAAATGATGATTCTTAGGGGTAAGAAAATTTTAGAATGGGTTAAAACTCAAGAGAACATCACGTTAATTTGGTCTGTTAAACACATAGCTGTTATATAAGAACCTAATGGAAATCATAAATTAAAGGCTTATGATAAATGCAGACAAAATAAGGAAAAAGGAATCCAAGAATAACACAAAATAAAGTCACCAAAGTGCCAGAGAAGAGAGCAAGTAAGGGAAGAAATAGAGAAGTATTTAAAGAACAGTAAAACAAGTAACAAAATGGCAATAAGTTAATACTCATGAATAATTACTGTGAATGTAAATGGACTACATATTCCAAAGGCATAGTGTGACTCAATGAATAATAAAAGACCCTTCTGAATGCTGGCTCTATGACACTTACATCAAAGCTAAAGAAACATGCATATTGAAATGAAGAGATGGAAAATAACATACAAATGAAAGTGAAAAAAAAAGCTGACATAACAATACTTATATCAGACAAAATAGACTTAAAAACAAAGATTGTAGCTACAGACAAACAATTACACTACATAATCATAAGGGGAACAAGAGGATGTAAGAATTGTGTACTTCTATGCACCAATAATGGGAGCACCTAAAAATATCAAGCAACAAACAGTTAACAGAAAAAATAAAGAAATTAACAGTAATACAAAAAGAGGTGGCTTTATCATCCCACATACTTCAGTGAATAGATCATCCAGAGAGAATCAACAAAGAACAATGGCTTTTAATGACACATTAGACAAAATGGACCTAACAATTATATTCAGAATATACCATCTAAAAAAAAACAAAAAAAAAAAAACAGATTACACATTGCATTAAAGTACACCTGGTACGTTCTCCAGAATAGATCACATGTTAGTCCGCAAAATAAGTCTCAAGAAATTAAAGAAGACTGAAATCAAATCATGCATCTTTTCTAAACAGAATGGTATGAAACTGGAAATCAATTACAAGAAAGAATTCTGGAAAGAACATCAATACCCAGAGGTTAAATCACATGCTATTAATCCACAAATGGGTCAATCAAGAACTCAAGGAAATTCAAAAAATACATGGAGAAAATGAAAATGAAAGCACATTTGTCCAAAATTTGGGGAATAGAGTGACATCTGTTCTACCATGAACATTTATAGCAACACAGACCTACGACAAGGGACAAGAAAAATGCCAAGTAAATAATCTAACTTTACACCTAAAGAGTCTAGAAAAAAAAAACAATGATAAAAGCCAATAGAAGGAAGGAAATAATATAGATTAGAGAAGACATAAATGAAACAGAGACTAAAAATAAAATAGAACAAATCAGTGAAACCAAAAGCAAGTTCTTTGAAAACATAAACCAAAATGACAAACATTTAGTTGCACTCATGATAAAAAAAGAGAGGGAGCAGAAGGAGAGAGAAGGATGGAAGGAGAGAGAGAGAGGACTCAAATAGGTTAAATCAGAAATGAAATATGAGAAATAACTGATAACACAAAAATACAAAGGAATATGAAAATAATATGAAAAATTATATCCCCTAAATTTGAACAACCTTGTAGACATGGATTAGTTCCTAGAAACATATAACCTCTCAAACCTGAATCAGAGGGGCGCCTGGGTGGCTCAGTTGGTTAAGCCTCTGCCTTCAGTTCAGGTCATGATCCCAGGGTCCTGGAATCAACCCCACATCAGGCTCTCTGCTCAGCAGGGAGCCTGCTTCCCCACCCCCCGCCCGCTGCCTGCCTCTCTGCCTACTTGTGATCTCTGTCAAATAAATAAATAAAATCTTTTAAAAAAACTGAATCCGAAAGAAAGAGTAAATTTGAATAGGCTGATTCCTGGTAATGAAATTGAAACAATAGTAATCATCATCATCATCATCATCATCATCTCTCAAAAAACAAAAGCCCAGGAGCAGATGCCTTCACAGATGAATTTTACCAAACAATTAAAAAAATTTAATAACTATTTTCCTCAAAACATTTCAAAATATAAAAAAGGAAATAAAGATTTCAAATTCATTCTACAAGATCATCACTACCCAGATACCAAAACGAGTAAAGACACTACAGAAAAAGACAACAACAAGCCAAACTCTGATGAACATAGATGCAAGATCTTCAACAAAATATAAGCAAAATGAATCTGACAATACATAAAGAAAAAATAATACACCATAACTAAGTGGCATTTATTCCCATGATGCATGCATGGTTCAATCTTCACAAATCAATTAATATGAGGCATCATATCAACAAGAGAATGGATTTTTTAAAAAATATAATCATTTCAATAGATGCAGAAAAAGCTTTTGACAAAGTACAAAATCCATTCATAATAATAGCACTCAAAAAAGTAGGTTTAAGGGGAATATACCTCAACATAATAAAGGTCATATATGAAAAACAATTGATACTCAATGGTGAAGAAATGAGAGCTTAAGATGCTCTCTCTCCTTCTCCCTCTCCCCCTTCCCCCTGCTCTTTCTCTCTTAAAAAAATAATCCTACAGGATTTATGGAGCACCATTAAAAGAAACAATCTATGTATTATTAGCCTCCCACGAGGACAATAAAAGGAGAGGGGTAGAAAGATAATTAAAGAATCATGATGAAGGACACCAAATATTAGGACATCCAAGTTTATGAACTTTAGAATTTACCAAACAATTGAACACAAAGAGACCTTTTTAAAGATATATTATGATAAAATTTTGAAAAGTCAAAGGCAAAGAATCTTGAGCATAGGAAGCAAAAAAGCACTTGTTACAAGGGAAAGTCTTTGACTATCAGTACATTTCTCAGCAGGCTCTACACAGGCCAGGACAGAGAACAATGTTAACATAAAAGTGCAGAAATAAGCAAAAATTGTCAAACAAGTCCACTTTCGCTGCAAAGCTATGTCTCAAAAATGAAAGTGAAGTAAAAATTTTCTAGGGCAATGAAAATCAGAGGGAATTCATTACACTAATCCTTTGTTACAAGAAATACTAAAATGGACAATGATTCAGGGAGATGGTGGTGGAGTAAGAGGTCCCTTAACTAGTTTCATCCCATGAACACAAGTAGATAACTATCAAACCATCCTAAATACCCCAGAAACTGACCTGCAGATTGATAGAACAAACTCCACAACTCAAGGTAGAGAAGAGGAAACAACAAAGAAGGTAAGAAGTATTGAGATGTGGTTTGGGGAGAAAAGAAATACTGAAAGGAGTTCTTCAAGCTTAAAAGAAAAGACATGGATTATTAGCATATAAACATATGAAGAAAATATAAAACACACTTGTAAAAGTACGTAAAATTCAAAAACATTTTAATACTGTCATATGATGTTTTGTTATGCACTTTGTCTATTATAAATAGAATTATTAAAAATGACTATGGCTACAAAAATATTTTAGAGGATTTATAATATAAAAAGATGTAAATTATGATACCAAAACATAAAACATAATGGAATAATAATAGTAGAAGTTTTGATGCAACTGAACATAAAATTGTTAACAGCAGTAAGTAGACGGCTATAAGATAATTTATGTAAGCCTGATAGTAACGAAAAAGCAAAAACCTACAGTAAATATATAAAAGATAAAAAAGGAATATATCCAAGCATATCACTACAGACAATCACTTATTCACAAAGGAAGACAGCAAGAGGAAGAAAAGATCATGTAAACTACAAAAGATATGGAAAAGAATTAACAGGAAATAGTCAGTTCTTACCTATCAATGATTACTTAAATGTAAATGAATAAAATTCTCCTGTATAAAGCCATCAAGTGGTGAATGTACAAAAAACAAGACCCAGCTATATGCTGCTTGTAAGAGACTTCAGATTTAAGGACACACATAGCTCGAAATAGAAGAATGAAAATAGATACTCCATGCAAGTGGAAAAAAAAAGTGTAGCTACACTTAAATCAGACAAAATAGACTTTAAGTCCAAAAACAAGGACACAAGATACAATCAAGGTAATTATATAGTGATAATGGCATAAATTTGTTGAAAGTATACAGCAATCATGAACACATATATACCCAACATCAGATCACTTGATATATAAGTAAATCTAACAGATTGGAAGGGAGGAATAGACAATATAATAATAATAGAAGACTTCAATACCTCATTTTTAACAATGGCCAGATTATCCAGAAACAAAATCATTAAGGAATCAAAGGACCTAACCTTCATATACAAAACTTGTCATCCGTTAGCAGCAGAACATACATTCCTCTCAAATGCACATCAAACATTCCATAGGATAGATTATATGTTAGGTCATGAACAACTCATTGCAAGGTTTTAAAATATTAAATCATACCAAGTATATTTTCCACCAAAATTGTATTAAAGTAGAAATCAAGAACAAGAAGAAACCTGGGAAGTCAACAAATGTGTAAAAGGTAAACAACAAATTCCTGAGTAACAGATGGGCTAAAAAAAAAACCCCAAAATAAAGAGTCAAATATTTCTTATACAAACAAAATAAAAACACAACATACCAACTTGTGGAATGAAGCAAATGTAGTTCTAAGACAGAACTTTATAATAATAAATGCCTATAAGTAAAGGAAAAAGACATATCTCAAAAAAAGGAAACCCTAATTTTATACCTAAAGAAACTCTCAAAACAAACAAACAAACAAACAAAGGCCAAAGGAAGCAGAAGAAAGGAGATAATAAAAATCAGAAAGAAGTAAAGGAAATAGAGAATAGGAAAATAATAGAAAATTTTAAAAAAATACTGAGTTGTCTTTTTATTTTTTTATTTTTATTATGAAATGATATTTTATTATGAAATGATATTTCTTATTGTGTTATGTTAATCACTATAAAATATATCATTAATTTTTAATGTAGTGTTCCAAAATTCATTGTTTACCTATAACACCCAATACTGCATGCAATACGCGCCCTCCTTAATATCCACCACCAGGCTGCCCATCCCCCTGCCCCCTCCCCTCTAAAACCATCAGTTAGTTTCTCAGAGTCCACAGTCTCTCATGAGTCTTCTACCCCTCAGATTTCCCCCATTCACTTTTCCTTTCCTTCTCCTAATGTCCTCCATGTTATTCCTTATGTTCCACAAGTAAGTGAAACCATATGATAATTGACTTTCTCTGCTTGACTTATTTCACTCAGCATAATCTCCTCCAGTCTCATCCATGTTGATAGAAAAGTTGGGTATTCATCTTTTCTGATGGCTGACCATGTATATGTACATGTATATATGGACCACATCTTTATCCGTTCGTCTGTTGAAGGGCATTGGCTCATTCCACAGTTGGTCTATTATGGATATTGCTGCTATGAATATTGGGGTACATATAGCCTTTCTTTTCAATACATCTGTATCATTGTGGTAAATACCTAGTAGTGCAATTGCTGAATCATAGGGTACCTCTATTTTTAATTTTTTGAGGAAGCTCCACACTGTTTCCAAGCTGATTGCACCAACCTGCATTCCCACCAACAGTGTAAAAAACCAACAGTTTTAATATTTTAAAACCTTGCAATGAGGGATCCCCTTTCTCCACATCCTGTCCAACATTTGTTTTCTGTCTTGTTAATCTTTTCCATTCCAACTGTTGTAAGGTGGTATCTCAGTGTGGTTTGACTTGAATTTCCCTGATGGCCAATGACGATGAACATTTTTTCATGTGTCTGCTAGCCCTTTGTATGTTTTCCTTGGAGAAGTGTCTGTTCATGTCTTCTGCCCATTTCTGAAATGACTATCTGTTTTTGGGGTATTGAGTTTGAGAAATTCTTTATAGATCTTAGATATTAGCCCTTTGTCTGGAGTGTCATTTGGGGAAAAAAAAATCATCTTCTCCCATTACTTGGGGTGCCTTTGTTGTCGTTGTTGTTGTTGTTGTTGTTGTTGACTGTGTCCTTTGCTGTACAGGAGCTTTTGATCTTGATGAAGTCCCAAAAATTCATTTTCGCTTTTATTTCCCTGTGCCTTTGGGGATGTGTCTTGAAAGAAGCTGCTGTGGCTGATGTTGAAGAGGTTATTGCCTATGTTCTCCTCTAGGATTCTGATGGATTCCTGCCTCATGTTGAGGCCCTTCATCCATTTTGAGTTTACCTTTGTGTATGGTATAATAGAATTATCAAGTTTCATTCTTCTATATATAGCTGTCCAATTCTCCCACCACCATTTACTGTCTTTTTCCATTGGATATTTTTTTCCTGCTTTGTCGAAGATTATTTGACCATAAAGTTGAGGGTGCATATCTGGGCTCTCTACTCTCTTCTACTGGTCTATGTGTCTGTTTTGGTGCTAGTACCACACTGTCATGTTGATCACAGCTTTGTAATAAAACTTGAAATCAGTCAACAGTATGCTCCCAGCTTTGTTTTTCTTTTATCAACATTTCCTTAGCAGTTCAGGAACTCTTCTGGTTCCATACAAATTTTAGGATTGTCTGTTCCAGCACTTTGAAAAATGCCATTGGTATTTTGATCAGGGTGGTGTTGAAAGTCTACATTGCTCTGGGCATCATATACATTTTAACAGTGTTTATTCTTCCAATCCATGAGCATGGAAAGTTTTTCCATCTTTTTGTGTCTTCTTCAGTTTCTTTCATGAGTGTTATGTAGTTCCTCAAGTATAGATCCTTTATCTCTTTGGGTAGGTTTATTCAAAGTATCTTATGGTTTTTGTTGCTATTACAAATGGAATTGATTCTCTAATTTCCATTTCCACAGTTTCATTGTTAATATATAAGAAAGTAACAGATTTCTGTGCATTGATTTTCTATTATGCCACATTACCAAATTGTTGCATGAGTTCTAGTAATTTGAGGGTGCAGTCTGTTGGGCTTTCCACATGAAGTATCATGTCATCTGTGAAGACAGAGAGTTTGGCTTCATCTTTGCCAATTTGAATACCTTTTATTTATTTTTTGTTGTCTGATTGCTGTTGCTAGGACTTCTAGTACTATGTTGAACAATAGTGGCAAGAGTGGGCATCCTTGCCATGTTCCTGATCTCAGTGGGAATGTTCTCAGCTTTTCCCTATTGAGAATGATATTCCCTCTGGTTTTTTTATACATGGATTTTATGAAGTTGAGGGATGCTCCTTTTATTCCTTTTCGCTGAAGAGATTTTATCATAAAAGGATGCTGTATTTTGTCAAATGCTTTTTCTGCATTAACTGCGAGGACAATGTAGTTCTTCTCTCTTCTCTTACTGATATGTTCTGTCACATTATTGACTTGAGAATCTTGAATCCCTTGCATCCAGGAATAAATCCCAACTGGCCCTGGTGGATAAACTTTTTAATGTACCTTGTTGAGAATCTTGTCATCCATATTCCTCAGGGATATTGGTCTGAAATTCTCCTTTTTGATGAGGTCTTTGCCTGGTTTGAGGGTCAAGGTAATGCAGGCATCATAGAATGAGTTTGGAAGTTTTCCTTTTGTTTTTATTTTTTGAAGCAGTTTCAGGAGATCAGGTATTACTTCTTTGAATGTTTGGTAGAATTCCAGAAGGAATCCATCAGGTCCTGGACTCTTGTTCTTTGGGAGGTTTTCAATCACTCATTCAATCTTGTACTGGTTATTGGTACATTCAGGTTGTCAATTTCTTCCAGTTGCACTCATGGTAGTTTATAGGTTTCCAGGAATGCATCCATTTCTTCCAGGTTGCTTAATTTATTGTCACAGAGCTGTTGATAATAATTTCTGATGATTGTTTCTATTTCCTTGGTGTCAGTTGTGATCTCTCCCCTTGCATTCATAATTTTATTAATTTGGGTCCTCTCTCTTTTCTTTTGGATTAGTTTTGCCTGTGGTTTATCAATCTTATTAATTCATTCAAAGAACCAGCTTCTAGTTTCATTGGTGTGTTCTACTGTATCTCTGTTTTCTAATCCATTGATCTCTGCTCTAATCTTAATTATTTCCCTTCTCATAAATGGGGTAGCCTTAATTTGTTGTTGATTCTCCAGTTCTTTAAGGTATAAAGGGAGTTTGTGTATTCATGATTTTGCAATTATTTTGAGTGAGACTTGGATGGCTGTGAATTTCCTCCTTAGGACTTTTGCCATATCCCATAGGTTTTGGACTGATGTGTCTTCACTCTCATTGGTTTCCAAGAATTGTTTAAGTTCCTCTTTGATTTCCTGGTTGGCCTAAGAATTCTTGAGCAGGATTGTCTTTACCTTTGAAGTGTTTGAATTTTTTCCAAACTTTTTCTTGTGATTGAGCTCCAGTTTCAAAGCGTTGTGGTCTGAGAATATGCAGGGAATAATCTCGATCTTTTGGCATGGGTGGAGCCCTGATTTTTGACCCAGTATGTGGTCTATTTTAGAGAAAATTCCATGTGCATTCGAGAAGAATGAGTATTCTGTTTTAGGGTGGAACATTCTGTATATATCTCTGAGGACCATCTGGTCTAATGTGTCATTCAAAGCTGTAGTTTCTTTACTGATTTTCTTCTTGGATGATCTTTGTATTGTTGAGAGTGGGGTGTTAAGGTTCCCTACAATTAATGGGTTCACATCAATATGACTTTATTTTGATTAACAGTTGGCTTATGCAGTTGGCTGCTCCCATATTGGAGCATAAATATTTACAATTGTTAGATCTTCTCGGTGGATAGACACTTTACGAATGATGTAGTGTCCTTTTGTATCTCTGACTACAGTCTTTAGTTTAAAATCTAATTTATCTGATATAAGAATCGCTACCCCAGCCTTCTTTAGAGGCCCATTGGCATGAAAGATGTTTCTCCATCTCTTCACTTTCAGTCTGGATGTGTCCTTAGGTTCAAAATGGGTCTTTTGTTGACAACATACGGATGGGTCCTGTCATTTTATCCAATCTGCAATCCTGTGCCATTTTATGGAAGCATTTAGGCTGTTTACATTGAGAGTGATTATTGAAAGATATGTTTTCATTGTCATCATGTTGCCTGTGAACTCCTTGTTTCTATAGATTGTCTCTGTAAATTTCTGTTGTAGGTCACTCTTGTGCTTTTTCTTCTTTTATAGAACCCTCCTTAATATTTCTTGTAGTGCTGGCTTGTTGGTCACATATTCTTTTAAACCTTGATGGTCTTGGAAGCTCTTTATTTCTCCATCCATTTTGAATATCAGTCTTGCTGGATAAAGTATTTTTGGCTGCATGTTCTTCTCTCTTAGTCCCTGAATATATCTTGCCAGCCCTTTCTGGCCTTCCAGGTTTCTGTGGACAAGTCTGACATTATTCTGATGGACCTTCCTCTGTATGTAAGAAATTTCTTACCCCTAGCTGCCCTTAGGACCTCTTGTCTAAAATTATGATTCATGAATTTCACAATTAAGTGTCTTGAGGTCTTTCTAGATTTGTTGATCTTGGGAGATGTCCTTTCTGCCTCTAAGACACGAACACTTGTTCCATTCCCCAGACTAGGGAAATTTTCATCCAGGATTTGTTCAACTATATTTTTTAGTCTTCTCTCTTTCTCCACTCCCTCAGGGATCCCAACAATTCTGATGTTAGGACATTTCATGGCATTATTTATTTCCCTAATTCTGTTTCCATGGCTTCTAAGCTGTTTGTTCCAGGCCTCCTCCTGATCCTTCTTTCTATCTGTCTTCTAGATCATGAATTTGATCTTCTGACTTGGTTACCCTAGCTATTAGAGTATTTAGATTGGGTTGGATCTCACTGATAAAATTTTAAAGTTCTGTCAGATCAGCTATCACTTCTGCATTTAGAGAATTTATTTTACTACTAATGATTTTCTCCAACCTAGCTATTGTCTGAATATTGTTACCTGAATTCTATTTCCAACATCTTGTTTATGTCCATATCCAATATTTCAGTGGCAAAATCACAGTCTGTGAATTTTTCCTCTCTTGGTGTTCCTCCTTTTAGTCATTCTGGTGAGAGGTTGTTGAGGGGATGTATACCTGTAAATATCAATCACAATCCAGGCAAGGTGCACACTGGAAGGTTTCAGAGCAATTGGAAGACACCACCACAAAAAAGAAAAAAATAGACAAATTAAAAAAAAAAAAGCCAAAATGAGCCGAAAGAGTAAGATTTATAACATACAAAAACAGAAATATACAAACAGAATGACTGACAAAAGAAAGAGAAAAAAAATAAGTAAAAGAAAACCCAGCAAAAATGAACTGCAGGAATATGATTTATAAAGTACCAAAATAAAAACAAACACAAAGAAAGACTGACAAAATAAAATAAAATAAAAATAAAAATACAAAATAAAAAGGGATGGTGATGGGAAGGTGGTTACAATCCCTTGACGTGAGTGAGGAAGTTTACTTCAGTTCTTCCTGGGTGTATCTGGTTATCTTTGTTAGAGGACTCAACTTTCAAGAGATACAGGGAAATTAAAAGTGGTATATATAGAGAGAGGTAGTACTGAATATGGAAAAAAGGACTAAATTAAGCTGATTTCTATGTATAGTAACAAAAAGAGAGGAAGAAAAAAGTATATGCATGAAAAAAAGTTCAATTAAATAAGTTAGTATGGAAAATGTGGTATTAAAATTTAGTTGAAATGGTTACTAGGTTAAAAAAAAAGATAAGACAAGAACCATGGGAACGAATTTAAAGAAAATAAAAAGAGAAAATTTGTATCTAAGAAATTTACAGTCTGTGAGGCAATACCAGGAGCTTAATACATATTTGCCCCTGGTGTTGGGGTTTTCATTTTTAAGGGGATCCTGTGGTTGTTGTCTTCTCGTTCTTTTGGCTTTTCTTCTAGAAGAGGAGCCTGCTGCATTTTTTTTTTCCTTAGGGTATAGTTACCCTGCCCCTTATCAAGGGGCTGGGCTCTATGGAAACTGGTTTTTCAGGCTTTTGTTCTCTGGAGGTCTTTTCTTCTCTGGCGGCTTTCTGCAAATTTTTTTTTAATTATTTTTATTAACATAGAATGTATTATTTGCCCCAGGACTATAGGTCTGTAAATGATGAGGCTTACACATTTCACAGCACTCACCATAGCCTACCCCCTCGCCAATGTCCATAACCAAACCACCATATCCCTACTCCACCACCCCCAGCAACTCTCAGTTTGTTTTATGAGAGTAAGAGTCTCTTATGGTTTGTATACCTCCCGATCCATTTTTCTTTCATTTTTTCCTTCTCTACCCTCCACAACCCCCAACCCTGCCGCTCAAGTTCCTCATATCAGAGAGATCATATGATAATTGTCTGTTTCTGATTGACTTTTTTCACTGAGCACAATACTCTCTGATTTCATCCACATTGTTGCAAATGGCAAGATTTCATTTCTTATGATGGCTGCATAGTATTCCATTGTACATATATACCACATCTTCTTTATCCATTCATCTGTTGATGGACATCTAGGTTCTTTCTGTAGTTTGGCTATTGTGGACATTGCTGCTATAAACATTTGGGAGCACATGACATACCCTTTCGGATCACTGCATTTGTATCTTTAGGGTAAATACCCAGTAGTGTGACTGCTCGGTCCTAGGGTACCTCTATTTTCAACCTTTTGAGGAACATCCATGCTGTTTTCCAGAGTGGCTGCACCAGCTTGCATTCCCAACAGTGTAGCAGGGATCCCATTTCTCTGCATCCTCTCCAAAATCTGTCATTTCCTGAATTGTTAATTTTAGCCATTCTGACTGGTTTGAGGTGATATCTCATTGTGGTTTTGATTTGTATCTCCCTGATGCCGAGTGATGTTGAGCAATTTTCATGTTTCTGCTGGCCATCTGGATGTCTTCCTCACACAAATGTCTGCTCATGTCCTCTGCCCATTTCTTTTTTGTTTTTGTTTTTGAAGATTTTATTTATTTATTTATTTATTTATTTATTTATTTATTTAACAGACAGAGATCACAAATAGGCAGAGAGGCAGGCAGAGAGGGAAGGAGGAAACAGGCTCCCCGCTGAGCTCGAGCCCGATGCAGGGCTTGATCCCAGAACCCTGAGATCCTGACCCAAGCCCAAGCCAGAGGCTTTAACCCACTGAGCCACCCAGGCACCCCTCTGTCCATTTCTTGATTGGATTATTTGTTCTTTGGGTGTTGAATTTGATAAGTTCTTTGTAGATTTTTGATATTAGCACTTTATCTGATACATCATGTGTGAATATTTTCTCCCATTCTGTCAGTTGCCTTTTGGTTTTGTTGACTGTTTATTTTGCTGTGCAAATGCTTTTGATCTTGATGAAGTCCCAATAGTTCATTTTTGCCCTTGCTTCCCTGCCTTTGGCGATATTTCTAGGAAGAAGTTGTGGCAGCTGAGGTCGAAAAGGTTGCTGCCTGTGTTCTCCTCAAGGATTTTGATGAATTCCTGTCTCGCATTGAGATTTTTCATACATTTTGAGTCTATGTTTGTGTGTGGTATAAGGAAATGGTCCAGCTTCATTCTTTTGCTTGTGGCTGCCCAATTTTCCCAAAACCATTTCTTGAAGAGACTGTCTTTTTCCCATTGGACATTCTTTCCTGCTTTGTCAAAGATTAGATGACCATAGAGTTGAGGGTCTATTTCTGGGCTCTCTATTCTGTTCCAATGATCTATGTATTTGTTTTTCTGCCAGGATCATACTATCTTGATGTTACAGCTTCATAATGTAGCTTGAAGTCTGAAATTGTGATGCCACTAACTTTGGTTTTCTTTTTCAACATTCCTCTCACTATTAGGGGTCTTTTCTTGTTCCACATAAATTTTAGGATTATTTGTTCTATTTCCTTGAAAAAAAATTGATGGTATTTTGATAGGGATTGCATTAAATGTATAGATTGTTTTAGGTAGCATAGACATTTTCACAATATTTGTTCTTCCAATCCATGAGCATGGAATGTTTTTCCATTTCTTGTGTCTTCCTCAATTTCTTTCATGAGTACTTTATAGTTTTCTGAGTACAGATTCTATGCCTCTTTGGTTAGGTTTATTCCTAGGTATTTTATGGTTTTGGGTGCAATTGTAAATGGGATTGACTCCTTAATTTCTCCTTCTGTCCTGCTGTTGGTGCATAGAAATGCAACTGAATTCTGTGAATTGATTTTACATCCTGACACTTTCCTGAATTACTCTATGAATTCTAGGAGTTTTGGAGTGGAGTTTTTTGTGTTTTCTACATAAAGTATCATATCATCTGCAAAGATTGAGAGTTTGACATCTTCTTTGTCAATTTGTATGCTTTTCATTTCTTTTTGTTGTCTGATTGCTGAGGCTAGAACTTCTAGTACTATGTTGAATGGTGGTGATAGTGGATGTCCCTGCCGTATTCCTGACCTTAGAGAAAAGTTTTCAGTTTTCCCCCATTAAAAAAAACAAACAAACAAACAAAAAAAAAACCTTATTTTTTAAACTTCTTTTTCAGTGTTCCAGAATTCATTGTTTATGCACCACACCCAGTGCTCCATGCAATACATGCCCTTCCTAACACCCACCACCAGGCTAACCCAACTTCCCATCCCCCTCACTCCAAAACCCTCATTTAGTTCCTCAGAGTCCACAATCTCTCATGGTTCAACTCCTTTCTCCTCTCCATCTCCTCATGTCCTCTGTGTTATTCCTTGTGTTCCACAAGTTAGCGAAACCATATGATAATTGACTCTTTCTGCTTGACTTATTTCACTCAGCATAATCTCTTCCAACCGGTCCATGTTGATACAAAATTTGGGTACTCAACCTTTCTAATGGAGGCATAATACTCCATAGTATATATGGACCACATCTTCTTTATCCATTCATCCGTTGAAGAGATTCTTGCTTCTTTCCACAGTTTCATGACTGTGGCCATTGTCGCTATGAACATTGGGGTACAGATGGCCCTTCTTTCACTACATCTGCATCTTTGGAGTAATACCCAGTAGTGCAATTGCAGGGTGATAGGGAAGCTCTATTTTTATTTTCTTAAGGAATCTCCAGACTGTTTCCAAAGTAGCTGCACCAACTTTCATTCCCACCAACAGTGTAAGAGGGTTCCCCTTTCTCCACATCCTCCCCAACACACGTTGTTTATTGTCTTATAAATTTTGGCCACTCTAACTGGTGTAAGGTGGTACCTAAATGTGGTTTTGATTTGAATGTCCCTGATGGCTAATGATGATGAACATTTTTTCATATGTCTGTTAGCCATTTGTATGTCTTCATTGGAGAAGTGTCTGTTCATTATCTTCTGCCCATTTTTTGACATGATTATCTGTTCTGTGTGTGTTGAGTTTAATGTGTTCTTTAGAGATCCTGGATATCAGCCCTTTGTCTATAGTGTCACTTGCAAATATCTTCTCCCATCCGTGGGTCGACTCTTTGTTTTGTTGACTGTTTGCTTTGCTGTGCAGAAGCTTTTGATCTTGATGAAGTCCCAAAAATCAATTTTTGCCTTTGTTTCCTTTGCCTTTGGAGACATATCTTGAAAGAAGTTGCTGTGGCTGATGTCAAAGAGGTTACTGCCTATGTTCTCCTCTAGGATTCTGATGGATTCTTGCCTCATGTTGAGGTCTTTCATACATTTCAAGTTTATATTTACATATGGTATTGTGTGTGTGTGCGTGTGTGTGTGCATGTGTGCATTTGTATTTTAAGGCAATGTAGGATTCTAAAGCAGGTTAAATTAGCAGGGTTAAACAAGAGTATCCAGCTAATATCTTTATGTATGGTGAAAGACAATGGTCAAGTTTTATTCTTGTGCACATAGCTGTCCAGTTTTCCCAGCACCATTTATTGAAGAGACTGTTTTTTTTTTCCCCACTATGTAGTTTTTCCTGCTTTGTCAAAGATTGTTTGACCATAGAGTTGAGGGTCCATATCTGGGTTCTCTACTCTCTTCCACTATTCAATGTGTCTGTTTTTGTGCCAGTACCATGCTGTCTTGGTGATCACAGCCTTGTAGTAAAGCTTGAAATCAGGCAACGTGATGTCCTCAGTTTTGTTTTTCTTTTTCAACATTTCCTTACCAATTCGGGGTCTATTCTGATTTCATACAAATTTTAGGATTGTTTGCTCCAGCTCTATGAAAAATGCCAGTGGAATTTTGATCAGAATGGCATTGAAAGTGTAGATTGAGGGGCGCCTGGGTGGCTCAGTGGGTTAAAGCCTCTGCCTTCAGCTCAGGTCATGATCCCAGGGTCCTGGGATCGAGACCTGCATCGGGCTCTCTGCTCAGCAGGGAGTCTGCTTCCTCCTCTCTCTGCCTGCCTCTCTGCCTACTTGTGATCTCTGTCTGTCAAATAAATAGAGAAAATTTTAAAAAAAGGAAAAGAAAAAAGAAAGTATAGATTGCTCAGGCAGTATAGACAATTTAACAATGTTTATTTTTCTGATCCATGAGCATGGAATGGTCTTCCATCTTTTTGTGTCTTCTTCAGTTTCATTCCTGAGTGTTCTGTAGTTCCTCAAGTACAGATCCTTTATCACTTTGGTTAGGTTTATACCCAAGTATCTTATGGTTCTTGATGCTGTAGTAAATGGAATCGATTCTCTAATTTCCCTTTCTGTATTTTCACTGTTAGTGTATAAAAAAGCAACTGATTTCTGTACATTGATTTTGTATCCTGGCACATTAATGAATTGCTGTATGATTTCTAGTAGTTTGTGGATGGAGTTTTTTGGGTTTTCCATATAAAGTATTAGTCATCTGCAAAAGGGCGTTTGACGTCTTCATTGCCAATTTGAATAACTTTTATTTCTCTTTGTTGTATGATTTCTGTTGCTAGGAATTCTAACAGTATGTTGAACAAGAGTGTCGAGAGTGGGCATCCTTGTTGTGTTCCTGATCTCAAAGGGAAGGCTGTCAGCTTTTCCCCATTAAGGATGATATTCTCTGTGGGTTTTTCATAGATAGATTTTATGAAGTAGAGGAATGTTCCCTCTATCTCTATACTTTGAAGCATTTTAATCAGGAATGGATGCTGGATTTTGTCAAATGCTTTTTCTGCATCAATGGAGAGGACCATGTTGTTTTTACCTCTTCTTTTATTGATTTGTTCTCTTACATTGTTTGATTTGCTAATGTTGAACCATCCTTGCAACCCAGGGATAAATCCTACCTAGTTCTGATAGATAATATTATTAATGTACTGCTGGATCCTATTAGCTAGGATCTTGTTGAAAATCTTAGCATCCATATTCATCAGTGATATTGGTATGAAATTCTCCTTTTTGGTGGGGTCTGTGTCTGGTTTGGGAATCAGGGTAATGCTGGCTTCATAAAAAAGAGTCTGGAAGTTTTCCTTCTGCTTCAATTTTTTGAAGCAGCTTCAGGAGAATAGGTGTTATTTCTTCTTTAAAAGTTTGGTAGAATTCCCCAGGGAATCCGTCAGGTCCTGGGGTCTTGTTTTTTGGGGGCTTTTTGATCATTGCTTCAATCTCGTTACTAGATATCGGTCTATTCAGGTTGTCAATTTTTTCCTGATTCAGTTTTGGAAGTTTATAGTTTTCCAGGAATACATTGATTTCATCTAGGTTGCTTAACTTATTGGCATATAACTGTTGATAATAATTTCTGATGATTGTTCTTCTTTACTTGGTGTTAGTTGTGATCTCTCCCTTTTCATTCATAATTTTAGTAATTTGGGTCTTCTCCCTTTTATTTTGGATTAGTTTGGACAATGGTTTATCGATCTTATTGATTGTTTAAAAAAAAGCTTCTAGTTTTATTGATGCATTCTACTCTATCTCTAGTTTCTATCTCATTGATTTCTGCTCTAATCTTGATTATTTCCATTCTTGTATGTGGGGTTGGCTTACTTTATTTTTGATTCTCCAGTTCTTTAGTGTATAAATTAAACAAATACACAGAAACACTGACAGATGAAAAAGATGGGAAGGTGGTTATAAATTCTCAGTGTGGGTGAGGAAGGTTATTTTGATTCTTCCTGGGTGTATCTTGATATATTTGAATAAATTCTGGATTTTTCAATTCTTTGAGAGAGGTCACAATGGCTATGTATTTCCCCCTTAGGACCAACTTTGCTGTATTGCTTAGGTTTTGGACCAAAGTGTCTTCATTCTCATTGGTTTCCATGAGTTGTTTAAGTTCTTTGATTTCTTGGTTGATCCAAACATTCTTAAGGAAGGTGATCTTTAGCTTCAAGGTGTTTGAATTCCTTCTGAACTTTTTCTTGTGATTGTGTTCCAGTTTCAAAGCGTTGTGATCTGAGAATATGCAGGGAATAATCTCAATCCTTTGGTATCAGTTGAGCCCTGACTTTTGACCCAGTATGTTGTCTATTCTGTAGAAGGTTCCGTGTAGGGGGGAGGAGTCAAGATGGCGGAGAAGTAGCAGCTGAGACTACTTCAGGTAGTGGGAGATCAGCTAGATAGCTTATCTAAACATTGCAAACACCTACAAATCCAACGGGAGATCGAAGAGAAGAAGAACAGCAATTCTAGAAACAGAAAATCAACCACTTTCTGAAAGGTAGGACTGGCGGAGAAGTGAATCCAAAGCGACGGGAAGATAGACCGCGGGGGGAGGGGCCGGCTCCCGGAAAGTGGCGAAGCAACGGAGCACAAAATCGGGACTTTTAAAAGTCTGTTCCGCTGAGGGACATTGCTCCAGAGGCTTAACCGGGGTGAAGCCCACGCGGGGTCAGCAAGGCCTCAGGTCCCGCAGGGTCACAGAAGGATCGGGGGTGGCTGAGTGTCTCAGAGCTTACAGGTATTAGAACGGGGAAGCCGGCTAAAGAGACAGAGCCGAGGAGTGAACTCTAAGCTCAGGGTTACCTTGAACCGGTCGCAGGCTCGGTCAGCTCGGAGCGCGGCTGGAGGTCAGAGTGACGGGAGTAATTGGGCGCTGTTCTCTGAGGGCGCACTGAGGAGTGGGGCCCTGGGCTCTCGGCTCCTCCATGCCGGAGACTGGGCGGCCTCCATCTTCATTCCCGTCCTCCGGAACCCTACGGAAAGCGCTCAGGGAACAAAAGCGCCCGAAAGCAAACCTGAGCGGATTACTCAGCCTGGCCCCTGGTAAGGGCGGTGCAACTCCGCCTGGGGCAAAGACGCTTGAGAATCACTACAACAGGCCCCTCCCCCAGAAGATCAACAAGAAACCCAGCCAGTACCAAGTTCACTTACCAAGGAGTGCAGTTTCAATACCAAGCGGAATTCCAGAGGAGGAGAAAGCAAAGCACGGAACTCATGGCTTTCTCCCCATGATTCTTTAGCCTTGCAGTTAATTTAATTTTTTTTTTCTTTTTCAATTTTTTTCTCTCTTATTCTGCTAAAATTTTTTAACTTTTACCCTTTTCTTTTTTAACGTTTTTTAACTAGTTTATCTAATATATATATATATATATATATATATATATTTCTTTTTTATTTTTTTCATTATTGGTTTTCTTTTTTTTTAAGATTTTATTTATTTATTTGACAGACAGAGATCACAAGCAGGCAGAGAGGCAGGCAGAGAGAGAGGAGGAAGCAGGCTCCCTGCTGAGCAAAGAGCCCGATGCGGGGCTCGATCCCAGGACCCTGAGCCGAAGGAAGCGGCTTAACCCACTGAGCCACCCAGGCGCCCCTGGTTTTCTTTTTTTATTTGTTTCTTTTTTCTTTTCTTTTTTTTTTTCTTTCTGATCCTCTTTATATCCCCTTTCCTCCCCCTCACGATTTGGGATCTTTTCTGATTTGGCTAAAGCATATTTTCCTGGGGTTGTTGCCACCCTTTTAGTATTTTACTTGTTCCTTCATATACTCTTATCTGGACAAAATGACAAGGCGGAAAAATTCACCAAAAAAAAAAAAGAACAAGAGGCAGTACCAAAGGCTAGGGACCTAATTAATACAGACATTGGTAACATGTCAGATCTAGAGTTCAGAATGACGATTCTCAAGGTTCTAGCTGGGCTCGAAAAAGGCATGGAAGATATTAGAGAAACCCTCTCAGGAGATATAAAAGCCCTATCTGGAGAAATAAAAGAACTAAAATCTAACCAAGTTGAAATAAAAAAAGCTATTAATGAGGTGCAATAAAAAATGGAGGCTTTCACTGCTAGGATAAATGAGGCAGAAGAAAGAATTAGCGATATAGAAGACCAAATGACAGAGAATAAAGAAGCTGAGCAAAAGAGGGACAAACAGCTACTGGACCACGAAGGCAGAATTCGAGAGATAAGTGACACCATAAGACGAAACAACATTAGAATAAATGGGATTCCAGAAGAAGAAGAAAGAGAGAGGGGAGCTGAAGGTATATTGGAGAGAATTATTGGAGAGAATTTCCCTAATATGGCAAAGGGAACAAGCATCAAAATCCAGGAGGTTCAGAGAACCCTCCTCAAAATCACAAGAATAGGTCCACACCCCTTCACCTAATAGTAAAATTTACAAGTCTTAGCAACAAAGAGAAAATCCTGAAAGCAGCCCGGGAGAAGAAGTCTGTAACATACAATGGTAAAAATATTAGATTGGCAGCAGACTTATCCACAGAGACCTGGCAGGCCAGAAAGAGCTGGCATAATATATTCAGAGTACTAAACGAGAAAAACATGCAGCCAAGAATACTATATCCAGCTAGGCTATCATTGAAAATAGAAGGAGAGATTAAAAGCTTCCAGGACAAACAAAAACTGAAAGAATTTGCAAACACCAAACCAGCTCTACAGGAAATATTGAAAGGGGTCCTCTAAGCAAAGAGACACCCTAAAAGTAGTAGACCAGAAAGGAACAGAGACAATATACAGTAACAGTCACCTTACAGGCAATACAATGACACTAAATTCATATCTCTCAATAGTTACCCTGAATGTTAATGGGCTAAATGCCCCAATCAAAAGACACAGGGTATCAGAATGGATAAAAAAACAAAACCCATCTATATGTTGCCTACAAGAAACTCATTTGAAACCCGAAGACACCTTCAGATTTAAAGTGAGGGGGTGGAAAAGAATTTACCATGCTAATGGACATCAGAAGAAAGCAGGAGTGGCAATCCTTATATCAGATCAATTAGATTTTAAGCCAAAGACTATAATAAGAGATGAGGAAGGACACTATATCATACTCAAAGGATCTGTCCAACAAGAAAATCTAACAATTGTAAATATCTATGCCCCTAACGTGGGAGCAGCCAGCTATATAAACCAATTAATAACAAAATCAAAGAAACACATCAACAATCATACAATAATGGTAGGGGACTTTAACACTCCTCTCACTGAAATGGACAGATCATCCAAGCAAAAGATCAACAAGGAAATAAAGGCCTTAAATCACACACTGGACCAGATGGATATCACAGATATATTCAGAACATTTCATCCCAAAGCAACAGAATACACATTCTTCTCTAGTGCACATGGAACATTCTCCAGAATAGATCACATCCTCGGTCCTAAATCAGGTCTCAACTGGTGTCAAAAGATTGGGATCATTCCCTGCATATTTTCAGACCACAATGCTCTGAAGCTAGAACTCAATCACAAGAGGAAATTTGGAAAGAACCCAAATACATGGAGACTAAACAGCATCCTTCTAAAGAATGAATGGGTCAACCAGGAAATTAAAGAAGAATTGAAAACATTCATGGAAACAATGATAATGAAAATACAACGGTTCAAAATATGTGGGACACAACAAAGGCAGTCCTGAGAGGAAAATATATAGCAGTACAAGCCTTTCTCAAGAAACAAGAAAGGTCTCAGGTACACAACCTAACCCTACACCTAAAGGAGTTGGAGAAAGAACAAGAAAGAAACCCTAAACCCAGCAGGAGAAGAGAAATCATAAAGATCAGAGCAGAAATCAATGAAATAGAAACCAAAAAAACCAACAGAACAAATCAACAAAACTAGGAGCTGGTTCGTTGAAAGAATTAATAAGATTGATAAACCCCTGTCCAGACTTATCAAAAAGAAAAGAGAAAGGACCCAAATAAATAAAATCATGAATAAAAGAGGAGAGATCACAACAAACACCAAAGAAATACAGACAATCATAAGAACATATTATGAGCAACTCTATGCCAACAAGTTTGACAATCTGGAAGAAATGGATGCATTCCTAGAGATATATAAACTACCACAACTGAACCAGGAAGAAATAGAAAGCCTGAACAGACCCATAACCAGTAAGGAGATTGAAACAGTCATCAAAAATCTCCAAACAAACAAAAACCCAGAGCCAGACGGCTTCCTGGGGGAATTCTACCAAACATTTAAGGAAGAACTAATTCCTATTCTCCTGAAACTGTTCCAAAAAATAGAAATGGAAGGAAAACTTCCAAACTCATTTTAAGAGGCAGTATCACCTTGATCCCAAAACCAGGCAAGGATCCCATCAAAAAAGAGAACTACAGACCAATATCCTTGATGAACACAGATGCAAAATTCTCACCAAAATACTAGCCAATAGGATTCAACAGTACATTAAAAGGATTATTCACCACGACCAAGTGGGATTTATTCCAGGGCTGCAAGGTTGGTTCAACATCCGCAAATCAATCAATGTGATACAACACATTAATAAAAGAAAGAACAAGAACCATATGATACTCTCCATAGATGCTGAAAAAGCATTTGACAAAGTACAGCATCCCTTCCTGATCAAAACTCTTCAAAGTGTAGGGATAGAGGGCACATACCTCAATATTATCAAAGCCATCTATGAAAAACCCATCGCAAATATCATTCTCAATGGAGAAAAACTGAAAGCTTTTCCGCTAAGGTCAGGAACATGGCAGGGATGACCATTATCACCACTGCTATTCAACATAGTACTAGAAGTCCTAGCCTCAGCAATCAGACAACAAAAAGAAATTAAAGGCATCCAAATTGGCAAAGAAGAAGTCAAACTATCACTCTTTGCAGATGATATGATACTATATGTGGAAAACCCAAAAGACTCCACTCCAAAACTGCTAGAACTGGTACAGAAATTCAGTCAAGTGTCCGGATATAAAATCAATGCACAAAAATCAGTTGCATTTCTCTACACCAACAACAAGACCGAAGAAAGAGAAATTAAGGAGTCCATCCCATTTACAATTGCACCCAAAACTATAAGATACCTAGGAATAAACCTAACCAAAGAGACTAAGAATCTATACACAGAAAACTATAAAGCACTCATGAAAGAAATTGAGGAAGACACAAAGAAATGGAAAAATGTTCCATGCTCCTGGATTGGAAGAATAAATATTGTGAAAATGTCTATGCTACCTAAAGCAATCTACACATTTAATGAAATTGTTATAAAAGTACCATCCATTTTTTTCAAAGAAATGGAACAAATAATCTTAAAATTTATATGGAACCAGAAAAGACCTCGAATAGCCAAAGGAATATTGAAAAAGAAAGCCAAAGCTGGTGGCATCACAATTCCGGACTTCAAGCTCTACTACAAAGCTGTCGTCATCAAGACAGCATGGTACTGGCACAAAAACAGACACATAGATCAATGGAACAGAATAGAGAGCCCAGAAATAGACCCTCAACTCTATGGTCAACTAATCTTCGACAAAGCAGGAAAGAATGTCCAATGGAAAAAAGACAGCCTCTTCAACAAGTGGTGTTGGGAAAATTGGATGGCCACATTCAGAAAAATGATATTGGGCCATTTCTTTACACCACACACGAAAATAGACTCAAAATGGATGAAGGACCTCAATGTGAAAAAGGAATCCATCAAAATCCTTGAGGAGAACACAGGCAGCAACCTCTTTGACCTCAGCCGCAGCAACATCTTCCTAGGAACATCGCCAAAGGCAAGGGAAGCAAGGGCAAAAATGAACTATTGGGATTTTATCAAGACCAAAAGGTTTTGCACAGCAAAGGAAACAGTTAACAAAACCAAAAGACAACTGACAGAATGGGAGAAGATATTTGCAAACGAAATATCAGATAAAGGGCTAGTGTCCAGAATCTATAAAGAACTTAGCAAACTCAACACCCAAAGAACAAATAATCCAATCAAGAAATGGGCAGAAGACATGGAACAGACATTTCTGCAAAGAAGACATCCAGATGGCCAACAGACACATGAAAAAGTGTTCCATATCACTCGGCATCAGGGAAATACAAATCAAAACCACAATGAGATACCACCTCACACCAGTCAGAATGGCTAAAATTAACAAATCAGGAAATGACAGATGCTGGCGAGGATGCGGAGAAAGGGGAACCCTCCTACACTGTTGGTGGGAATGCAAGCTGGTGCAACCACTCTGGAAAACAGCAGGGAGGTTCCTCAAAATGTTGAAAATAGAACTACCCTATGACCCAGCAATTGCACTGCTGGGTATTTACCCTAAAGATACAAACATAGTGATCCGAAGGGGCACATGCACCCGAATGTTTATAGCAGCAATGTCTACAATAGCCAAACTATGGAAAGAACCTAGATGTCCATCAACAGACGAATGGATAAAGAAGAAGTGGTATATATACACAATGGAATACTATGCAGCCATCAAAAGAAATGATATCTTGCCATTTGCGACAACGTGGATGGAACTAGAGGGTATCATGCTTAGCGAAATAAGTCAATCGGAGAAAGACAACTATTATATGATCTCCCTGATATGAGGGAGAGGAGATGCAACATGGGGGTTAAGGGGGTAGGAGAAGAGTAAATGAAGCAAGATGGGATTGGGAGGGAGATAAACCATAAGCGACTCTTAATCTCACAAAACAAACTGAGGGTTGCTGGGGGGAGGGGGGTTGGGGGGTTGGGGTTATTATGGACATTGGGGAGGGTATGTGCTATGGTGAGTGCTGTGAAGTGTGTAAACCTGGCGATTCACAGACCTGTACCCCTGGGGAAAAAAAATATATGTTTATAAAAAATAAAGTTAAAAAATAAATAAATAAATAAATAAATAAATAAATATATCAACTGGTTAAAAAAAAAAAGAAGGTTCCATGTGCACTCGAAAAGAATGAGTATTCTGTTATTTTAGGGTTGAATGTTCTGTTATATCTATGAGGTCCATCTCAACCAATGTGTCATTCAATGCTCTTGCTTCTTTATTGATTTTCTGCTTGAATGATCTGTCTATTTCTGAGAGAAGCGTGTTAAGATCTCCTACTATTAATGTATTCATATCAATATGACTCTTTATCTTGATTAACAGTGTCTTATGTAGTTGGCTGCTCCCTTATTGGAGCATAAATATTTACATTTGTTAGATCTTCTTGGTGGATAGACCCTTTAAGAATGATGTAGTGTCCTTCTTTATCTCCTATGTGTATCCAGTCTTCTTTTGAGGCCCATTGGCATGAAAGATGCTTCTCCATCCCTTCACTTTCAGTTTGGATGTATCCTTTCCAATTGGGTCTCTTGTTGACAACATATGGATGGGTCCTGTCATTTTATCCAATCTGCTACCCTGTGTCATTTTATTGGAGTGTTTATGCCATTCACTTTGAGAATGATTATTGAGAGATACATTTTTATTGACATCGTGTTACCTGTGAAGTCCATGTTTTTTAGATTGTCTCCATAAATTTCTGTTCAATTACAGTCTTGGGTTCTTTCTTCTGTTATGGAAACCCCTTTCATATTTCTCATAGTGCTGGCTTGGTGGTCACATCCTCTTTTAAACCTTGATGGTCTTGGAAGCTCTTTATTTTTCCTTCCATTTTGATTGTTGGTCTTGTTGGATACAGTATTCTTGGCTGCAAGTTCCTCTCATTTAGTACCCTGAATACATCTTGCCAGCCCTTTCTGGCTTTCCAGGTTTCTGTGGACAGGTCTGACATTATTCAGCTGGGCCTTCCTCTGTACATATGGAATCTCTTTTCCCTGTTTTCAAGAGCTCCTGTCTAAAATTATGATTCATCGGTTCACAATCAGTTATTTTGAGGTCTTTCTAGATTCTATGATCTTGGAGGGGGACCTTACTGCCTCTAGGACATGAACGCTGGTTCCATTCCCCAGATTAGGAAAATTTTCATGTAGCATTTATTCAACTATATCCTCTAGTCTTCTTTCTTTCTCCTCCCCCTCAGGGATTCCAGTAATTCTGACGTTATAACGTTTCATAGCCTCATTTATTCCCCTAATTCTGTTTTCATGGCTTCTACGCTGTTTGTTCCAGGCTTCCTCCTGATCCTTTTTTTGTCCTCTATATCACTAATTCTCTCTTCTGCCTCAGTTTCCCTAGCTGCTAGAAAATTTATATTAGATTGGAAATCATTGAGAGCATTGTTAACATCTTCCCTGGTGACTTTCACTTCTGCCCTAATCAATTACATTTTGTCACTGATGATTTTTTCCAATCTAGCCATTGTCTGGATAAGTGTTACCCTGAATTCCCTTTCCAACATACTGTTTATGTCCACATCCAATAGCTCTGATGGAGAGGGCACAGTCTCTGAATTTTTTCTCTGTTGGGCATTTCTCCTCCTAGTCATTTTGGTGAGAGATGCCTGAGGGGATTATTGCTAAAAGTGTCAACATGATCCAGGCAAGGTGCACCCTGGAATGCTTTTGAGCAATTGGGAGTCCCCAGCAAAAGTAAAGAAAAAAGAGAGAAAGAGAGAAACAGGGAAAAAAAGAAAAGAAAAAAAAGAGTACCCAGCCCAAGTGGGCCCCAAAGGTAAGATTTATAAAGCATACAAACAAAAACAGAAAAACAGAAAGACCAACAAAAGTAAAAGAGAAGAAAAGAAAGAACCCAGCCAAAAATGACACCCAGGTATAAGATTTATATACTACCAGAACAAAAACAAATACACAGAAACACTGACAGATGAAAAAGATGGGAGGGTGGTTATAAATTCTCAGTGTGGGTGAGGAAGGTTATTTTGATTCTTCCTGGGTGTATCTTGATATCTTTGTTAAAGGACTCAACTTTCCCGAGATGAAGATGGTTTAAATCTGGGTATATATAGGGATTGTATTGATTGGAGAAAGAGGATTATATTGAAGCTTATCTCTATATGAATATTTAAAAAATGCAAAAAACCCCACAGGAGTATGTATCAAAAAGCTCAAGTTAAAAGGTTATTATGGAATTTGTTTTACTGAAACTCTCATTGTGATGGTAAATAGGTTAGAAAAATTATTTAAAACATTAAAAAATGAGAATAATGGGAGCAAATTAAAAATAAAAGTTGTATCTATGAAATATATAGGTTTTAGGACAATACCAGCAGCATATTATCTTCTTTTCCCCAATATTGGGGTTTTATAGTTTTATGGGGACCCTGTGGTGGTTGTCCTTGTGTGGTTTTTTTTGTTTGTTTGTTTTGTGTGTGTGTGTGTGTGTCTTTTGTTTTGTTTTTTGTTTTTTTTTTTTTTGTTTTGTTTTGTTTTGTTTTGTTTTGGCTCTCTTTCTGGGGGAGGGGCCTGCGACATGGTTTTTCAAGCAGTCTTGCTAGAGTTGAGTTCTCCTGGTCCCTATCAAGTTGCTGGGCTCTGAGGATACCGATTTTTCAGGCTTTTGCTCTCTGGAGGCTTTTTTCCCTCCCCTTGGTGGATTTTTGTGGTTCTTCAGAGGTTTAGAGGAAAGTAAACTGCACCCAGACCTCCATCTCAGAGAGCACCCCCCGTCTGTTCCCCTCTGGGTGGTCCAGAGCACACAGACTCCCCTCTGCCACCTCCCACCAGCAGAGCACATCCCCAGCCACAGTCTCAAGTGTCACAGAATCTCCTGCTTATACCCTGGTGCTACTAAAACCATGATCAATATTAGTCTGGAGAGCTGCTTCCAGTGGCTGCCTTTGCCACAGCTGTTTGGACAGGTCCAGACAGCCAGACAGATCCCAACCAGAGATAGCATGCTGAGATTTTCCCCTTCCACTGGGGCTGGGCGTGTTCAGACTCTCGCTGGTCCTGGAGAGCACCACTAGTGCCCACGTGCACCTCTCTCAGGGGAGGGTGTAGAGCACAGCTCAGACTGAGGTCTCGCAGCCCGCATGCAGAGTGCAAAAGGCTGTGGTTCTAGAGAGTGCCAACTGGCATCCACAGCAGACTCTTTCATGCATGCCACCACCCAGATGCTCTCCTGTGTGCCAGTGGCTCAGGGATCATGGCCTGGATCCTTGGCCACACTCTCTCTGGCATGGTGTTGGCAGTAGCCATCCTGGGTCTGTGGGCTTAAGCCCTTGCCCCTAACCTCCCCATTCCACCAATTTCCCCTTAAGATCTTTTGCTCTCTTTGAGTGCTTTTCACCAGACTCCAAGTTAATGTTCATCCCCGATCCCAGGGCACTCTCATATTGGGGTATTACTTTCCAATGGGTCGCTTCTGGTGGCTTCCTATCCCTTTTGTTTCTTCCGATATTAGTCTGATATTCCCACTAGCTTTACCTGTCCACTGGCATCTTCCACCCCTGTAGAGATCCAGAAGTGTATAATCCTACATCTCAGGCTGATTTCATGTGTGTTCAGAGTGTTCTGATAGATAATCATCTCATGTTAGTGGAGAGTTGAAAAATCATCTCCTGCTTCTCTGCCATCTTTGAACATTTACAGTTTTTCCCCATTGAGAATGATATTTCCTGTGTGTTTTTCATAGATGACTTTGATGATATTGAGGTATGTAACCTCTATCCCTATACTTTGAAGCGTTTTGATCAAGATAGGATGCTGTACTTTGTCAAATGCTTTTTAGCATCTATTGAGAGTATTATACAGTTCTTGTTCTTTCTTTTATTAATGTATCACATTGATTAATTTGCGGATATTGAACCATCCTTGCAACCCAGGAATAAATCCCACTTTGTTGTGGTGAATAATCTTTTTAATGTACTGTTTGATCCTATTGGCTACTATTTTGGTGAGAATTTTTGCGTCCATGTTCATTAAGGATATTGGTCTGAAATTCTCCTTTTTGATGGCATCTTTTTCTGGTTTTGGGATCAAGGTAATGCTGCCCCAGGGACCACTGACTCAAGCCCATGTGGGATCTCTGAGCCACAGACAGGGGCTGGCTTCAGCTGTCCTGGGACTGTGGGCTTAGGTCCATGTCTGTGGACCCCTGGTCCTATCAATTGTTGCTTAAGTTCCTTTGTTCTTTTTGAGTGCTGTTATCATTCCCTTCCCGATTCACAGTCACTGAGCTCCAAGCTATTGTGGGTCCCCAAGCACAGGACACTTTCACATTGAGGTATTACTTTCCAGTGGTTCACTTCTGGTGGCTCTCTCCCCCTTCTGTTTATCCTCTGATATATATTCACATACTCCCAACTCTTCTTTACTTCTCCACTGATGATCCTCTGCCCCTGTAGAGATCCAGAAGTGTATAATCTTACATCTCAGGCTGATTTCCAGAGCATTTCAGAGTACTCTGGTAGACATCTAGCTCAACTCAGGGGACCGGTTGAAATAGGGTCATCTACTCCTCCACCATCTTGCCCCTCCCCTGAGTTGTCCTTTTAAGGATTTATTTATTTTAGAGCTAGAGAGTGGGGGGCAGGGAAAGGGAAAGAAACTTCAAGCAAACTTCTGGCTGGGAATGGAACCCAATGTAGGGCTTGCTCTCACTACCCATGAGATCATGACCTGAGCTGATACCAAGAGTGAAACTCTTTTTTTTTCCTTTTTTATTTTATTTTAGTATTATATTTTATTTAATTAACATATAATGTATTATTTGCTTCAGGGGTACAGGTCAGTGAATCATCAGTCCTACACAATTTACAGCACTCACCTTAGCATATACCCTCCCTAAAGTCCATAACCCAACCACCGCTCCCTTCCACCCACCTCCCCTCCAGCAACCCGTAGCCCATTTCCTGAGATTAAGAGTTTCTTATGGTTTGTCTCCCTCCCTGGTCCCTTCTTGTTTTATTTTTTCTTTCCCTTCCCCCCTTACCCCCTGCCTTGCCTCTCAAATTGTTTATATAAGAAAGATCATATAATAATTGTCTTTCCAGGAGTCAAACTTTTAACCGATGGTGTCACCTAGGTGCCCCTTTGAGTTTTTCTTTTTTTAAGATTTTATTTATTTATTTGTGAGGTGGGGGAGAAAGAGAACACAAACATGGGGAGAAGCAGGCAGAGGGATAAGCAGGATCCCTGCTGGGCATGGAGCCCAATGCAGGACTGAGCCTAGAGCCTTGGGATCATGAGTCGAGCTGAAGACAGATGTCCACCCTACTCAGTATTTTAAAGACAGGGAAAAAAAATGAAAAAAGAAAAAGAAAAAAAAAGAAAAATTGACCACCAGGAGAGTACAGGTGAAAATGGTGGCATAGGAAGAGCCTGAAGTTGCCTCCTCAATGGACATACCTATTATTTACCTACCTTTAGAGCAATTGCTTCTGAAGAAGAACTGATGGCTGATTGAAAAGTGTCTGCACAAAAAATGAGAGAATGACCACATAGATGAGTGTAGGAGAGGTGAAGACACAGTAATGATGGAACTCCACCCCAGCATGGTTACCTGTGGTATGGAAGGCCCATATCCAGACTTGTTCTGGAGTACAGTAAACAGTGGGTTAAAGGACAACTAGGGTATAAGTGGAGGGAATCAATCTACTAACCACAGAGTGCACCAATCAAATAGGGAACTGTTGGAAGTCTCTCCAAGGTTGAAAGCACTGGTAAATGCTATTTTTTAATGTTATGCTCCATCTTGATTATATGGGCAGGAGCAGAGTCCAGGTGCCATAGGTGGCCTGCTAAAACCATCCCAGTGCTCACCATGCCTCTGGCCCCAAATTTCCATCTGTCCCCCCAAAATATCCCCAGAGCAGTGCACCCAGAGCCCGCCAACTGCATTTATCCCATGTCCAGTCATTCCCTCAAAACACACTTGGTGCAGAATGGTTCAAGATCCCCTTAGCCTGTACCTAACCCAACAATCTTGCTAAGGCTGACCTAAGGCAATATGCAATGAACACCCTGGGCACAAGGCTGCTACAGTTTCAGCCATACCACCATGGTGGTCCTACTGCTTTATATCCCATGAACCCTGTAGCTGGCAACTTCTCTAGTCCCAGTCATCTTGCAAAGGTGTCACTGGGAAGCACATCCCAAGAATAACACAACTTACACCTGCTACATCTCTATCCATCACACAATGGTGGCCCTAGTGTAGCATACTCTGGAATGCCCATCATGCGCCTGTTCATTACATCAGGCAGACCTAGGGTGCAGTGCACGACACTCCTCCTGGCTCTTGCCAGCAGTCCTGTCAGTGTGACCCAGTGCAGAGTACGCTGAGACCCCCAAAGTTTGCTTGCTCCAACTCCAATGCCCTACCAGGGTGGCACAAGTGTGGCATGCTTTGGGACTCTCCTTACATGACTGATCCAGCTCTATCCATCTTACCAGGATGGGCCTGGCATGTCATGCCATCATTGGCCTGCTCCAGCTCCAGCCATCCCATCAAGGTAGTTCTGGTTCAATGCACCCAGGAAGTCCTCAGCCCGCATTTGCTCCAACTCAGGCCACCATATCAAGACAGTCCCAATATTGCATGCCCCAGGAAACCCTCACCCCACACCAGCTCCACCACCAATAAACCTGCCAAAGCCACCAGGCACATGCATTCTGTGAAGGAGATACCCCAACACAAGGCCACTCCTTCTAGACTGTTGGATTTAGCTGTTTTGCCTAATTCATAGAATCAAATACAGGAGATCCAAAAAAAAAAAAAAAAGAAAAGAAAAGATGAGGAATATGTTTCAAACAAAACAGGATAAAATATCAGCAAAAAAAAAAAAAACCCTAATAATGGGGCCCCTGGGTAGTTCAGTTGTGAAGAATCTGCCTTTGGCTCAGGTCATGATCCCAGGGTCCTGGGACTGAGCCCTGCATCAGACTCCCTGCTTAGTGAGGACACTGCTTCTTCTTCTCCCTCTGCCTGCTTCTCTCCCTACTTGTGTTCTCTCTGTCAAATAAATAAATAAAATCTTAGGGGCACCTGGGTGGCTCAGTGGTTTAAAGCCTCTGCCTTTGGCTCAGGTTATGATCCGAGGGTCCTGGGATCAAGCCCCACGTCGGGCTCTCTGCTTAGCAGGGAGCCTGCTTCCCCTTCTCTCTATCTGCCTGCCTCTCTGCCTACTTGTGATCTCTGTCTGTCAAATAAATAAATAAAATATTTAAAAAAATAAAATCTTTAAAAAATCCCTAATGAAATACAGATAAGTAATTTACCTATAAAGAATTTACAGTAATTATCATAAAAATGTTCACTGAACACAGGAGAAAATTGGAGGAATGCTGTGAGAACGTCAATGAAGATACAGAATATATAAAAACTTCAGAACTGAAAAATACAATAACTGAAATGAAAAATACACTAGATGAAAAAAATCTAGCAGATTAGATAATACAGAAGAATAAATCAATGAACTTAAAGACAGAATAGTAAAAATCACCCAATCAGAACAGAAAAAGAAAATAATAATAATTTTTAAAATAAGATAGTTTAAGGACCCTCTGTGGTATACTAACATTAAGGATACTAATATTCTCATGAGGAATCCCCCCGCAAAATGAGTGGAAAGTAAAGGGCAGAAATAATGGTATCAAGTTTTCCTAACCTGGAGAAAGAAACAGACATCCATATAAAGGAAACACAGAAAGCCCTATATAAGATGAACTCAAGGAGAATCACATCAAGATATATTATAGTTAATGTGGCAAAAATTAAAGATAAAGGGAGAATCTTGGGATGCCTGTGTGTCTCAGTTGGTTAGGCATCTGCCTTTGTCTCAGGTCGTGATCCCAAGGAAATAGTTCAGTCACTCTAAAAGCTATTATAAACATTGAAAGACAAAAACAGTAAAAGCAACTATAATTAATCTATAACTACAATCAGTAGTTAAGGGATACATAAAATAAAAAATGTAAAATATGACATCAAAACAAAAAATGAAGTAAAGGGTAAAAATTTGTTTTATAATACATTTAAACTTAAGTGACTTAAGTGACTGCCAGATGAAAATAGCATGATATATATGTGTATTATATATGTATATACATACACATATATGTCAATGTTGAACTTCATGGTAACTATAAACCATAACCTATAATAGATGCATAAAAAAATGAGAAAGATACCCAATCTCAACACTGAAGAAAACTATCAACCAAAGGGAGAGACTGCAAGAAGGAAAAAGGAATAGAGAACTACAAAAGCAATTAACAAAATGGCAATAATTACATATCTATTAATAATTTTTGAAGTGAAAATAGAATAAATGTTCCAATTAAAAGACATTGTTAGGAGGGAGGGTCCAAGCTGGTGATGTAGGAAGAATGCGAACTCACCTCTTTCACCAACCTACCAAATTTATTCGTATTTATACAATAGCCCCTGAGGAAGAGCTGAGGGATGACTGAACAACTTCCGTATGAAAAATAGAAACCACAGAGAATGGGAAGAAAGATGGAGATACAATAAAAAAGGGGACCCCCAGTTCCAGTGTTGTGAAGTCCGGTGCCAAAGGATTGCACTGCGGGATAGTGAACAGATTCATTTACCTGGGGCGCAGTAAGGAATACATGGTTTGAAATATTAACTAGAATATAACAGACAAGCCCTAAGAGCTTGTTAAATGTCAGGGAAGCTGCTGGAACTCTCTCCAGGTCAGAGGGGTTGGTGAATACCACAGTGTAGGTTCTCCTTCCACCTTGATAGGAGTGATGGGAGCAGGAAGCAGGTGCCACCATAGCCAGCCTGCAAACTCAATATGCTGAGATTTTTAAGGCTACACCAGTCCCAGCCATCTCACCAAGGCAACCCTAGCATGGCAAAAACTGGACACCCATAGTCAGTGCTCGCTACAGCTCCAGCCATCTTATCAATGTGACACAGCCATAAAGCACCCCTGAACAATCCAGGAATGTACCATTTTGGTGACAGAAAACTTGCCAGGGTACCCCCAGTACAGAGTGCTCATGTAACTTTCAGCATGTGTACACTTTAGCTCTGATTACTCTGTCAGGGAGCTGCCAGTGGGAATGACCCAAGATGCCCCAGAATATATCCACTTTGGATCCAGCCACCCTGCCATGGTACTATCTGAGCCAGGCAGCCTGGGAATCCCCAGATTTCACTAACTTCAGCTTCAGCTATGCTATAAATGGTCCCTCTGTCCTAAAAGCTTGAAGACCACCAAAGCACATGACCATGTTAGCTTCAGCTGTTTTTCCCAAGACCCCTTCTTCAGGAAGAGCCAGAGGATCATCCCATCGTGTGCCCACTTCATTTCCTGTCATCCCACCAGAGTGATCCCAGCAAGCAGTGCCCAGGTAACGCTACCTCATGCCAGTTGCAGCTCTAGCCTGCCAATGTCATCAGGTACACATAGTCTGAACAGAGGGATGACTATACACAATATCAATCACTGAAGGTTAGGAAAGGTAGCTGTTGTGCCAAATCCACAGAAAGAAACATAGACAGTCAAGAAAATAAGAACTCAGAGAAACATGCCTTAAATGAAATAATAAGATGAAACTCAGGGGGAAAAATAACAGTGTTCAATGTAATAATCAGAAATATAATCACCTGACTGGAGAAAAAAGTGAATAAACTCAGTGAGTATGTTAACAAATAGATAGAAAATGTAAAAACATTACCAAGCAGAGTTGAAGAATATAATGAATGAAATAAAAAATACACTAGAGGGAATCAACAGTGCCTTAGAGAATACAGAAGAGTAGATCATTGATTTGGAAGACAAAGTAATAGAAAACACCAAAGCTAAACAGAATTTTTAAAAAAGAGGGTAGGTTAAGAGATCTTGTTGACAACATCAAGAGGACAAGAATCCACACTGTAGGGGGTCCCAGAAAGGAGAAGGAAAGAGGAAGAAAACATAGTTGAAAAAAATAAGAGGTAAATACTTCTGTAACCTGGGGAAAGAAACAGAAATGCAAATTCAAGACACACGGAATGTCCCAAACAAGAGGAACCCAAAAATGTCCATATCATGACACATATTAATTGAAATTTCAAAGAATAATTAGAATTTTCAAAGCAGAAAAAGAGAGATTAAACTAGCTATGTACCAGGGAAATCCCAGAAGATTATGAACTGAGTTATCAGCAGAATCTTTGCAGGTGAAAAGAAAGTGGCATGATATGTTCAAATAGCTAAAAGGAAAAAACAATAACAATAACAAGAATACTCTACCTGAAAATGTTATCACTTGAAATTGGAGGAGAAATTGTTTCTCAAATAAACAAAAGTTAAATTAGTTCATCACTACTAAACCAAACTTACAAAGATGTTGAAGGGAATTTAAAAGGGATGGGGGAAAGGACACAGAAGTAAAAACATCATAAAAGAATGAAAATTTCATGAGTAAAACCAAACATACAGTAAAAATTGTATAGAAATCACTTACAAAGCTACTGTGAAGGTTAAAATACAAAAATGAAATCAATTACATTTAAAAATTAATTAAGCTGGCTCACAAAAAAGCATGTAAAATATTACAATATATACATAACACAGAGACACGGTGTAAAAATAAAGTAATTTTAGAATGTCTTTGAACTTAAGTGACAATCAATATATACTTACATAATTAGGATGTTATACATGAAACTCATAGTAAGCACAAGTCCAAAGCCTGTAAGAGATACAAAAAAAGGGGTGCCTGGGTGGCTCAGTGGGTTAAAACCTCTGCCTTCAGCTCAGGTCATGATCCCAGGGTCCTGGGATCAAGCCCCACATCGGGCTCTCTGCTCAGCAGGGAGCCTGCTTCCCCCTCTCTCTCTGCCTACCTCTCTGCCTACTTGTGATCTGTCTGTCAAATAAATAAATAAAATATTTTAAAAAAAGAGATACACACAAAATAAAGAGAAATCCAAGCATAACACTAAAGAAAGCCATTGGTCTTGGAAAATAGAGCAATAGAAGAAGAAGGAACAAAAAAGAACCTAAAAAGAGCTAGAAAACAATGACCAAAATGCCAATGAGTATATACCTATCAATAATCACTTTAAATGTAAATGATCTAAATGCTCCAGTCAAAACACAGGGTGACAAATGGATAAAAAAACAAGACCCATCTACATGCTGCCTACAAAAGGCTCACTTCATACTTAAAGAAACATCCAGACTACGAATGAATTAATGAAAAAAAAATATTCCATGCAAATGGAGGGAAAATAAAACAGGGGTAGAAATACTTATATCAGACAAAATAGACTTTAAAGAGAATGGAGTGCATGTATTGCATGCAACACTGGGTGTGGTGCATAACAATGAATTCTGGAACACTGAAAAGAAATTTTAAAAAGTAAATTAAAAATTTTAAAAAAAGACACAAGTTAAATAAAATACCTAGTCTAAAATACCAAAAAAAAAAAAAGACTTTAATAAGAGACAAAGAAGAGCATTACATAATGATAAAGGGGTCAGTCTATAAAAGATACAAAAATTATGCATATCTATGGACCCAAAATTGGAACACCTAAATACATAAAATAAATATTAACAAACATGAAGGGAAAATTTGACAATAATACAATAATAGTAGGTAGTTTGAACACCCCTCTTATATCTATTGATAGGTCATCCAGGAAGAAAATCAATAAAGAGACCATATCTTGGAATGACCCATTAGAACAGTAGAAGAGATGGACTTAATAGATATGCACAAAACATTCCATCCTGAAACAACAGCATACACATTATTTTCAAGTGCATATGAAACAATCTCCAGGATAGATTATGTATTAAGCCACAAAACAAGTCACAAAAATTTAAGATTGAAATCATGTCAATCATCTTGTCTGACCTTAAGTGTATGAAATTAGAAATCAATTACAAGAAAAACAAACTGAAAAAAAATGACAGACATGTGAAGGCTAAACAACATATTACTGAACAACCAATGGGTCAACTATTGATCAAAGAAGAAATTAAAAAAAAATGCATGGAGACGAAGAGAATGAAAACACAATAGTCCAAAATCTAGAAATACAGTGAAAGCAGTTTTAAGTAGAAAACATCTGAGTGAATGAATGAATGAATGAATGTACTTAGTGCCCCTGTGTTACTTGTAAAGTTGGTGCTTCGGATGATGTTCTCTGCTCCTTTCTAGTCTCTGCTGGTTTTGACTTTTTTTTCCCTATTCAAAGATCCCCCCTTAACATTTCTTTATGGGCTGGCTTAGTGGTTATGAACTCCTTTAGTTTTTGTTTGTCTTGGAAACTCTTCATCTTGCCTATTCCAAATGACAGACTTGCTGTATAAAGTATTTTGTTTGCGTATTTTTTCCCATTCAGCACATTGAATATATCCTGCAACTCTCTAACTCTCTTCTGACCTGCCATGTTTCTGTGAACAGATCTACTGTGAACCTGATCTGTCTTCCCTTGTAAGTTAAGGACTTTTTCCCCATCTGCTTTCAGGATTCTTTCCTTTTCTACGTATTTTGTGATATATATATATATATATATATATATATATATTCCCAAAAATCCATTTTCGCCTTTGTTTCCTTTGCCTTTGGAGACATATCTTGAAAGAAGTTGCTGTGGCTGATATCAAACGAAGAGGTTACTGCCTATGTTCTCCTTGAGGATTCTGATGGATTCCTCCTTCACGTTGAGATCTTATATACATTTTGAGTTTATCTTTGTGTATGGTGTAAGAAAATGGTTGAGTTTCATTCTTCTACACAGAGCTGTCCAATTTTCCCAGCACCATTTATTGAAGAGACTGTCTTTTTTCCACTGAATATTTTTTCCTGCTTTGTCGAAGATTATTTGACCATAGAGTTGAGGGTCCATATCTGCGCCCTCTACTCTGTTCCACTGGTCTATGTGTCTGTTTTTATGTCAGTACCATGCTGTCTTGGTGATCACAGCTTTGTAGTAAAGCTTGAAATCAGGCAACGTGATGACCCCAGATCTGTTTCTTTTTTTCAGCATTTCCTTAGCAATTCCGGGTCTCTTCTGATTCCACACAAATTTTTGTATTGTTTGCTTCAGGTCTTTGAAAAATGCTGGTGGAATTTTGATCAGAATGGCATTAAAAGTATAGATTGCTCTAGGCAGTACAGACAATTTAGCAATGTTTATTTTTCCGATCCATGAGCATGGAATGGTCTTCCATCTTTTTGTGTCTTCTTCAATTTCTTTCATGAGTGTTCTGTAGTTCCTCAAGTACAGATCCTTTACCTCTTTGGTTAGGTTTATTCCCAGGGATAGTATGGTTCCTGGTGCTACAGTAAATTGAATTGATTCTCTGATTTCCCTTTCTTTATTTTCATTGTTAGTGTATAAGAAAGCAACTGATTTCTGTACATTGACTATGTATCCTGCCATATTACTGAATTTCTGTATGAGTTCTAATAGTTTGGGGGTGGAGTCTTTTGTGTCTTTCATATAAATGATCATGTCATCTGCGAAGAGAGACAGTTTGACTTCTTCATTGCCAATTTGAATACATTTTCTTTTGCTTTGTTTTCTGATTGCTGTTGCTTGGACTTCTAATACTATGTTGAATAAGAGTGGTGAGAGTGGGCATCCTTGTTGTGTTCCTGATCTCAACAGGAAGGCTGTGAGTTTTTTCCCATTGAGGATGATATTTGCTATGGGTTTTTCATAGATAGACTTTATGAAGTTCAGGAATGTTCCCTTAATCCCCATACTTTGAAGTGTTTTAATCAGGAACGGATGCTGGATTTTGTGAAATGGTTTTTCTGCATCAATTGAGAGGACCATGTGGTTCTTCTCTCTTCTCTTATGGATTTGTTCTATCACATTGATTGATTTGCCAATGTTGAACCATCCTTGAAACCCAGGGATGAATCCCACCTGGTCATAGTGGATAATCTTTTTAATGTGATGTTGTATCCTATTTGCTAGGATCTTGTTGAGAATCTTAGCATCCATATTCATCAGTGATATTGGTATGAAATTCTCCTTTTTGGTGGGGTCTTTGCCTGGTTTGGGGATCAGGGTAATGCTGGCTTCATAAAAAAGAGTCTGGAAGTTTTCCTTCTGCTTCAACTTTTTTGAAATAGCTTCAGGAGAATAGGTGTTATTTCTTCTTTAAAAGTTTGGTAGAATTCCCCAGGGAATCCGTCAGGTCCTGGGGTCTTGTTTTTTGGGAGGTTTTTGATCATTGCTTCAATCTCGTTACTAGATATTGGTCTATTCAGGTTGTCAGTTTCTTCCTGGTTCAATTTTGGGAGTTTATAGTTTTCCAGGAATACATCCATTTCATCTAGGTTGCTTAAGTTATTGGCATATAACTTTGATAATAATTTCTGATGATTTTTTCTATTTCCTTGGTGTTAATTGTGATCTCTCTCTTTTCATTCATAATTTTATTAATTTGAGTCTTCTCTCTTTTATTTTGGATTACTTTGGTCGATGGTTTATTGATCTTATTGATTCCTTTAAAAAACCAGCTTCTAGTTTCACTGATGCATCTACTATATCTCTAGTTTCTATCTCATTGATTTCTGCTCTAATCTTGATTATTTCCTTTCTTGTGTGTGGAGCTTGCTTAATTTCTTGTTGATTCTCCAGTTCTTTAAGGTGTAGAGACAGCTGGTGTATTCTGGATTTTTCAGTTTTTTTGAGGGAGGCTTGGATGGCTATGTATTTCCCCCTTAAGACTGCCTTTGCTGTATCCCATAGGTTTTGGATCAAACTGTCTTCATTCTCATTGGTTTCCATAAATTGTTTAAGTTTTCCTTTGATATCCTGGTTTATCCAAGCATTCTTAAGCAAGGTGGTCTTTAGCTTCCAGGTGTTTGCATCTCTTCCAAACTTTTCCTTGTGGTTGAGCTCCAGTTTCAAAGCATTGTGATCTGAGAATATGCAGGGAATAATCTTAATCTTTTGGTATCGGTTGAACCCTGATTTGTGACCCAATATGTGGTGTATTCTGGAGAATGTTCCATGTCGTTTTAGGGTGGAATGTTCTGTATATATCTATGAGGTCCATCTGGTCCAATGTGTCATTCAATGCTCTCGTTTCTTTATTGATTTTCTGCTTGGATGATCTGATTACCGAGAGTGGTGTGTTAAGATCCCCTACTATTAATGTATTCATCTCAATATGTCTCTTTATCTCGATTAACAGTTTTCTTATGTAATTGACTGCTCCCCTATTGGGGGCATAAATATTTACAATTGTTAAATCTTTTTGGTGTATAGTCCCTTTAAGAATTATGTAGTGTCCTTCCGTATCTCTGACTACAGTCTTTAGTTTAAAATCGAATTTACCTGATATGAGAATCACTACCCCAGCCTTCCTTTGAGGTCCATTGGCATGAAAGATGTGTCTCCATCTCTTCACTTTCAGTCTGGATGTATCCTTAGGCTCAAAATGGGTCTCTTGTAGACAGCATATGGATGGGTCCTGTCATGTTATCCAATCTTCAACCCTATGCCATTTTATGGGTGCATTAATGCCATTCATGTTGAGAGTGATTACTGAGAGATACCTTTTTATTGACATTGTGTTACCTGTGAAGTCTTTGTTTCTATAGATTGTCTCCATATATTTCTGTTCAATGATATTCTTGACTTTTTTTTCCCTCTTTTATAAAAGCCCCTTAATATTTCTTGCAGTGTTGGCTTGGTGTTCCCATACTCTTTTAAACCTTGCCAGTCTTGGAAGTTCTTTATCTCTCCATCCATTTTGAATGTCAGTGTTGCTGGATAAAGTAGTCTTGGCTGCATGTTCTTCTCATGTAGTGCCCTGAATACATCTTGCCAGCCCTTTCTGGCTTGCCAGGTTTCTGTGGACAGGTCTGACATTATTCTGATGGGCTTTCCTCCATACATAAGGGATTTCTTCCCTCTAGCTGCTTTCAAGAGCTCCTGTCTAAAATTATGATTCATCATTTTCACAATCAGGTGTCTTAAGGTCTTTCTAGATTCTATGATCTTGGGGGCAAACCTTTCTGCTTTTAGGACTGGAACGCTGGTTCCATTCACCAGATTTGGGAAACTTTCATGGAGAATTTGTTCAACTATATTTTCTAGTCTTCTTTCTTTCTGCGCTGCCTCAGGGATTCCAAATTTTGATGCTGGAACATTTCGTGGCATCATTTATTTCCCTAATTCTGTTTTCATGGCTTCTAAGCTGTTTGTTCCAGACTTCTTCCTGATTCTTTTTCATCTTTTGGTGAGACATGTCACCACCTCCAGAACTGAGGTATTGTGGAATTCTTTCGTCAAGAGAGTTGGTATGGACAGGGGTTTGTGCTGGTCTTCTGGGGCAGAGGCCTGCTGCACTGGAAGTGAAATAATTATGACTGAGAGTGACAGTTCTACTGGAATGCAGGGGAGTGAGAGTTAGTGTAAGCAAATTGGTAACCAGTGTCCACTCTGTACTGTGTTGTGCAGGTACCTCTGTGTTTATTCTGAGAGGTGGGGGAGGAAAAGGTCATTTGCTAACTCCTTTGTTCCCAGAGAGTTTTCTCCATGAATGGTTCCTTTCAGGGACCTACTCAGAGAAAAGTAAATAATCTCTCAAGTGTGTGCCCCAGGTGCTCTTCAATTCACTGTTTATAGGGTATATGCCACCTAGGTGATTGCCTGTTTTCTATTCAGGTGCAGTCCAGGTTTTATTCCAGCTAGTGCCTCTGATCTTTAATACTCCAATATCTAAGCCATTCTGGTTGAAAGAACTCTGAAAAGTCAGGCCCTCTCACTTTCTAAACCAATGGTTATGGGGAAACATTCTCTTTGCACATTCCTCTATGTGTTCTTCCCTCTCTTGCCCTTCTTCTTGACCAAGGCTTCCTCCTCTCCACAGTAGCCAGGATCCATTTCTCCCATAAATCATATCTTGCAGTTACCACCTTCTTTGATAGGGACTCTTCTCTTGTGGGGTTTGTTCTGTGAATCCTTAGGTCAATTTCTGAGGTATTAGGATGTTTTTATAGTTATCTAGTTGTATTCTTTGGATGATGTGCTCCTAGAATCCTCCTACTCCACCACCATCTTCCTGTGTCTTTATGCATTTGTGATTTTTCCAGATTATTTCTTGTACTTAATTTCCAGTTTTATAGTTGTTGTGGTCAGAAAAGGTGAATGATATAACTTTGATGGTTTTGAGTTTGTTGAGGCTTGTTTTGTGGGCTAATATGTGATCTATTCTAGAATAGTACCTTCAACAAATGATTTGAAAAAATTGGAAGTCCACTTGTAGAAAAATGAAACTGGTTCCTCAAAAAGTTGAAAACAGAGCTTCCCTATGACCCAGCAATTGTACTATTAGATATTTATCCCAAAGATACAAATGTAGGAGAAGGGGCAAGATGGCAGAGAAGTAGGAGACCCTGTTTCAACTGATCTCCTAAAGTGAGCTAAATATCTACCAGAACACCCATGAAATCAGCCTGAGATGTAATATTATACACTTCTGGATCTCTATGGGAGCAGAAGACATCAGTGGAGAGGTAAAGCAGAGTAGGAACGCTTGGACTGATATTGGAGGATAAGCAGAAGGGGGAGGGAGCCACCAGAAGTGACCCTTTGGAAAGTAACACCCCAACACAAAAGTGCCCTGTGATTGGGGACCAGCATTAACTTAGAGTCTGGTTGAAGGCACTCTAAAAGAGCAAAAGTGCTTAAGGGGTAACTGGTGGAATTGGGCAATCATAGGCATGGGCCTAAGTCCATGGACCCAGGTAGGCCACCACCGGTGACCACCTGTGCGAGAGAGAGTGCACCAGAGCATTTGTGGTCTCTGAGCTCACAGCTTTCAGCTGCTTGCACCACCGCTGGGCTGGGCCCACTCCTGCTCATGTTTGAGAGAGTCTGGTGTGGGCTCTGTCCACACCGTTCTGTGCTCTACATATCCTGTGCCACCGCAGGCTGTGAGCACACTCCTCTCCCCACCCCCACTCCCCCACCCTGTGCCTGAGAGAGCTTAGTGTGGGTGCCAGCTGGTGCTTTTTAAGACACTGGCCTCCTGCCACCAGCCAAGGGTCTGGACATTCCCAGTCTATGCCTGAGAGGACCCAGTAGTGATCCCTCAGGGGTGGCAGCCTTCTGTGACCTGTGCAACCATGAAGTCTGGACTCCAGACAGCAGTCGCGGCAAAGGCAGCCATGGGAAGTGGGCTTCCCGGACCAGTATCACTCATGGTTTTAGTGGCACAGGGGTACAGAGACAAGCGGGCACTTTGGGCGACCCCTGGGACAGTGGCTGGGGGCACGCACAACCTGTGGGAAGTTGTGGTGTTCAGTGGAGTTTGCAGAGGGGGACTCTGTGTGTTCTGGACCACCCAGAGGGGAGCGGACTGAGGCTTCTCTCTGAGGTGGAGGTCTGGGTACATTGTGCTTTCCACTAAACCTCTGAAAAGCCAAGCCACAAAAAGCCACCAAAGAACAAGAAACTTCAGAGAACAAAAGTCTGAATAACCAGTTTCCACAGAGCCCAGCCCCTTGATAGGGGACAGAACGACTCAACCCAAGTAAGACTGACTGAAAAACAATGCAGCAGCCCCCCACCCCGAAGGCAAGTCAAAAGAATGAGAGGACTACCACCACAGGATCCCCATTAAAGTGTAAAACCCCAACATCAGGGAAAAACAGTATATTAAACTCCCAGTATTGCCCTAAAACCTGTATATTTCATAGATACAACTTTTTTAAATTCTTTCTCACAATTCTTGTTATTTTTAATTTTTTTACCTTCTTATATTACAATGAGAGGTTTAATACAGCATATTCCAGAATAACTTTTTTTTAAAGATTTATTTATTTATTTGACAGACAGAGATTGCAAGTAGGCAGAGAGGCAGGCAGAGAGACAGAGGGGAAGCAGGCTCCCTGATGAGCAGAGAACCCGATGCGGGGCTTGATCCCAGGACCCTGAGATCATGATCTGAGCCGAAGGCAGAGACTTTAACCCACTAAGCCACCCAGGCATCCCCCAGAATAACCTTTTACCTTGAATTTTTTTCATATATATAACTGTGTTTTTCTTTTTCTCTTCTATTTTTTTTAATATACATATAGATATAAGCTTCAAGGTAATCCTTTTTTCCTAATCAATACTACCCCTATATATAAACCAGTTTTAATCTCCCTTTATCTCTGGAAAGTTGAGTCCTTTAATAAAGATATCAAGATATGCCCAGGAAGAACCAAAGATACAAATGTAATGATCTGACAGGGCACATGCATGTCAATGTTTATGGCAGCAATGTCTGTGGACAATGTTTGTAGCCAAATTATGGAAAGGCGTGGGATACCCATGAACAGATGAATGGATAAAGAAGATGTGAGATATATATCTATACGTATAGATATCTATATGTATAGATATATATCTCATGGAATATTACTGAACTATCAGAAAGGATGAGTACATACCATTCACATCGACTTGGATGGCACTAGAGGTTATTTTGCTGAGAGAAATAATTTTTATTCAGAGAAAGACAATTATATAGTTTCACTCATATTTGGAATATAAGAAACGGTCCAAAGGATCATAGGGTAAGGGAGGGAAAACTGAACAGAAACTCATCAGAGAGGGAGAAAAAGCATGAGAGACTCTTAACTATAGGAAACAAACTAAGGGTTGCTGGAGGGGAGGTAGGTTAGGGTATGGGGTAATTGGGTGATAGGTATTAAATGGGGTACATGATTATGAGCCCTGGTTGTTATATGCAGCTGATGAATTATTGAACTCTACATCTGAAACTAATGATAAGATTAAAGTAATTAATTAATGATGATAATGGTATTACTGGACTTCAGAAAAGGGTACAGGACATCAGTGAAACCCTTGACAAAGATAAATAATAATACATCAGAGATGAAGAACTCAATAAATGAAGTTAAAAATATTAAAATGGAATAAAAAGTAGGCTACAAGAAACAAAAGAACGTAACAGTGACTTGGTGGATAGAATAATGGAAAGCAATCAACTTACATAGGTGAGAGACAAACAAATACTGCATAATGAGAATAGACTTAGAGTATTCAGTGACTACACCAAATGTAATAATATTTGCCTTGTAGGAATTCAAGAGGGAGAAGAGGCTGTCATTTTCCCATTGGATATTCTTTCCTACTTTGTTGAAGATTAGTTGACAATAGAGTTGAGGGTCCATTTCTGAGTCTATTCTGTCCATTGATCTATGTGTTTGTATTTGTGCCAGTACCATACTATCTTGATGATTATAGCTTTAAAATACAGCTTGGTGTCCAGCATTGTGATGCCACCAGATCTGGTTTTCTTTTTCACCATTCCTCTGGCTATTCAAGGTTTTCTGTCCTCATGTACAAATTTTGGGATTATTTTTTCCAGCACTGTGAAAAAATGTTGATGGTATTTGGATAGGGATTACATTGAAAGTGTAGATTGTTCTGGGCAGCATAGACATTTTAACAATATTAATTCTTCCAATCTATGAGCATGGAACATTTTTCCAACACTTTGTGTCTTCCTCAATTTCATTGATGAGTGTTCTGTAGTTTCTAGAGTACAGATATTTTACATCTTTGATTAGGTTTATTCCTAGGTATCTTAGGGGTTTGGGTGCAACTGTAAATGTGATCAATTCTTTAATTTTTCTTTCTTCTGTCTCTTTGTTAGTGTAAAGAATGCAACTGATTTCTGTGAATTGATTTTGTGTCTTGCCATGTTGCTGAATTCTTGTATGAGTTCTGGAAGGTTTTTTTTTAATTTTTAAAAATTTTTAAATAAATATATAATGTATTATTAGCCCCAGGGGTACAGGTCTGTGAATCGCCAGGTTTACACACTTCACAGCATTCACCATAGCACATACCCTCCCAAATGTCCATAATCCCACAACCCTCTCCTAACCCCCCTCACCCCAGCAACCCTCAGCTTGTTTTGTGAGATTAAGATTATCTTATGTTTTGTCTCGCTCCTGAGCCCATCTTGTTTCATTTATTCTTTTCCTACCCCCCAAACCCCTCATTTTGCATCCCCACTTCCTCATATCAGGGAGATCATATGATAGTTGTCTTTCTCTGATTGACTTATTTCGCTAAGCATAATACCCTCTAGTTCCATCCACGTCGTCGCAAATGGCAAGATTTCATTTCTTTTGATGGTTGCATAGTATTCCATTGTGTATATATACCACACCTTCTTTATACATTCATCTGTTGATGGACTTCTAGGTTCTTTCCATAGTTTGGCTATTGTGGACATTGCTGCTATAAACATTCAGGTGCACGTGCCCCTTTGGATCACTATGTATCTTTAGGGTAAATACCCAGTAGTGCAATTGCTGGGTCGTAGTGTAGCTCTATTTTCAAATTTTTGAGGAACCTCCATGCTGTTTTCCAGAGTGGTTGCATCAGCTTGCATTCCCACCAACAGTGTAGTAGGGTTCCCCTTTCTTCGCATCCTCTCCAGCATCTCTCATTTCCTGACTTGTTAATTTTAGCCATTCTGACTGGTGTGAGGTGATATCTCATTGTGGTTTTGATTTGTATTTCCCTGATGCTGAGTGATGTGGAGCATTTTTTGATGTGTCTGTTGGCCATCTGGATGTCTTCTTTGCAGAAGTGTCTGTTCATGTCCTCTGCCCATTTCTTGAATGGATTATTTGTTCTTTGGGTGTTGAGTTTGCTAAGATCTTTATAGATTTTGGATACTAGCCCTTTATCTGATATGTTGTTCACAAATATCTTCTCCCATTCCGTCAGTTGTCTTTTGGTTTGTTAACTGTTTCCTTTGCTGTGCAAAAGCTTTTGATCTTGATGAAATACCAATAGTTCATTTTTGCCCTTGCTTCCCTTGCCTTTGGCGATGTTCCTAGGAAGAAGTTGCTGTAGCTGAGGTCGAAGAGGTTGCTGCCTGTGTTCTCCTCAAGAATTTGGATGGATTCCTTTCTCACATTGACGTTCTTTCTCACATTGTGTCTATTTTCATGTGTGGTGTAAGGAAATGGTCCAATTTCATTTTTCTGCATGTGGCTGTCCAATTTTCCCAACACCATTTGTTGAAAAGTCTGTCTTTTTTCCATTGAGTTCTGGCAGATTTGAAGTGGAGTCCTTTGGGTTGTCCACATAAAGTAACATGTCATCTGCAAAGAGTGAGAGTTTGACTTCTTTGCCAATTTGAATGCCTTATATTTCTTTTTTGTTGTCTGATTGCTGAGGCTAGGACTAGTACTAAGCTGAATAGCAGTGGTGATAGTGGGCATCCTTGCTGTGTTCCTGACCTTAGGGGAAATGCTCTCGGTTTTTCCCTATTGAAGATGATATTTGCTGTGGGTCTTGTGTATATGATCTTTATGATGTTGCAGTATTTTCTCTCTATCCCTACACAGTGAAGAGTTTTAATCAAGGAAGGAAGCTGTGTTTTGTCAAATGTTTTTTCCACATCAATTGAGAGGATCATGTTTCTTGTCTTTCTTTTGTTAACATGATGTATCATGTTGTTTGATTTGTAGATGTTGAACATCCCTTGGTCATGGTGATGAATTTCACTGGATTGTAGTGAATAATCCTTTTAATGTACCGTTGGATCCTGTTGACTAGTATCTTGGTGAGTTCTTTGGCATCCATGTTCATCAGGGATATTGGTCTGTAATTCTCCTTTTTGATGGGGTCTTTGGTTTTGGGATCAAGGTAAAGCTGGCCTCACAGAATGAGTTTGGAAATTTTCCTTCCATTTCTGTTTTTCCGAACAACTTCAGAAAAAATAACTATTAGTTCTTCTTTAAATGTTTGGTAGAATTCCCCTGGGAAGCCATCTGGTCCTGTACTCTTGTCTTTGGGAGATAAAAAAAAAATTATGTTATGTTAGTCATCATACATGCGTCATCATTAGTTTTTTATGGGCCTGTTCAGGTTTTCTATTTCTTCCTGTTTCAGTTTTGGTCATTTGTTTCTAGGAATGCATCCATTTCTTCTAAATTGCTTAATTTGTTGGCATATAGTTGCTCATAATATGTTCGTAAAATTTTTTTTTTATTTCCTTGGTGTTTGCTGTGATCTCTCCTTTTTCATTCATGATTTTATTAATTTTGATCTTTATTTTTCTTTTTGATGAGTCTGGCTAGGGGTTTATGAATCTTACTCATTTTTTTTTCAAAGAATCAGTTTTATTAGTTCTACTGTTCTTTTGGTTTTTATTTCATTTATTTCTGTCCTAATCTTATTATTTTTCATCTCTTTCTTGGTTTAGGCTTTACTTGATGTTCTTTCTCCAGCTCCTTTAGGTGCAAGGTTAGCTTGTGTATTTGAGACTTTTCTAGTTTCATGAGAAAGGCTTATAGTGCTATGTGCTTTCCTCTTAGGAGTGCTTTTGTTGCCTCCCAAAGGTTTTGAACATTTGTTTTCATTTTTATTTGTTTCCATGAATTTTTAAATGATTTTTTTTTTAATTTCAGAGAGAGTGAATGATAGAGAGAGCACAAGCTGTAGGGGGATATAGGCAGAGGCACAAGCAGTACCCTCACTGACCAAGAAACCTGATGTGGGGCTCAATCCCAGGACCCTGGAATCGTGACCTGAGCCAAAAGCAGGCACTTAACTGACTGAGGTACCCATGTGCCTTTGTTTCCATGAATTTTTAAAATTCTTTAATTTCCCAGTTGACCCATTCATTCTTCAGTAGAATGCTCTTTAAACCCCAAGTTTCTGAGATCCTGAAAAACAGATTTCCTGTTGTGATGGAATTCAAGTTTCAAAGTATTGGTACCTGAAAATACACAGGGAATAATCCTAATCTTTTGATACCAGTTGAGACCCGATTTGTGACCTGATATGTGACCTATTGTGGAGAAAGTTACATGTGCACTCGAGAGGAACATGTATTCTGTTGCTTTAGGATGCAATGTTCTATATATATCTCTGAAGTCCATCTGGTCCAGTGTGTCTTTCAAAGCCCTTGTTTCCTTGCTCATTTTCTCCTTAGATGATCTGTCCCTTGCTATGAGTAGGGTGTTAATGTCCCCTACTATTCTTTGTATTATTATCAATGTATTTCTTTACTTTCAGTATTGATTGGCTTACATAATTGGCTGCTCCTATGTTAGGACCACACATATTTATAATTGTTAGGTCTTTCTTTTGGATATACCCTTCGAGTATTATATCCTCTTCCTCTTCATCTGTTACTGCAGGCTTTGGTTTAAAATCTAATATGTTTGATATATGCATTGCTACCTCAGCTTTCTTTTGAGGTCCATTAGCATGATAAATTTTTCTCCACCCTCTTACATTTAATCTGGAGGCGTCTTTGGGTCTTAAATGAGTCTCTAGTAGACAGCATTTGGATGGGTCTTGCTTTTTTATCAAGTCAGATACCCTCTGCCGTTTGATTCAGGCATTCAGCCCATTCACATTCAAAGTAACTATTGAAAGATATGAATTTAGTGTCTTGTATTAACTGTAAAGTCACTGCTTATGTAGATTTTCTCTGTTCCTTTCTGGTCTATGTTACCTCTGGACTCTCTTTTCGCCTACAGGATCTCCTTTAATATTTCTTGCAGGGCTCACTTGGTGATCATAGATTCTTTTAGTTTATTTTCTTTTTTCCTGGAAGCTCTTCATCTGTCCTTCCATTCTGAATGTCAGCCTTGCTGGATAAAGTTTTCTTGGCTGGATGTTTTTTTTTCTCATTTAACACCCAGAATATATCATGCCAGACATTTCTGACCTGCCAGATATCTGTGGATAGGTATTCTGCCAGTCTAATGTTTCTACCCTTATAGGTTAAGGACCTCTTTTCTTGAGCTGCTTTCCGGATACACTCTTTATCTCTGAAATTTGCAAGCTTCAGTACTATATGTCATGGTGTTGATCTATTTTTATTGATTTTGAGTGGAGTTCTGTGTGCCTCCTGGACTTGAATGCCTGTTTCAGTTCTCAGATTAGGGAACTTCTTATCTTTGATTTGCTCAAATATACCTTCTGTCTGTTTGTGTATCTGTCTTCTTCATCTGGGACCCTAATTATTCTAATATTGATTCATTTTATGTTATCACTGATTTCCTGACGCCTCCTCTCATTATCCATTAGCTGTTTTTCTCTTTTCCTCAGCTTCCTTCATTTCCATCATTTTGTCTTCTATGTCCCTGACTCTCTCTTCTGCCTCATTTACCTTAGCCACTAGAATGTCCATTTTAGGCTGCATCTCAGTTAAAGCATTTTTAACTTCAGCCTGATTAGATTTTACTTCTGTTATTTGTGCACTCTGAGATTCTCTGGCGTCCTTTATGTTTTTTTTTCAAGCCCATCTAGTATTTTTATAATCATTCTTCTGAATTCTAGGTACAACATTTTCCTTATATCTAGATCAATTAAAATCTATGGCAGAGAGTCTTCCTCTGGTTCTTTCTTTTGTTGTGAATTTCCCCTCCTAGTCATTTTGTCCAGAGAAATAGATGAGGGAGAGAACAGAATCAAAGTATCTAACCACAACCCCAGCGAAATACACCCTAGGAAAATCTGAAGAGATCTGAAACCAAAAAAAGAAAAGAAAAAGGAAAAGGGAGAAAAAAAAAAAGAGAGAGTTTATAATTTCAGAGGTGGCCGTAACAGGGGGATCCAGTTGATCTTAGGTGTATTTTGTTCTTTTGTTACAGGACACTACATCCCAATATTGTAAATAAGGAAAAATATATATATACAAACATAAAATTACTACTGTGAAAGGAAGCAAAAAATGAAGTATATATCTATAAAATGTAAATGTAAAAATGAAAATTAAAAATGACTTAAAATCAAGTCAATAAAATAAGAAACTAGTTGAAAAGGGACAAAAAGAACAAAAAAGAGAAGTAAAAGAAAATATTAAACTGAAAGACTAGACTCATGAGAAAAAATATTCTCAAATCCCATGTAGTATTTTCCCCTAGTACAGGAGTTTTTCAGTTCTATGTGATCCATAATCTTATTATTCATCTAATATTCCTGTTGGTCTTCTGGGGGAAGAGACTGTTGTTCTGATTCTTTGGTCTCTTTGTCTGAGCAGAGTTACACTGCTCCTTGTCAGAGTGCCATGCTCAGCGTAAGCTGCTTTGTGTTGCTTTTTGTGGCTCTAGTTCCCTGAAGCCTTCCTGAACCACTTTAGAGGATGGAAAAATGGAAAATAAAAATGGTGGCACCCCAATCTCCAGTGCCGGAAGTGAATGATCCTGACCCCCAGTCCAGTGCACCTTCAGCAACAAACTTTCATTTCCTTTTGTGTTTGTCATACTCTGCAGACTCTTGTGGTGCACACCCATGCTGATCTATTTGGCAGAAGGAATGTCTCCATGGTTCTGTCACTAGCTGGGCCCCTGCTTGGAAAGTAGTCACTCCACTGAGGCTTGGCTGGTGGTTTATGGGAATCTTGGAAACTGCCACAGTCGGGCACCCCCATTATTTCTGTGACTCTGGGGATGCCAAGACCATATATTTCCACCTAAAATTCTGTCCCTCTTTGCCACCTGAGCAACTTTCAGGCAGGTAAGTCCCTCACAAAGCAGACCTCTAATAGTTCTGTGCTCTTTCTTGTATCCAGCTTACAGAAGCTCCCTCCCTCTGTGATTTATCTTGTGATATATCCCTTCAGATTCACTCTCCACACCACTTACCTTGTAAAAAGTGGTCACTTTCCTATTTATAGAGTTGCAGCAATTCTTTTCTTAGATCTTAGATCTCAGGTTGAATTCACAGGTGTTCAGAATTGTTTAATAGGTATCTCCCTGAATTCAAGGCACCAGATGAAACGAGGGGCCCCTACTCTTTTGCCATCTTCCCTCTGACTCATCATCATTACTTTAAATTCCATATTAGGCATATTATTTGTTTCTCTTCCTCTTTGATTTCCTGCTGTGATTATGCCCTTTTCTTTAATTTTGGACACATTTTGCTGTTTCTTCATTTTCTCTATCTATTTGTGCCTTTTTCACAAGGCACAAATTTGTTAGGAAAGTCAGCTACATCTTCTGCTCCAGAATTTAATTGCTTTATGAAAAAAATTTCCTATAGTCTCCTGCAGTGCAATGTCCCCTGTCCACCAGAATCTGACACTTATCTGGAGTCTCTGATGTGTGTTTGCATCCTACTAGTGTGTCTGCATTGCTTTTACTTTCAATCCAGATGGATACATTGACTAAGTTCCTGTTGTATGCTTTCTCTCTGTGATGGTAGTGAGACCCAGGCAGGCTCTCAGTGAGTATAACCACAGATGGTCTTTGGGGTGGGGTGGCCCTGTTAGTGAAATTTGCACTGAGCCTCTCATCCTAGGACTGGTGGCTTCATGGGGCTGAGCACATATGTGCAGCAACTCAGCAAGGCAAGTGAAGCATTAATAAAATTTGTGCTGAACCCAAGGCCAAGGCCAAGGCCAAGGCCAGCAGAACTGGAGTGGGCAAGTCCTTGGGCACACCATTAGTAAGTTAAGTAGCAGCTGTCTGTGCAACTTGGCCTGTCACAGGTGGTCTGTGTTTCTACTGGAGTTCAGTAGAGGACAATGCTGTCTTCCAGCTCCTTCATTCCCAGGAAGTCCTCAAATAATCTCTGAAATCAATATAAACAGCTCTCCTTCCTATCGTGCAAGCTTTTACTTCTAAATTGCCTCTCCTTGGCCTGTTGTTTCCTTATAGGCAGGGACTTATCACTTGTCCTCCAGTCTCACACAGTGTTGAATCAGCTAACTTTAATGCTTCAGGCTCTATGACCTGCTGGTTATACAAATTCACAAAATTAAGCCCCCTTTTATTTCATGGTCAGACCTTATGGGGCTTTGTTTTCCATGTCTGGGGTCACTGGTGTTTTCCAGTCTCTGAGACAGCAGCTCCCTCCTTCCTTCAGGCTGTTCCTGACCACTATTTCTGCCTTTCCTAACATGTCCCATGAACCTACTACTCTACATTTAGTTGTGGAGTTTGTTCTGCCAGTCCACCTATCCTTCTCCTGTTTATTTTCTCAAATGTGATGATGTATAGTTGTCAATCTGTGAAGAGGTGAGTTCAGTGTCCTCTTAATCTGACACCTTCTCAAAACTCAAACAAAACTTTTATTTTGATGAGGTCCATATAGCCTATTTTTGCTTTTGTTTTTGTCATCTTGGGGATATATCTTGAGAAATGTTGTTATAGCCAATTTCAGATAAGTTACTGCTCATATTCTCTTCTAAAAATTTTATAATTTCAGATCTCACATTTAGGTCTTTAATATATTTCGAGTTTTATTATTTTGTACAGTATAAGAAAGTGGTCCAGTTTCACTCTTCTGCATTTTTTCCAGTTTTATCAAAAGGATTTTTAAAAGAGACTCTTTTTTCCTTATTGCATACTCTTGCTTTCTTCATTGTAGATTAATTGACTGCATAATCAAGTGTTTATTTCTGGGCTCTCTATTCTTTTCCACTGGACTATGTGTACATTTTTGTTACTGTACCATAATGTTTGGGTAACTACCATTTTTTAGTACCTCTTGAAATATGGGATTGTGGTATTACAATTTTGTACTTCTTTTTCTTTTTCTTTTTAATTTAATTTTATTTTTTCAGTGTTCCAAGATTTGTTGTTTATGCACTACACCCAGTGCTCCATGCAATACGTGCCCTTCTTAATACCCACCACCAGGTTCACCTATCCCCCACCCCACCCCCTCCAAAACCCTCAGTTTGTTTCTAAGAGTCCACAGTCTCTCATGGCTCATCTCCCCCTCTGATTTCTCCCAATTCACTTTTCCTTTCCTTTTCCTAATGTCCTCTGTGTTATTCCTTATGCTCCACAAGTAAGTGAAACCATATGATAATTTACTTTCTCTGCTTGACTTATTTCACTCAGCATAATCTCCTCCAGTCCTGTCTATGTTGATACAAAAGTTGGGTATTCATCCTTTCTGATGGAGGTGTAATATTCCACTGTATATAAGGACCATATCTTCTTTATCCATTCATCTGTTGAAGGGCATCTTGACTCTTTGTACAGTTTGGCCACTGTGGCTATGAACATTGGGGTACAGATGGCCCTTCTTTTCACTGCATCTATATCTTTGGCATTAATACCCAGGAGTGCAATTGCAGGGTCATAGGGTAGCGCTACTTTTAATTTCTTAAGGAATCTCCACAATGTTTTCATTTTATACTTATTTTTCAAGATGACTTTGGCTATTCAGGGCTGTCTGTAGTCTCATACAACATTTCAATTGCTTGTTCTACTTATATGAAAAAATTCTGCTGATAGTTTGATAGAAATTACATTATATCTGTAGATTTCTTATGGTTGGTATGGATATTTTAGCATTATTTGTTCTCCCAATTCATAAGCTTGGGGTATCTTACCATTTCTTTGTATTATGTTCAATGTCTTTCATTAATATTTTCTAGTTTCAGTCTAGTCTTTTAACTTTTCCAGTCTAGTTTTTTTTTAACTCGTTCATTAAGTTTATTCTTGGTATTTTATTTGTGTGTGATTATAAATAAGATTGTTTTCTTAATTTCTCTTTCCCTTAATTATTATTTTATAGAAATGCAACAGATTTCTGCATCTTGATTTTGTGGCCTGTGACATTACTGAATTTATCAGTTCTAGCTTTTTTTTTAAATAGATGCTTCAGAGTTTTCTATATATAGTATCATGTCACCTGCAAATAGCAATCATTTCTTTTTCCTTACCAATTTGTGTACCTTCTATTTATTTTCCTTGAATGCATGCTGTGGCTAGAACTTCTAGTACTATGCTGAATAAATGTGGTGAGATTGGACATTCTTGTCTTTTTCCTGTCCTTAGGGGAAAAGCTTTCAGTTTTTCACCACTGAGTATCATGTTAGCTGTGGGTTTTTCATATAAGGCCCTTATTATTTTGAGCTATGGTTCCTCTAATCCAACTTTATTGGAGGCTTTTTATCACGAATTGAGTTTGCACTTTGTCAAATTTTTTTCCTACATTTATTGACGTAATCATATGGTTTTTATTATTTCTCTTATTGATATGGTGTATCAAGTTGATTGATTTGTGAATATTGAACTACCTTTCCAACTCAGGGATAAATTCCACCTTATAATGGTGAATGATTTGTTAATGTATAGTTGGTTTCCATTTGTTAGTATTTTTTGAGGATATTTGAATCTATGTTCATCAGAGGTATTGGCCTATAGTTCTTTTTTAAATATTTTTAATCTGGTTTTGTTGTAATTGTTCTCTTAGAAGAGAAACAGCAAAGTATATCACAGAAAGACAAATATTATAACAGCATATTATGAAAAATTGCATGCAAATAAATTTGACAAATTAGAAAAGGATAAATTCCCAGAAACATTATAACCTCCTAAAACAAAAACAGGGGAACAGGGAGTATTTGAACAGACTGATAACCAGCAGTGAAGTGGAATTTGTAATCAAAAAATTCCCAAAAAACAGTAGTACAGAGCCAAATGGCTTCACAGGTCAATTATACTAAACAATGAAGAATTAATACCTAGCCCCTAAAACTGTCCCAAAAATTATAAAAGAAAGGAAAACTTCCAAATACATTGTATAAGGCCAGCATTACCCTGATAACAAAACCGGACAAGCACAGTACAGAAAGAAAGACAATGAAAAGAAAAAGGAAAAAAAAAACAACAACAACAGCACAGTATCCCTAATGAACATTATTCCAAATATTCCCAACCAAATATCAGCAAACCACATTCAATGATACCTTAACATGTTTATTTACGTCTATGATGTTGGATTTCTTCTGGGAATTCATATATGCTAATCATTCAACATGATAAACCATGTTTACAAAGTGAAGGATTATCAGGATATATGCCAAAAAACGTTTGATGATATTCAGTATCCATTCATGATAAAAGCTTTTGACAAAGGGCATTTAGAGGGAACATATCTACCATGATAAAGGGCATATATGGGAAAACAGGACAACTACATGTCAGAGAATGAAACTGGAATTCCTTACACCATACAAAAATATAATGTTCAAATGAATTAAGGACCTAAATGAGGGACACAAACTAATAAAATCCCTAGAGGAAATCATAGGCAGTAATTTCTTTGACAACAGTTGTAGAAATATTTTTTTCTAGATATGTCTCCTTAGGTAAGGGATACAAAAGCAAAAATAAACTATTGGGATTGGATCAAAATAACAGTTTTTGAAGAAAAAGGGAACCTTCAATAAAATGACATGGTAATCTATTGAATGGGAAAAGATATTTGAAATGATACACCTGAGAAAGTGTTAATATGAAAAATATATTAAAAAGTCATGTAACACTATACATCATAACACAAGCAATGTAATTTAAAAATGGATAGGTGACCTTAGTAGATGTTTCTCTACTGACAACGGGTGAACAGAAATATATAAAGGTTCTCAATATCACTAAGCATCAGGGAAATACAAATTAAAACCACACTGTTATATCCCCTTACAGTAGCCAGAAGGGTAGTATCAAAAAGGGTAAGAAATAACAAGTGTTGGTGAGGAAATAGAGAAAAAGGAATTCATGTAGTGTTTCTCAGAAAGTAAATTGGTGCAGGTATTGTAGAAAACAGTATGGAAGTTCCTCAAAAAATTAAAAATAGAAATAACATATGATCTAATATTTCCACTTCTGGTTATATACCTACAGAAAATGAAAACAGAATATTTCACATATATATGATATTTCATATATCGTGGAATATTACTCAGCCATAAAAAAGAATGGAGCCTTGTCATTTAATACAAGATGAATGGACATTAGAGGGTATTATGCTAAGTGAAATAAATCAAATAAAGACAAATTGCATACGGTTACATTTATATGTGAAATATGGAAACAAAACAAACAAAATAAAAAAGAAAAAGACTCATGGATATAGGAAATAAATGGCTCATTACCAGAGAGGGAAGATTAGTGGATGAAGAAAGAGTTGAAGGTGATTAACAGGTAAAAATAAATGTCCAGTTATAAAATAAATAATCCATAAGTATGTATTATACAGCATACACTATATTGTCAATAATATTGTAATAACTGTGTGTGGTTTCTCATATTAATTAGACTTATCATGGGGATCATTACATAATGTATGATAACATCAAATAATATATATATCATATATTAATATATGTTAATATACTGTATATTAATTATACTTCTATAAAAATATTGACAAATCCACAGGTAGATAGGCCAAGAAGTGAAGAGATTCAAATTAAAAACTATATACATATATAAACAAATATATGTATATTTTATATGTATACATATATAAATATGTATATTTATTTGTATATATATGTGTGTACATATATACATATATATATGTACAAATAAAAGAGGGACATAACCATTACCATGGAAACACAAAGATCATATAATTCTACTTTTTAAATATTCAGAAGCCTACAAAATGGATGGAAAGAAGAAATGGATTTTTTTTTCTTTAAATATAACTGGCCAAGATTCAATTTGAGAAATTAGGTAAAGGATCAGGAGTAACACAAAATGTCTACTCTCTCTATTTTCTTAAAATTTTATTTATTCTTCTTTTATTTATTTTATTATTTATTTATTCATTTATTTATTCATTTATTTATTTATTTTTTCAGTGTTCCAAGATTCATTGTTTATGCAACACACCCAGAGCTCCATGCAATACGTGCTCTCTTAATACCCACTACCAGGCTCACCAAACACACACACACCTCCTAACCAAAACCCTCAGTTTGTTTCTCAGAGTCCACTCTCCCATGGTTCCTCTCCCCTTCTGATTTCCCCAAACTCACTTCTCTCCTTCTCCCAATGTCCTCCATGTTATTCCTTATGCTCCACAAATAAGTGAAACCGTATGATAATTGACTCTCTTTGCTTGACTTACTTCACTCAGCATCATCTCCTCCAGTCCTGTCCATGTTGATACAACAATGGGTATTCATCCTTTCTGATGGAGGAACAATACTCCATTGTGTATATGGACCATATCTTCTTTATCCATTCATCTGCTGAAAGGCGTCTTGGCTCTTTCCACAGTTTGGTGACCATGGCCATTGCTGCTATGAACATTGGGAGTACAAATGGCCCTTATTTTCACTACCTCTGTATCTATGGGGTAAATGTCCAGTAGTGCAATTGTAGGGTTATAGGGCAGCTCTATTTTTAATTTCTTAAGGAATCTCCACACTGTTTTCCAAACTGGCTACACCAACTTGCATTCCAACCAACAGTGTAAGAGGTTTCCCCTTTCTCCACATCTCCTCCAACAGTTGTTTACTGTTTTGTTAATTTTGCCCACTCTAACTGGTGTAATGTGGTATCTCAATGCAGTTTTGATATGAATTTCCCTGATGCCTAAACATGATGAACATTTTTTTCATGTGTCTGTTAGCCATTTGTATGTCTTCATTGAAGAAGTGTCTGTTCATGTGTTCTGTCCATTTTTTGACATGGTCATCTGTTTTTTGAGTATTGAGTTTGAGGAGTTCTTTATAGATACTGGATATCAGCCTTTTGTCTGTAGTGTTATTTGCAAATATCTTTTCTCATTCCGTGGGTCGCCATTTTGTTTGTTGACTGTTTCTTTTGCTGTGCAGAAGCTTTTGATCTTGATGAAGTCTCAAAAGTTCATTTTTGTTTTTGTTTCCTTTGCCTTTGGAGACGTGTCTTGAAAGAAGCTGCTGTGGCTGATGTCGAAGAGGTTACTGCCTATGTTCTCCTCTAAGATTTTGAAAGATTCCTGTGTATGGTGAAAGAGAATGGTCAAGTTTCACTCTTCTATACATAGCTGCCCAATTTTCCCAGCACCACTTATTGAAGAGACTCTTTCTCCACTGGATATTTTTTTCTGCTTTAACAGAGATTATTGGACCATAGAGTTGGGTCCATATCTGGACTCTCTACTCTGTCCCACTGGTCTATGTGTCTGTTTTTGAGCCAGTACCATGCTGTCTTAGTGATCACAGCTTTGTAGTAAAGCTTGAAATTAGGCAACGTGATGCCCCCAGTTTTGTTTTTCTTTTTCAACACTTCCTTAGCAATTCTGAGTCACTTCTGTTTCCATACAAATGTTAGGATTGTTTCTTGCAGCACTTTGAAAAATGCCAGTAGAATTTTGATCAGGATGGCATTGAAAGTATAGATTGCCTTCAGCAGTATAGACATTTTTCCAATGTTTATTATTCTAATCCATGAGCATGAAATGAATTTCCATCTTTTATATCTCCTTCAATTTGTTCCATGAGTGTTCTGTAGTTCTTAGAGTATGGATCCTTTTCCTCTTTGGTTAGGTTTACTTGCAGATATCTTATGATTCTTGGTGCTATTGTAAATGGAATTGATTCTCTAATTTCCCTTTCTATAGTTTCATTGTTAGTGTATAAGAAAGCAACTGATGTCTGTGCATTGATTTTGTATCCGGCCTCATTGCTGAATTGCTGTATGAGTTAAAGTAGTTTTGCAGTGGACTCTTTTGAGTTTTCCAAATAAAGTATCATGTCATCTGTGAAGAGAGAGAGTTTGACTTCTTCTTTGTCAATTTGAATACGTTTTATTTCATTTTGTTGTCTGATTGCTTTTGCTAGGACTTCTAGTACTATGTTGAACAAGAGTGGTGAGAGTAGACATCCTTGTTGTGTTACTGATCTCAAAGGGAAGCGTTTCCCCATTGAGGATGATATTTGCTGTGGGTTTTTCATAGATAGATTTTATGAAGTTGAGGAATGTTCCCTCTATCCCTATATTTTGAAGTGTTTTAATCAGGAATGGATGCTGCATTTTGCCAAATGCATTTCTGCATCAATTGAGAGGACCATGTCATTCTTCTTTCTTCTCTTATTGATTTGTTCTATCACATTGATTGGTTTGCTAATGTTGAACTACCCTTACATCCCAGGGATAAATCCCACCTGGTCCTGATGGATAATCCTTTTAATGTACTGTAGATCCTATTAGCTAAGATCTTGTTGAGATTCTTAGCATCCATATTCATCAGGGTTCTTGGCCTGAAATTCTCCTTTTTGATGGGGTCTTTGCTGGGTTTGAGGATCAGGGTAATGCTGGTTTCTTCAAAAGAGTCTGGAAGTTTTCATTCTGTTTCTATTTTTAGAAACAGCTTTAGGAGAATAGGAATTATGTCTTCTTGGAATGTTTGGTAGGATTCCACAGGGAATCCATCATGTCCTTGGCTCTTGTTTTTTCAGAGGTTTTTGATCACTGCTTCAATCTTGTTACTAGATATTGATCTATTCAGGATGTCAAATTCTTCCTGGTTCAGACTTGGAAGTTTATAGGTTTACAGAAATGCATCCATTTCATCTAGTTTGCTTAACTTATTGGCATATAACTGTTGATAATAATTTCTGGTGATTGTTTCTATGTCCTTGGTGTTAGTCATGATCTTTCCTCTTTCATTCATAATTTTACTAATTTGGGCCTTCTCTCTTTTCTTTTGGATTAGTTTGGCCAGTGGTTTATCAATCTTATTATTTCAACCAAAAAAAATATTTCTGTTGGTTGTTCTACTGTATCTCTAGTTTCTATCTCATCGATCTCTGCCCTAATCTTGTTTATTTCCCTTCTGTGTTGGGTTGGCTTAATTTGTTTTTCGTTTTCCAGTTCCTTAAGTTATATATAGAGCCAGTGTATTCAGCATTTTTCAATTTTTTGAGGGACACTTGGATGGCTATGTAGTTTCCCCTTCATGCTCCCTTTGCCATTTCCCATAGGTTTTGGACTGATGTGTCTTCATTCTCATTGGTTTCCATGAATTGTTTAAATTCTCCTTTGATTTCCTGGTTGACCCAAACATTGTTGACCAGGATGGTCTTTAACTTCCAACTGTTTGAATTTTTTCCAGACTTTTTCTTGTGACTGATTTCCAGTTTCAAATCATTGTCGTCTGATAATATGCAGGGAATAATCTTAATCTTTTGGTATGATTGAGCCCTGATTTTTCACCCAATATGTGGTTTGTTTGGAGAAAGTTCCATGTGCACTCAAGAAGAATGAATATTTGGGGGCACCTGGGTGGCTCAGTGGGTTAAGCCTCTGCCTTCGGCTCAGGTCATGATCTCAGGGTCCTGGGATCGAGCCCCACATGGGGCTCTCTGCTCATCAGGGAGCCTGCTTCCCCCCTTTCTCTCTGTCTGCCTCTCTGACTACTTGTGATCTCTCTCTCTCTCTCTGGCAAATAAATAAGTAAAATATTAAAAAAAAAAAGAAGAATGAATATTTGTGTCTTATGGTGGAATGTTCTATATACACCTATGAGGTCCAATGTGTCATTCAAAGTGTTTGTTTCTTTATAGATTTTCTTCTTGGATGATCTGTCTATTACTGAGATTGGTGTGTTAAGATCACATAATATTAATATATTCATAACAATATGACTCTTTATTTTCTTTAACAGTTGGCTGTATTTGGCTGCTTCCTTATAGGGGGCATAAATATTTACAAGTTTCATATCAATATGACTCTTTATTTTGATTAACAGTTGACTCAGAGGCTGCTCCCATAAAGGGGGCATAAATATTTACAATTGTTAGATCTTCTTGTAGGATAGACCATTTAAGAATGATGTAGTGTCCTTCTGTATCTCCTACCACAGTCTTTAGTAAAATCCAATTTATATGAGATGGGAATTGCGACCTTAGCTTTCTTTTTAGGCCCATTGTCATGAACGATGCTTCTCCAACTCTTCACTTTCAGTCTGAATGTATCTTTTGGTTCTAAACATGTCTGTTGTAGACAGCATATGGATGGGTCCTATCATTTTATCCAAATTTCAACCCTGTGTCATTTTAAGGGAGCATTTCAGCCATTCACATTGAGAGTGATTTTTGAAAGATGTTCTATTGACATCATTTTTTTCTGTGAATGCTTGATTCTATAGATTGTCTCAGTAAACTTCTTTTCTATGTCACTCTGGGTTCTTTCTTCTTTTATAGAACTCCCCCTTAATATTTTTTGTAGTGCCAGTTTGGTGGTCACATACTCTTAATCCTTGCTGGTCTTGGAAGCTCTTTATCGCTCCATCCAGTTTCAATGTCAGCCTCACTGTTTAAGGAATTCTTAGCTGCATGTTCTTCTCATGTAGTGCCCTGAATATGTCTTGCCAGCCCTTTCTAGCTTGCCAGGTTTCTGTGGAGAGGTAACATTATTCTGACGGACCTTACTCTGTACATAAGGAATCTCTTACCCAGAGCTGCCCTCAGAAGCTCTTGTATAAAATTATGATTCATGAGTTTCACAATCAAGTGTATTTTTTTTTAGATTTTATTTATTTATTTATTTTTTGACAGAGATCACAAGTAGGAGGAGAGGCAGGCAGAGAGGGGGAAGCAAGCTCCCCACTGAGCAGAGAGCCTGATGTGGGGCTCGATCCCAGGACCCTGAGATCATGACCTGAGCCAAAGGTAGAGGATTTAACCCAGTGAGCCACCCAGGCGCCCCCACAATCAAGTGTCTTGAGGTCTTTCTAGATTTTTTTATCTTGGTCAGTGTTCTCTCTGCCTCTAGGACATGAACGCTTGTACCTTCCCCCAGATTGAGAAAATTTTCATGGAGAATTTGTTCAACTACATCTTCTAGTCTTCTCTCTTTCTCCACTTCCTCGGGGATCCCAATAATTCTGTCATTGGAACGTTTCATGGCATCATTTATTTCCCTAATTCTGTTTTCATGACTTCTAAGCTGTTTGTTCCTGGCCTCTTCTTGATCCTTTCTCTATCAGTTTGTCCTCTAGATGACTAATTCTATCCTCTGCCTTGGTTACCATAGCTGTTTACTTAGATAAGTTAATTAGCTGAGTATTTCGATTAGGTTGGATCTCATTGATTACATTTTCAACTTCTACCAAGTCAGCTTTCATGCGTGACCTTAGAGATTCTATGTTGTCACCAATGGTTTTCTCTAACCTAGCCATTGCCTGGATAATTGTTACCCTGAACAACCTTTCCAACATACTGTTTATGTCTATATCCAATTGTTCTGATGGAGAAGACATACTTTCTGGATTTTTCGTCTCTTGTGTTCCTTCTCCTAGTCATTTTGGTGACAGGTGGTTGAGGGGATATATAGCTGAATATATCAACCACGATCCAGGCAAGGTGCACCCTGGAACGTTTTGGAGCAATCGGAAGTCACCACCAAAAAGAAGGAAAAAAGAAAAAGAGAGAGAGAGAAAGAGAGAATGTGGGGAAAAGAAGAGTAAACCAAACCAGAATGAAACCCAAGAGTAAGATTTATAAGGTATATAAACAAAAACAGACAAAGAAAAAGACCAACAGAAATAAATGACAAGAAAAAAAAACCCAACCAAAATCAACCCCATGAATAAAATTTATATAATACCAGAACAGAAACAAATACACAGAAACAGTGACAGAAGAAAAAGTTGGGAGGGTCGTTATAAATCCTTGATGTCAGTGAGCAAGGTTGTTTATTTTCTTCTTGGGTGTGTCTTGCTATCTGTGTTAAAGGACTCAACTTTCCAGAGATAAGGGGGATTAAAACTGGTTTATAGATAGAGGTAGTATTGATTCGGTCAAAAAGATTACCTTGAAGCTTATATCTATATGTATTTTTTTTAATCAAAGAACAATAAAAAACTTATATAAAAAACTTATAATTAAAATGTTACTATGGAATATGTTTTACTAAACGTCTAATTGTAATGGTAAGTAGGGTAAAAAAATTAAAAGAACAAGAATCGTGAGAATGAATTTTAAAAAAAGCTGTATTTATGAAATATACATGTCTTTGGGCAATACTGGGAGGTTAATATATTTTTTCCCCTGATGTTGGGGTTTTACACTTTTATGGGGACCCTGTCTTTGTTGTTCTCTTGTTCTTTTGGCTTGCCTTCTGGGGGAGGGCCTGCCCCATTGTTTTTCAGTCAGTCTGTTTGGGTTGATTTTTTCTGCCCCCATCAAAGGTCTGGGCTCTGTGGAAACCATTTTTTGAGGCTTTCGTTCTCTGGAGGTTTTTGTACTTTGGGGGCTTTTTTTTTTTTTTTTTTTTTTTTTGCTTTTTGGAGGTTTAGTGGAAAGCGAACTGCACCCATATCTCCACCTTAGAGAGAAAGCTCAGTTTGCTCCCCTCTGGGTGGTCCAGAACACACAGACTGCCCCCTCTCCAAGCTCCTCTGTTCAGAGAAAAGTGCCATAGGTGATGCACACCCCCAGTCACTGTTTCAGTGGTCGCCTAAGGTGCCCGCTTATCACTAAAACCATGACAATTTTTGTCCAGGGTGCCTGCTTCCAGTGGCTGCATTTGCTGGGACTGCTGTCTGGGATCCAGGCCCACACAGGTTGTGCTCAAACCCCATGCTCACTCTGGTCACAGAAGGCTGCACAGAGAGATCCTGACAAGAGATTGTGCTGGGTTGTCCCAGGTAAGGGCTGGGAGCATCCAGACCCTCAGTTGGTGGCAGGAGGCTGTGGTTCTAAAATGTGCTGGTTGGCACCCATATGAAGCTCTCTCAGATGTGGGTGGGAATGGACTCAAACCTCGTGGTCATGCAGGAACTCACAGGGCGCAGAAGACAGTGAACCTAAAGAGTGCTTGTTGGTGCCCACACCAAACTCTTCCAGACACAGGCAGGAGTGTGCTCAGACCCCACAGTTGCACAGGGTGCACAGAGTGCAAAAGGCCGTGGACCTAGAGAGCAGGGGCTGGAGCCCACACCAGACTCTTTCAGGTGTGAGTGAGAGTTTGCCCAGCTGAGCGGTGGTGCAAGCAGCAGAAAGCTGGGGTCTCAGGGACCACGGACTGGGACCTCCACCACAATCTCTCTGGCATGGGCATTCACATGTGGTGGCTGTCCTGGGTCTGTGAGCTGAGGCCTGTGCCCATGAATGCCCAATTCCACCAGTTTACCCCCAAGATCTTTTACTCTTTATGAGTGCTTTTACCCAGTCACCAAGTTAATGATGGTCCCCAGTCACAGGACACTTTCATATTGTGGTTTTACTTTCCAATGGGTCACTTGTGGTAGCTCCCTCCCCATTCTGTTTATCCTCTGATATCATTCCAGGCATTCCCACTCTACTTTACCTCTCCACTGACATCTTCTGCCCCTGTAGAGATCCAGAAGTGTATAATCTTACATTTCAGGCTGATTTTCTGGGTGTTCAGAGTGTTCTGGAAGCTATTTAGCTCACTTGAGGGCACCAGCTGAAACAGTGTCTCCTACTTCTCCACCATCTTGCCCCTCCACTCACAATCTCCAAATGTCTACTCTCCTTACTTGTAGTTCACATAGTATTGAAATGTTCTAACCAGAAAAAAATTAAATGAAAAGGAAATAAATGCATTCACATTGGAACGAGAGAAATTAAGTGGCTTCTGTTTGCAAGTGGAATGATTTTATATATCCAAAACTGTAAAGGCAATTTAAAAAACTGTTAAAAGTAATAAATTAAGGAAATATAACACAGTAGGAGGATCCTAAGCATGCCTTGCCCCACTAATAACCCTAGATGATGGCCGCACCAATGCAGTAACGCAGAATACAAGCTAAAAACTGGCAGAAAAGACTCTCCATACTTAATTGTGTATAAGAGGTCAAATTGAAAAGGGTAGTAAAAGTGGAGACATAGCCAGAAACCAAACTCCCAGGAGACTAATCACAAACAGATGGACTCCACAAGCCTAGAGAAGAAGGAGGATTGAAACCCGCATTAGGCCTTCCAGACATGAAGGATCAACACTGGGAAGAGGTGTCCCTATAACTTTGTTTTGCATACTAAGGGTATAACTTTACAGGGTTTTACAATCAATGGGGATTAACTCTAGGTACTTTAAAAATCAGGAGCATTGGTCTGGGAGGCAAGATGGCAGAGAAGTAGCAGGCTGAGACTACTTCAGGTAGCAGGAGATCAGCTAGATAGCTTATCTAAAGATTGCAAACACCCACAAATCCAACGGGAGATCAAAGAGAAGAAGAACAGCAATTCTAGAAACAGAAAATCAACCACTTTCTGAAAGGTAGGACTGGGGAGAAGTGAATCCAAAATGACGGGAAGATAGACTGTGAGGAGAGGGGCCGGCTCCCAGCAAGTGGCGGAGCAACAGAGCACAAAATCAGGACTTTTAAAAGTCTGTTCCACTGAGGGACATCGCTCCAGAGGCTAAACCGGGGTGAAGCCCACACGGGGTCAGCATGGCCTTAAGTCCCGCAGGGTCAGAGAAATATCGGGGGTGTCTGAGTGTCGCACAGCTTGCAGGTATTAGAACGGGGAAGGGGGCTACAGAGACAGAGAAGAGGAGTGAGCTCTCAGCTTGGAGTTACCTTGAACTGGTCACAGGCTCGGTGAGCTAAGAGAGTGGCCAGAGGCCAGGGAGACTGGAGTAATTGGGCGCTGTTCTCTGAGGGTGCACTGAGGAGTGGGGCCGCGAGCTCTCGGCTCCTCCGGGCGGGAGACTGGGACGCTGCCATTTTCATTCCCGTCCTCCAGAACTCTACAGAAAGCATTCAGGGAACAAAAGCTCCTGAAAGCAAACCTGAGCAGATTACTCAGCCCGGCCCCTGGTAAGGGCGGGCAATTCCTCCTGGGGCAAAGACACTTGAGATTCACTACAACAGGCCCCTCCCCCATAAGATCAACAAGAAATCCAGCCAGGACCAAGTTCACCTACCAAGGAGTGCAGGTTCAATACCAAGGAGAGCGGCAGAATTCCAGAGTAGGAGAAAGCAAAGCACGGAACTCATGGCTTTCTCCCCATGATTCTTTACTCTTGCAGTTAATTTAATTTTCTGTTCTTCTTTTTCAATTTTTTTTCTTCTTCTGCTAAGTTATTTTAACTTTTACCCTTTTCTTTTTTAATATTTTGTAACTAGTTTATCTAATATATATATATATTATTTTTTCTTTTTTATATTTTTTCTTTATTTGTTTTCTTTTTTTAATTATTTCTTTTTTTTCTTTTCTTTCTTTTTTTTTTTTATTCTGAACCTCTTTTTATCCCCTTTCTCCCACACACGATTTAGGATATCTTCTGATTTGGTTAAAGTGTATTTTCCTGGGGTTTTTGCCACCCTTTTAGTATTTTACTTGCTCCTTCATATACTCTTATCTGGACAAAATGACAAGGTGGGAAAATTCACCACAAAAAAAGGAAAAAGAGGCAGTACCAAAGGCTAGGGACCTAATCAAAACAGACATTGGTAACATGTCAGATATATAGTTCAGAATGATGATTCTCAAGGTTCCAGCCGGGCTCGAAAAAGGCATGGAAGATATTAGAGAAACCCTCTTGGGCGATATAAAAGTCCTTTCTGGAGAAATAAAAGAACTAAAATCTAACCAATTTGAAATTAAAAAAAGCTATTAATGAGGTGCAATAAAAAATAGAAGCTCTCACTGCTAGGATAAGTGAGGCAGAAGAAAGAATTAGCAATATAGAACACCAAATGACAGAGAATAAAGAAGCTGAGCAAAAGAGGGACAAACAGCTACTGGACCACAAGGGGAGAATTCGAGAGATAAGTGACACCATAAGATGAAACAACATTAGAATAATTGGGATTCCAGAAGAAGAAGAACGAGAGAGGGGAGCAGATGGTATATTGGAGAGAATTATTGTAGAGAATTTCCCTAATATGGCAAAGGGAACAAGCATCAAAATCCAGGAGGTGCAAAGAACCCCCCTCAAAATCACAAGAATAAGTCCACACCCCGTCACCTAATAGTAAAATTTACAAGTCTTAGTGACAAAGAGAAAATCCTGAGAGCAGCCTGGGAAAAGAAGTCTGTAACATACAATGGTAAAAATATTAGATTGGCAGCAAACTTATCCACAGAGACCTGGCAGGCCAGAAAGAACTGGCATGATATATTCAGAGCACTAAATGAGAAAAACATGCAGCCAAGAATACTATATCCAGCTAGGCTATCATTGAAAATAGAAAGAGAGATAAAAAGTTTCCAGGACAAACAAAAACTGAAAGAATTTGCAAACACCAAACCAGCTCTACAGGAAATATTGAAAGGGGTCCTCTAAGCAAAGAGAGAGCCTACAAGTAGTAGATCAGAAAAGAACAGAGACCATATACAGTAGTCGTCACTGTATAGGCCATACAATGGCACTAAATTCATATCTCTCAATAGTTACCCTGAATGTTAATGGGCTAAATGCCCCAATCAAAAGACACAGGGTATCAGAATGGATAAAAAAAAAAAAATCTATATGTTGCCTACAAGAAACTCATTTTAGACCCGAAGACATCTCCAGATTTAAAGTAAGGGGGTGGAAAAGAATTTACCATGCTAATGGACATCAGAAGAAAGCAGGGGTGGCAATCCTTACATCAGATCAAATAGATTTTAAGCCAAAGACTATGATAAGAGATGAGGAAGGACACTATATCATACTCAAAGGATCTGTCCAACAAGAAGATCTAACAATTGTAAATATCTATGCCCCTAACGTGGGAGCAGCCAACTATATAAACCAATTAATAACAAAATCAAAGAAACACATCAACAATCATAAAATAATAGTAGGGGACTTTAACACTCCCCTCACTGAAATGGACAGATCATCCAAGCAAAAGATCAACAAGGAAATAAAGGCCTTAAATGACACACTGGACCAGATGGACATCACAGATATATTCAGAATATTCCATCCCAAAGCAACAGAATACACATTCTTCTCTAGTGCACATGGAACATTCTCCAGAATAAATCACATTCTCATTCCTAAATCAGGTCTCAACTGGTATCAAAAGATTGAGATCATTCCCTGCATATTTTCAGACCACAATGCTCTGAAGCTAGAACTCAATCACAAGAGGACATTTGAAAAGAACCCAAATACATGGAGACTAAACAGCATCCTTCTAAAGAACGAATGGGTCAACCAGGAAATTAAAGAAGAATTGAAAAAATTCATGGAAACAAATGATAATGAAAACACAACAGTTCAAAATCTGTGGGACACAACAAAGGCAGTCCTGAGAGGAATATATATAGTGGTACAAGCCTTTCTCAAGAAACAAGAAAGGTCTCAGGTACACAACCTAACCCTACACTTAAAGGAGCTGGAGAAAGAACAAGAAAGGAACCCTAAACCCAGCAGGAGAAGAGAAATCATAAAGATCAGAGCAGAAATGAATGAAATAGAAACCAAAATAATGATAGAGCAAATCAATGAAACTAGGAGCTTGTTCTTTGAAAGAATTAATAAGATTGATAAACCCCTGGCCAGACTTATCAAAAAGAAAAGAGAAAGGACCCAAATAAATAAAATCATAAATGAAAGAGGAGAGATCACAACTAACACCAAAGAAATACAAACAATTTTAAGAACATACTATGAGCAACTCTACGCAACAAATTTGACAATCTGGAAGAAATGGATGCATTCCTAGAGACATATAAACTACCACAACTGAACCAGAAAGAAATAGAAAACCTGAACAGACCCATAACCAGTAAGGAGATTGAAACAGTCATCCAAAATCTCCAAACAAACAAAAGCCCAGGGCCAGATGGCTTCCCGGGGGAATTCTACCAAACATTTAAAGAAGAACTAATTCCTATTCTCCTGAAACTGTTCCAAAAAATAGAAATGGAAGGAAAACTTCCAAACTCATTTTATGAGGCCAGCATCACCTTGATCCCAAAACCAGACAAGGATCCCATCAAAAGAGAGAACAACAAACCAATATCCTTGATGAACACAGATGCAAAAATTCTCACCAAAATACTAGCCAATAGGTTCAACAGTACAATAAAAGGATTATTCACCACGACCAAGTGGGATATATTCCAGGGCTGCAAGGTTGGTTCAACATCCGCAAATCAATCAATGTGATACAACACATTAATAAAAGAAAGAACAATAACCATATGATACTCTCAATAGATGCTGAAAAAGTATTTGAGAAAGTACAACATCCCTTCCTGATCAAAACTCTTCAAAGTGTAGGGATAGAGGGCACATACCCCAATATTATCAAAGCCATCTATGAAAAACCCACCGCAAATATCATTCTCAATGGAGAAAAACTGAGAGCTTTTCTGCTAAGGTCAGGAACACGGCAGGGATGTCCATTATCACCACTGCTATTCAACATAGTACTAGAAGTCCTAGCCTCAGCAATCAGACAACAAAAAGAAATTAAAGGCATCCAAATTGGCAAAGAAGTCAAACTATCACTCTTCGCAGATGATATGATACTATATGTGGAAAACCCAAAAGACTCCACTCCAAAACTGCTAGTACTTTTACAGGAATTCAGTAAAGTGTCAGGATATAAAATCAATGCACAGAAATCAGTTGCATTTTTCTACGCCAACAACAAGACCGAAGAAAGAGAAATTAAGGAGTCCATCCCATTTACAATTGCACCCAAAACTATAAGATACCTAGGAATAAACCTATCCAAAGAGGCTAAGAATCTATACTCAGAAAACTATAAAGTACTCATGAAAGAAATTGAGGAAGACACAAAGAAATAGAAAAATGTTCCATGCTCATGGATTGGAAGAACAAATATTGTGAAAGTGTCTATGCTACCTAAAGCAATCTACACATTTACTGCAATTCCTATCAAAATACCATCCAGTTTTTTCAAAGAAATGGAACAAATAATCTTAAAATTTATATGGAACCAGAAAAGACCGCGAATAGCCAAAGGAATATTGAAAAAGAAAGCCAAAGTTGGTGGCATCACAATTCCGGACTTCAAGCTCTATTACAAAGCTGTCATCATAAAGACAGCATGGTACTGGCACAAAAACAGACACATAGATCAATGGAACGGAATAGAGAGCCCAGAAATAGACCCTCAACTCTATGGTCAACTAATCTTCGACAAAGCAGGAAAGAATGTCCAATGGAAAAAAGACAGCCTCTTCAACAAGTGGTGTTGGGAAAATTGGATGGCCACATTCAGAAAAATGATATTGGGCCATTTCTTTACACCACACACGAAAATAGACTCAAAATGGATGAAGGACCTCAATATGAGAAAGGAATCCATCAAAATCCTTGAGGAGAACATAGGCAGCAACCTCTTTGACTTCAGTCACAGCAACATCTTCCTAGGAACATCGCCAAAGGCAAGGGAAGCAAGGGCAAAAATGAACTATTGGGATTTCATCAAAATCAAAAGCTTTTGCACAGCAAAGGAAACAGTTAACAAACCAAAAGACAACTGACAGAATGGGAGAAGATATTTGCAAATGACATATCAGATAAAGGGCTAGTGTCCAAAACTTATAAAGAACTTAGCAAACTCAACACCCAAAGAACAAATAATCCAATCAAGAAATGGGCAGAAGACATGAACAGACATTTCTGCAAAGAAAACATCCAGATGGCCAACAGATGCATGAAAAAGTGCTCCATATCACTCAGCATCAGGGAAATACAAATCAAAACCATGAGATATCACCTCACACCAGTCAGAATGGCTAAAATTAACAAGTCAGGAAATGACAGATGCTGGCAAGGATGTGGAGAAAGGGGAACCCTCCTACACTGTTGGTGGGAATGCAAGCTGGTGCAACCACTCTGGAAAACAGCATGGAGATTCCTCAGAAAGTTGTAAATAGAAATACCCTATGACCCAGCAATTGCACTATTGGGTATTTACCCTAAAGATACAAACATAGTGATCTGAAGGAGCACGTGCACCTGAATGTTTATAGCAGCAATGTCTACAATAGCCAAACTATGGAAAGAACCTAGATGTCCATCAACAGATGAATGGATAAAGAAGATGTGGTATATATACACAATGGAATACTATGTAGCCATCAAAAGAAATGAAATCTTGCCATTTGTGATGACGTGGATGGAGCTAGAGGGTATCATGCTTAGCGAAGTAAGTCAATCGGAGAAAGACAACTATCATATGATCTCACTGATATGAGGAATTGGAGATGCAACATGGGGGATTAAGGGGGTAGGGGAAGAATAAATGAAACAAGATGGGATTTGGAGGGAGACAAACCATAAATGACTCGTAGTCTCACAAAACAAACTGAGGGTTGCTCGGGGGAGGGGGGTTGGGAGAGGGGAGTGGGGATATGGACGTTGGTGAGGGTATGTGCTGGAGTGAGTGCTATGAAGTGTGTAAACCTGGCGATTCACAGACCTGTACCCTTGGGGATAAAAATATATTATATATTTATGAAAAATAAAAGTAAAAAATAAATTTAAAAATAAATCAGGAGCATTTGCCCTGTGAGAGTCAGAGGGCAGTAGGTGATAGAGCTCCACCATTCAAAAGAAAAAATATATATAATAAACCAATCTGCAGAAATACAGAATTGAAACAGCAGTTTGGTGGAAGAAGAGCAAGATGGTGGAGAATTAGGGGACCCTATTTCAACCAGTCCCCTAAAGTGAGCTAAATATCTACCAGAACATTCTGAATACCCATGAAATCAGCCTGAAATGTAAGATTATATGCTTCTGTATCTCTATGGGGACAGAAGACATCAATGGAGAGGTAAAACAGAGTCAGAACCCTCAGATAGATATTGGAGGATAAACACAAGTGGGAGGGAGCTACCAGAAGTGACCCACTGGAATGTAATACTCCAATAAAAAAGTGACCTGTGATTGGAGACCAACATTAACTGGGAGTCTGGTTAAAAGCACACAAAAAAGAGCAAATGATCTTAAGGCGCAACTGGTGGAATTGGGCAGTCACAGAAATGGGCCTAAGTGCTTGTGCCCAGGACAGTCACTGCTGGAGACCATCCATGCCAGAGGCTGTCCTGTGGGGCCTCCAGTCTGTGGTCCCTGAGCCCGTAGCTTTCCACTGCATGCACCACCACTCGGTGTGGGTGCACTACCATCCCTGCCTGAGAGAGCTTGTTGTGGGCGGATGCCAGCAGGCATTCTCTAGGATGGCCAGCTTCCAAGACCTGTGTGACCATGGGGTCAGAGCACAGCTGGCATGGGCATCCACTCCAGAGAGCAGTCCCAGGAGATGCAGCCACTGGAAGCAGGATCCCTGGACCAATATTGCTCGTGGTTTTAGTGGCATGGGGAGCAGAGACAAGCGAGGACCTCAGGTGACTAGTGGGACTATGGCTAGAGGTGTGCACCACCTGCGGGAGGTTGTGCTGTTCAGAGGAGCTTGCAGTGGGGGAGTCTATGTCTTTTGGACCACCTAGAGAGGAACAGTCTGAAGCTTCTCTCTGAAATGGAGGTCTGGGTGCAGACAGATTCTTTCTTTGCTCTGACCCTCTGAAAAGTCACAAAAAGCCACCAAAGAACAAAAACCTCCAGAGAACAAAAGCCTGAAAAACCAGGTTCCACACAGCCCCAGTCCCTGATAGTGGGCAGGGCAACTCAAGCCAAGCAAGACTGATGGGAAAACAATGCAGCAAGCCCCTTACCCAGAAGACAACTCCAAAGAATAAGAGGACAACTACCACAGCATCTCCATAAAACTGTAAAACCCCAACATCAGGGGAAAACAATATATTAAGCTTATTGCCCTAAAATCTGTATATTACATAGATACAACTTTTCTTTCATTCTATCTTTTAAAAATTCGTTATCATGATTCTTATTCCTTTAATTTCTTTAATCTGTTTACCATTGCAACTAGAAGTTTAATACAACAAATTCCGTATCTTTTTAACTCGAAATTTTTTCATACATATACTTGTGTTTCATTTTCTTTTCTTTTTTTTTAAATATACAGAAAGATATAATCTTCAAGGTAATCCTTTTTCCCTATTCAATACTACCCCTATATATATATATATACATATATATATATATATATGTGCTGCCAAAGCAAGCACAATACTACCCCTATATATAAACCACTTTTAATCTCCCTGTATCTCAGGTAAGTTGATTTCTTTAACAAAGTTAATAAGATACACCCAGGAAGAACTGAAATAACATTCTTCACCCACTTTGAGGATTTATAACCCCCCTCCCATCTTATTCTTCAGTCAACGTTTCTTTGTATTTGTTTTTGTTCTGGTATTATATAAATATAATTCTTGGGATTATTTTGGCTTGGTTCTTCTACTTTTTTGTCATTTAGTTTTGTCGGTCTTTTTGTTCATTCATTTTGTTTATGTACCTTATAAATCATACTTTGGTCGTTCAGTTTGTTTGAGTTTTCTCTTTTTTTTCTGTTTCTCTCTCTCTTTTTTTCTTTTTTCTTTCTTTTTGGGGGTGACTTCCGATTGCTCCAAAACTTTCCAGGGTGCCCTTTGCCTGGATTGTGGTTGATATATTCAGCTATACATTTCCTTAGCCACCTCTCACCAAAATGACTACGAGGAGGAACACCCAACAGAGGAAGAATTCAGAGATTGTGCCCTCTGCCAGAGAACTATAGGATATGGACATAAACAATATGTTAAAATGGTAATTCAGGGCAACAATTATCCAGGCAATGGCTAGGCTGGAGAAAACCATTGGTAACAACACAGAATCCCTAAGGGTGGACATGAGAGCTTACCTGGCAGAATATAAAACTATCAATGAGATCCATTCTAACCTAAATACTCTAACAGCTAGGGTAACTGAGGCAGAAGATAAAATTAGTAATCTAGAAGACAAAGTGATATAAAAGAAAGATCAAGAGCAAGACTTGAACAAACAGCTGAGAAGCCATGAAAAGAGAATTAGGAAAATAAATGATGCCATGAAACGTTTCAATGTCACAATTATTGGGAACTCTTGGGAGGGGGGAGGAGAAAGAGAGTAGACTAGAACATATAGTTGAACAAATACTGGATAAAAATTTCCCCCATCTGGGGAATGGAACAATTGTTCATGACCTAAAGGCAGAAAAGACACCCACCCCCCAAGATCAATGAATATAGAAAGACCTCCAGACACTTAGTTGTGAAATTCATGAATCATAATTTTGGACTAGAGGTCTTAAGGGCAGCTAGGGGGAAGAGATTCCTTATGTACAGAAGAAGGTCCATCAGAATAATGTCAGATGTGTCCACAGAATCCCGGCAAGCCAGAACAGACTGGCAAGACATATTCAGGACAATAAATAAGAAGAACATGCAGCCAAGAATACTTTATCCAGCAAGCCTGAATTCAGAATGTATGGAGAGATAAAGAGCTTCCAAGACTGGCAAAGTTTAAAGCATCATGTGACCACCAAGCCGGCACTACAAGAAATATGAAGTGAGGTTCCATAAAAGAGGAAAGGACGCCAGAACAACATAGAACAGAAACTTACAGAGACAATCTATAGAAAAAAGTACATCACAGGCAACATGATGTCAATAAAAACATATCTTTCAGTAATTACTCTCAACGTGAATGAACTAAATGCTCCCATAGAATAGGACATGGCTGCAGATTGGATAAAACAACAGGACTCATCCATATGCTGTTTACAAGAGACCCATTTGGAACCGAAGGATACAACCAGACTGAAAGTGAAGGGATGGAGAATCATTTTTCATGCCAATGGGCCTCAAAAGAAAGCTGGAATAGTGATTTTCATATCAGATAAAATAGATTTTAAACTGAAGACTGTACTTAGAGATATAGAAGGACAATACATCATTCTTAAAGTGTCCATCTACCAGTAAGATCTAACAATTGTAAATATTTATGCCCCCAATATGGGAGCAGCCAATTACATAAAGAAAACTGTTAATCAAGATAAAGAGTAGTATTGATATGAATACATTAATATTAGGTGATCTTCACACACCACTCTCAATAATAGATCATCCAAGCAGAAATATCAAAAAAGAAACAGCAGCTTTGAATGACACATTGGACAAGATGGACTTCATAGATATATACAGAACATTCCACCCTAAAACAAAATACTCATTCGTTTCAAGTGCACATGGAACTTTTTCCAGAGTAGACCATATACTGTGTCACAAATCAGTCCTCAACTGATAGCAAAAGATTGATATTATTCTCTGCATATTATCAGACCACAATGCTCTGAAACTGGAACTCAACCAAAAGAAAAAGTTTGGGAGGAATTTAAACAGTTTGAATTTAAAGACCATCCTGCTCAAAAATGTTTAGGTTGACCAGAAAATCAAAGAAGACCTTAAACAAATCACAGAAACCAATGAGAATGGAGACACATCAGTTCAAAACCTATGGGATATGGGAAAGGCAGTCCTAAGGGGGAAATACATAGCCATCCAAGTGTCCCCCCAAAATTGAAAAATCCCAAATATACCAGCTCTCTTTACAGCTTAAAGAACCTTAAAATGAAGAATAAATTAAAAGAACCCAACACAGAGGAAGGGAAATAATCAAGATTAGGGCAGAGATTGATGAAATAGAAACTAGAGATACAGTAGAACACATCAACATAAATAGAAACTTTTTCTTGAAAGAATTAATAAGATCGATAAACCACTGTCCAAACTAATCCAAAAGAAAAGAGAGAAGACACAAATTAGTAAAATTATGAATGAAAGGGGAAAAATCAGGACTAACACCAAGAAAATAGAAGCTATCATCAGAAATTATGATCAACCGTTATATGCCAATAAGTTAAACAACCTAGAAGAAATGAACGCATTCCTGGAAACCTATAAACTTCCAAGACTGAGCCAGGAAGAAACTGACATTCTGAATAGACAAATACCTAGTAACAATATAGAAGCAGTGATCAATAACATCCCCAAAAACAAGAGCCCAGGACATGATGGATTCCCTGTGGGATTCTCTAAACTTTCCAAGTAGACGTAATACCTATTCTCCTAAAGCTGTTTCAAAAGAAACAGAATGAAAACTTCCAGACTCTTTCTATGAAGCCAGCATTACCCTGATCCTCAAACCAGGCAAAGATCCCATCAAAAAGGAGTTTTCCAGACCAATATCCTTGATGAATATGGATGCTAAGATTCTCAACAAGATCCTAGCTAATAGGATCCAAGAGTACATTAAAAAGATTATCAACCATGACGAGGTGGGATTTATCTCTGGGTTGCAATGGTGGTTCAACATTCGCAAACCAATCAATGTGATAGAACAAATCAATAAGAGAAGAGAGAAGAACCACGTGGTCCTCTCAATTGATGCAGAAATGCATTTGACAAAATACAGCATGGACCCATTCTTGATTAAAATGCTTCAAAGTATAGGAATAGAGAGAACATTCCTCAATTTCATAAAATCCATCTATGAAAAACCCAGTGTGAATATCATTCTCAATGGGGAAAAGATGACAACTTTCCCTTTGACATTAGGAACATTACAAGGATCTCCTCTCTCACCACTCTTGTTCAACATAGTATTAGAAGTCCTAGCAACAGCAATCAGACAACAAAAAGAAATAAAAGGTATTCAAATTGGCAAAGAAGAAGTCAAACTCTATCTCTTCGCAGATGACATGATACTTCATTTGGAAAACCCCAAGGACTTTACCCTCACACTATTAGAAATCATACATCAATTCTGTGATGTGGCGGGATACAAAATCAATGCACACAAATCCGTTGCTGTCTTATACACTAATAATGAAACTATAGAAAGGGAAATTAAAGAATCGATTCCATTTACTACAGCATCAAGAACCATAAGATATCTGTGAATAAACCTAACCAAAGAGGTAAAGGATCTGTACTGAAGGAAGTACAGAACACTCATGAAAGAAATTGAAGACAAAAAATGGAAAAGCATTCTATGCTCATGGAATGGAAGAACAAACATTGTAAAAATGTCTATACTGCCAAAGGCAATCTTTACTTTCAATGCCATCCTGATCAAAATTGCACTACCACTTTTCAAAGTGCTGGAAGAAACAATCCTAACATTTGTATTTAACCGGAAGGGACCCTGAATTGCTAAAGAAATGTTGAAAAAGAAAAACAAAATTGGCGGTATCACGTTCCTTGGTTTCAAGCTTTACTACAAAGCTGTGATCACCAAGACAGCTTGGTACTGCCAAAAAACAGAAACATAGTCCAGTGGAACAAAGTAGAGAGTCCAGATATGGACCTGCAACTCTATGGTCAACTAATCTTTGACAAAGCAGGAAAAAATATCCAGTGGGAAATATATAGTCTCCTTCAATAAATGATGCTGGGAAAATTGGGCAGCTATGTATAGAAGAATGAAACTTGACCATTCTCTTACACTATACACAAATATAAACAAAATGGATAAAAGACCTCAATGTGAGGCAGGAATCTATTGAAATCCTAGAGGAGAACATAGGCAGTAACCTCTTTGGCATCAGCCACAGCAACTTCTTTCACATGTCTCCAAAGGCAAAGGAAACAAACGTGAAAATGAAGTTTTGGGACTTTCTCAAGATCAAAAGCTTCTGCACAGCAGACGAAACAGTCAACAAAACAAAGAGACAAGCCACAGAAAGGGAAACGATATTCACAAATGACACTACAGGCAAGGGGCTGATACCCAAGATCTATAAAGAACTTCTCAAATTCAACACCCCAAAAAACAGATAATCACATCAGAAAATGGGCATAGAACATGAACAGATACTTCTCCAAAGAAGACATACAAATGGCTAACAGACACATGAAAAAATGTTCATCATCTATAGCCATTAGGGTGATTAAAATCAAAACCACGAGATTCCACCTTACACTGTTTAGAAGGGCCCAAATTAACAGGACAGTAAACAACAAATGTTGGTGAGGATGTGGAGAAAGGGGAACTCTCTTACATTGTTGGTGGGAATGCAAGGTGGTGCAGCCACTTTGAAAAACAGTATGGAGATTTCTTAAGAGAATAAAAATAGAGCTATGACCCTACAATTGCACTACTGGGTATTTATCCCAATGATACAGATGTACTGAAAAGAAGGGACATCTGTACCCCAATGTTCATATCAGCAATGGCCACAGTTGCCAAACTGTGGAAAGAGCCAAGATGCCCTTCAACAGATGAACGGATAAAGAAGATATGGTCCTTATAGACAATGGAATATTACGCCTCCAACAGAAAGGATGAATACCCAACTTTTGTATCAACATGGATGGAACTGGAGGAGATTACGCTGAGTGAAATAGGTCAAGCAGAGAAAGTCCATTATCATATGGTTTCACTTACTTGTGGAGCATAAGGAGTAACATGGAGGACATTAGGATAATGAAAGGAAAAGTGAATTCAAGGAAATCGGTGGGGTAGGGAGCATGGGAGACTGTGGACTCTGAGAAACACTGAGGGTTTTACAGGAGAGGGGTTGGGAGAATGTGTGAGCCTGGTGGTGGGTATTAAGGAGGGCAGGTATTGCATTGAGCACTGGGTGTGGAAAAAATAAAAAATAAAAATAATAAAAATAAAAATAAATAAATAAAAATAAATATAAAATAAAATTGAATTACTGAAAAAATAAAATTAAATTAGAGAAAAAATAAGAAACAGCAGTTTGGAAAACAAATTTCAGGTATATGGGAAGGAGATTTATTTACTAATCTGTGAGTAAGTTCCAGAGGAGCAAGGATCTTTGTATTTTTCCTTAGAAGAAAAAATATGGTGGCTTCCACTTCTCCCTCCCATAGGATACCAGACATCTGTGGGAACAAGAGAAATCCCCTCCCATATAGCTTGTTAGCAAGGCGTGCCCTGCCTCTATGTACCATTGCAAAGTTCCTCCATCCAACTCACTCAACTAGAGGAATTCTTATAAAGCTGCTCCACCCATGGCTCATTGTGCACACAGCTACAACAGCAATCAATGCCATTCCAAAATGCCTCTTGCCTTGAGGAGAGGCGAACACAACCAGATACACCAATTTGACTGCATCCCCAGAAGTGGAATCGGGGAAAGCATGTCATCTTACTGCTGGAGCCATCTATCAACAAAAGCATTTCAGGGACAAATAGAAAGACTGACTATCACTTGTTATCACCACAGCCCTGGCAAACAGGTTGAGAGTAAGCATCTGCTCTGATCTGACTACAATTTCAAGATGGCCCCACAATGGCTCCTTAACAGCAACATCCCACCCCACAACAGGCAAAGTGGAACTTTGCATCTGACTGAACAGAAGGCAAATATGGCTCAAATACAATATTAGGGCACACACAAAATTTACATAGGAGATGCCCCTGTAGGGCCTGATTCTGGCAAACATGGAACATTACACTACATAGCATAAGAGGACCTCTTCTTCATAAGACTGCTACTTTCAAACTCAGGAGATGTAGAAGAGTTTCCTAATACACAGAAACAAACACAAAGAATTAGACAAAATGAGGAGACAAAAAATACGCTCCAGTGAAAGAATAGTACAATATTACAGCAAAAGAGATAAATGAAAGAGAGATCTGCAATATGATTGACAGAGAATTTGAAGTGATGGTCATAAAGATACTTATGCAACTTGAGAAATAAGGAGAAGATCTCAGTGAGACCTTCAACAGAGCTAAAAAAATTTATATTAAAAAATGAATCAATTAGAGATGAATTCAGTAACTAATATAAAAAATACACTAGGTGGAATTATTAGCAAATTATAGAAAATATAATAATATATTAGTGATCTGGATAACAGAGTAATGAAAATCTATCAGGCTGAAGACAAACAAAAAGTCTTAAAAAATGAGACTAGTTTAAGGGAACTAATTGACATTACCAAACAAAATAACATGCACATTATAATGATCCTTAAATGAAAAGAGAGTGAAAAGAGGATAGAATATTTATTTTAAGTAATAATCTCTGAAAAGTTCCCTAATCTGGGGAGGAGAACAGACATCTAGTTCCAAGAGGCACAAAGACTCTAATCATCCAAAGGAGGTACACGCCAAGACATAAAAATGGCAAATGTCATCATAAAGAGAAAAATTTTGAAGTAGCAAGAAGAAAGATAACAATTATATACAAGGAAAATCCCAGCAGGATATTATCTGAATTTTCAGCAAACAGTTTGTAAGTCAGAAGGGAGTGGCATAATAGATGCAAAGTTCTGAAAGGAAAAAACAAAACAAAGAAACAAACAAACAAACAAACAAACCCACAACAACCCTGTAACCAAGAATACTCTACACAGCAAGGCTATGATTCAGAGTAGGAGATAAGGAGTCTCCCAGGTAAACAAAAGTTAAAGGAGTTTATCACCACTGAACTAGACTTATAAGAAATGTTAAAGGAACTCACCTGTGTACAAATGAAAGACAATAATGAAGAGTAAGAAAGCTAGGAAAGGAAAATACTTAACATAAAAATAGAAACACAATAAAAAAAAATAATTGGACACTAAGCTTACCTCACTCCCATGGGTAAGACTAAGTAACACTCACATCACAACATACTACCCAGAAAAGAACACAAATACTGACAAATTCCACACCTAAATGTAGAGAAAAGGTGACATTAAAAAGAGTAAGAAGGGCAATGACTCAGTGGGAAACTAGTCCCCCCACTCCACATTGGTTTGCCTGCCAGAAGGAAGGGGCTGCTTGTGTGGGTAGGGGTGAAAAACAGATTATCACACCTGTGAGACTACAAAGGGAAGAGAAATCACCACAGCATTTAACTTTGATAATCAAAGGGGTCAAATTTCATTACTGCTTGCAACCAGCAAGACTTAAATATTAGAGCTTTAAAATTCAGAAGGCTTGGCTCTGAGAGAGGCTGGAGGGGGTAATGAATATGAATCCCTGCCCTTAAAAAGACAGCACAGAAAAGAACCCATAGAGATACAGTTTGGAAATAGTAGGTTGAAAAATTCCTTGGGATTTATGGGATATGGGAGTTAGTTATTAGTCTTAGATTCCTGAGTGATTTTCTTGGAACAAAGGAGCTGTCAGGCACCATTTTCTACCCTGACCCCTCATCATAAACACACAATCACCCATGTAATCAAGCACAGCACTCACATTCATTCACTACCTAACTTACTTACACCAAGCTCTGTCCCCTTCACCCAAGCCTGCCTTAGACATAGTACTGTGGATCCCCTCCACAGAACTCCTGTACAAAACCTGCCAACACTGTATCTTTCTCCCACAGAAGGGGCTCTTACCTTGATAAAACTGCACCCACTGCCAGCATGTGCTTTGTGGGGCAGTCACCAATGAACCCAGTATCTGTAGTGTCTGTGTGCCCTCACCAGATGAGGAAGCAGGTGCACAATTTGAAGCACCATGCCCCCACCTACCCCATGCACTTTGCAAAGTGGTCTCTACCAGATTGATCTTGTACATTCCATGTGGAGGAGGACCTGCAATATCTAGTTAAAAGTGCATCTATCACACATGACGTTTAATATCAGATATAGCTGACTAACATACAGAAACATACACAGAGAGTTAGGGAAAATGAAAACACAGAGGAATATGCCACAAATGAAAGAACAAGAAAAAAGCACAGCAAGATACTGTACTTGGTAAAGGTATCAAAACAAATGGTACTTGGTACTTATCAAAAACAAATAGTACTTGGAAAATGGTACTTGCAAAATGGATATAAGTGAAATGGCTCATAGAGAATTTGAAGTAGTGATCATAAAGATACTCACTGGACTTGAGAAAAGAGTGAAGGATATCAGTAAGATCCTTAAGAAAGAGATAGAAAACACAAAAAAAGAAGAACTCAGAGATGAGGAACACAATAAATCAAATTATGAATACATTGATGGAATCATTAGCACACTGGAAGAAGCAAATTAATGACATAGAAGACAGAGTAAATGGAAAGTAATCAAACTTTAAAATTGAGGGAAAGAGGATTATGCAGAGTGAGAATAGACTTAGAGAAATCAGTGACTCTCATGTATAATAACATTTACATTAATGGATTGAAGAGAAAGAAAAGGGGACAGAAAATTTATTGAAGAAATAATATCTGAAAACAAACTTAATTTGCAAAAGGAAACAGATATCTGGATAAGAGGCAGGTATACCTTAAAAAAAAAAGAATGTAAAGAGGTCCACTAAAAGACACATAGTAATCAAAATGGCAGAAAGTTCTGATAAAGTACTTTAGTGGAAGCAAGAAAAAAGAAAACAGTTACATACAAGGAAAACCCCATGATGATATAAACATTTTTAATAAAAAAATAAAGTATTTTTAAGAAAGTGGAAAGGAAAGACCATTAGTGAGATTATGAAAAGTAGGAAAAACATGGACAATTAAAGTAAGTATTCCTGTAAAAGAATAAACCAATCAACCAAAAAAAAAGGTTGTTCCATTAATCTATACATCTGTTTTTTTTTCTGCCAGTACCATACTATCTTGATAATTACAGTTCAGAACAGAGAACTCAGAAATAGACCCTTAACTCAATGGCCAACTAATCTTTGACAAAGCAGGAAAGAATATACAATGGAAAAAAGACAGTCCTATCAACAGATGGTACTTGGAAAATTGGACAGCCACACATAGAAGAATGAAACTGGACCATTTCCTTACACCATACACAAAATTAAACTCAAAATGTATGAAAAATCTAAATGTGAGAGAGGAATCCATCAAAATCTTAGAGGGAACACAGACAGCAAACTCTTCCACCTCAATCACAGCAACTTCTGGCTAGCTACGTCTCCAAGGACAAGAGAAACAAAAACAAACATGATCTTCTGTTACTAGATCAAGATAAAAAGCTTCTGCACAGCAAAGGAAACAGTCAACAAAACAAAGAGGCAACCTACAGAAAGCAAGACTACATTTGCAAATGTTTTTTTCAGATAAAGGGCTAGTATCAGAGATCTATATAGAACATATGAAACTCCACACCCAAAAAAACAAATAATCCAGTCAAGAAGTGGGCAGAAGACATGAACAGATACTTCTCCAAAGAGGACATACAAATGGCTAACGATCACATGAAAAAAACATTCAACATCACTCAGCATCAGGGAATTACAAAACAAGGTAGGAGTATGGAAAGATGGAGGAGGAGTAGGGTACCTTATTTCAACTCATCCCCTGAATTGAGGTGGATATCTACCAGACCACTTTGAACCCCCATTAAATCAGCCTGAGATTTAAGATATACCTGAATCTCTACAAACAGAATATTTCCAGCAGTTGGTTTAGAGGTATGAAGCAGGGAGCCTTGATTCTGTGGGCAGAATTGGAAGGCAGTGTCTTGGATATGGGGAGGGGGTGTCTTGGATCCTGCACCACCAAAGCAAAAAAGCCTCCTACACCAGGGACTCGGCACAGACTTGCAGACCAGTAATAGCAGGGAAAAGACTTTAGGGCAGCCCCTCAGACTGAAACCTGGAGCTATGGGGGCACATGTGCAAACTGGGGGTGGCTGGTGGTTTTCGAAGTACAAAAGGCAGAGATGTACCTGGACCTGGAAGCAAGGGATGGGAGTGTTGCTGTGGGACATACAACCCAGGACACTGGTTTATAGCTGCACAGACAAAAATGAAGTCAGTGTGGCCTGGAGGGCTCTCTGGAGACCAGACTGCAATCTCTCTGTTCTGAGACGAAAGTTTGGATACAGTCACTTCTGCTCTGACTCTTGGAAGAGATATGCAAACCCACCAGGGAAAGCCCCCAGAGAACAAAAGCCCCCCCAAAAAACAAAAAACAAAAAATGGTTTTCACTGAGCCAATCCCTCCACAGGGGGGCAGGGCAACTGCACAAACAGGGTTGCCTGAGTAACAGCACAGCTGGCCCCTCCTCCAGAAGATAGGATGGAAGAACCAGAGTCCAACAACTCTAACATCCTTATAAAACAGCTGCATCTTGCTTAGATTGTGGTTAATAATCTGGAAAATGCACAACCCCTCAATTACCCATTAACAGAATGACTATGAGTAGGAACCCCCAACAGAAGAAAAATTCAGAGACTGTGACATCTGCCACAGACCTAATGGATATGGATATAAGCAAGATGTTGGAAATAGACTTCAGAGTAACAGTTTTGCAGACAATAGCTAGGATAGAGAAAACCATTAATAGCAACGTGGATTCTTTAAGGGCAGAAACAAGAGTAGATCTAGCAGATCTTAAAAATGCTATCAATGAGATCCAATCTAATCTAAATACTTTAACAGCTAGGGTAAATGAGGCAGAAGAACGAATTAGTGATCTAGAAGAAAAACCAATAGAAAGAAAAAACAACAACAACAACAAGAGGACACCTGGAGCAAACAGCTTAAAATTCTTGAAAACAGAAATAGAGAAATAAATGACGCCATGAAAGTTTACAATGTCAAAACTATTGGGATCCTTGAGGGGGTGGAGAGACAGAGAGGGAGAAGTAGAAGATATCTCTGAGCAAATCGAAGCTGAGAATTTCCCTAATCTGAGGAATGAAACAAGCATTCATGTCCTAGAGTCAGAGAGGACCCATCCCAATCTCAAGGAGAACAGACCAACCCTTAGAAATGTAATAGTGAAACTTGTAAATCTTAAAACTAAGGAAACCATCTTAAGGGCAGTCAGGGGAAGAAATTCCTTTTGTACAGAGAGAGGAACATCAGAATAACTTCACACTTGTCCACAGAGACCTGGAAAACCAGAAAAAAAGTGACAAGAAATATTCAGGGTACTTAATGAGAAGAACATGAGGCTAAGAATACTTTATCTAGCAAGGCTGTCATTCAGAATTGATAGAGAGTTAAAGAGCTGCCAGTACCAGCAAAGACTGAAAGAATATGTGACCACTAAGCCAGCCCTGCAAGAAATATTAAATGGGGTTCTATAAAAGGAGAAAGAACCCAAGAGTGATATAGAACAGAAATTTACAGAGACAATCTATACAAATAAGGACCTCACAGGCAAAATGATGACAATAAAATCATATCTTTCAATAATGACTCTCAAAGTGAACAGCCTAAATGCTCCCATGAAACACCACAGGGTTGTAGATTGGAGAAAAAGACAGGACCCGTCCATACGCTGTATAAAAGAGATGCATTTTGAACCTAATGAAATATCCAGACTGAAAGTGAAGGAATGAAGAACCATCTTTCATGCAAATGGAACTCAAAAGAAAGCTGGGGTAGCAATTCTCATATCAGATAAATTAGATTTTAAACTAAAGACTATTCAGAGATACAGAAGGACACTGCATCATTCTTCAAGGGTCTATCCACCAAGAAGATCTAACAATTGTAAATACCTATGTCCCCAATATGAGAGCAGCCAACTATATAAACCAACTGTTAAAGAGATGTATTGATGTGTGTGTGTGTGTAACATTTATATAAGAACAATTCTAGGGGATCTTCACACATCACTCTCAGCAATAATCAGATCATCTAACCAGAAAATCAACAAAGAAACAAGAGCTTTGAATGATACATTGGACCAGATGGATCTCATAGATATATACAGAATAATCTACCCTAAAATAAGAGAATACTCATTCTACTCAAGCACACATGGAACTTTCTCCAGAAGAGACCACATACTGAGTCACAAATCAGGTCTCAACCAATACCAAAAGATTGAGATAATTCCCTGCATATTCTCAGACCACAGTGCTTTGAAACTGGAACTCAATCACAAGAAAAAGCTTGGAAAAAATTCAAACACTTTGAAGGTAAAGATCATCCTGCTCAAGAATGTTTGAGTCAACCAGGAAATCAAAGAATATCTTTAAAAAATTCACAGAAACAAATGAAAACGAAAACACTTCAGTCCAAAACCTATGGGAGTTGGCAAAGGCAGTCCTAAGGGGGAAATACATAGGCACCCAGGCCTCACTCAAAAAAATAGAAAAAACCTAAATACACAAACCCTTTTTACACCTTAAAGAACTGAAGAATCAACAAGAAATGAAGCTTAACCCATGCATGAAAAGAGATATAATTAAGATTAGAGGAGAGATCAATAAATTAGAAAACAGAAATACAGTAGAGAAGATCAATGAAACTAGAAGCCGATTTTTTGAAAGAATTAATAAGATTTAAAAAAAAAACACTGGCCAGACTTATCCAAAAGAAAAGAGAAAGGGCTCAAATTAATAAAATTATGAATGAAAAGGGAGAGCTCATGACTAACACCAAGGAAATAGAAACAATCATCAGAAATTATTATCAACTCTTTTATGACAATAAATTAAGCAACTTGGAAGAAATGGATGTATTCTCAGAACCCTGTAAACTACCAGGAGTGCAACAGGAGGAAACTGACAAACTGATTAGACCAATAACCTGCACAAGATTGAAGCAGTGATCAAGAACCTCCCAAAATCAAGAGTCCAGGACCTGATGGATTCCTTGGAGAATTCTACCAAACATTCAAAGAAGAAATAATACCTATTCTCCTGAAACTGTTTTAAAAAATAGAAACAGAAAGAAAACTTTCAAACTCATTCTATGAGGCCAGCTTTACCTTGATCCCCAAACCAGGCAAAGACCCCATCAAAAAGGAGAATTTCAGACCAATATCCCTAATGAATATGGATGCCAAAATTCTCAACAAGTTCCTACCTAATAGGATCCAACAGTACATTAAAAAGATTATCCACCATGACCAGGTGGGATTTATCCCTGGGATGTGAAGCTGGTTCAACATTTGCAAATCAATCAACGCAACAGAACACATTAATAAGAGGAGAGAGGAAACATTTGATCCTTCAATTGATGAAGAAAAGGCATTTTTACAAAATACAGCATGCATTCCTGATTAAAACTCATCTGAGTATGGGGATAGAAGAGACCCTCCTCAATTTCAGAAAATCCATCTATGAAAAATCCACAGTGAATATCATTCCTTTTTTTTTAAGATTTTATTTATTTATTTGACAGACAGAGATCACAAGTAGGCAGAGAGTCAAGTAGGGGGTTGGGAAGCAGGCTCCCTGCTGAGCAGAGAGCCCGATGCGATGCGGGGTTCAATCCCAGGACCCTGGGATCATGACCTGAGCTGAAGGCAGAGGCTTTAACCCATTGAGCCACCCAGGCGCCCCTCAAATATCATTCTTAATGGAGAAAAGCTGAGAGCATTTCCCATAAGATCAGGAACAGGACACGATGCCCATTCTTGCCACTACTGTTCAATATATTTCTAGAAGTCCTAGCAACAGCAATTAGACAACAAAAGGAAATAAAAGGTATTCAATTGGCAAAGAAGAAGTCAAACTCTCTCTTTGCAGATGACATGATACTTTATGTGGAAACTCCAAAAGTCTCCACACCCAAATTACTAGAACTCATACAGCAACTCAGTAATGCTGCAGGATACAAATCAAGGCACAGATCAGTTTTCTTCTTATACACTAACAATGAAACTGTAGAAAGAAAAAATTTAAAAAATCGATCCCATTTACATTAGCGCCAAAAACAATAAGTTGCCTTGGAAAAATCCTAACCAAAGAGGTAAGTGATCTATACTCTAGGAACTACAGAAAACTCATGAAAGAAATTGAAGAACACACAAAAAGGTGGGAAGTCATTCCATGCTCATAGATCGGAAGAATAAACATTAAAATGTCTATGCTGCCCACAACAATCTATACTTTCAATGTCTTCCTGATCAAAGTAACAACAGCATTTTTCAAAGTGCTGGAACAAGCAATCCTAAAATTCGTATAGAACCAGAAAAGACCCCAAATCGTCAAGAAAATGTTGAAAAAGAAAAACAAAGCTGGGGGCATCACATTGCCTGATTTCAAGCTCTATTGCAAAACTGTGATCACCAAGACTGCATGGTACTGGCACAAAAAAGACACACAGATTAGTGGAACAAATCAGTGAGCCCAGATAAGGACCCTCAACTCTATGGTCAAGTAATCTTTGAGAAAGCAGGAAAAAATATCCGATAGAAAAAAGTCTCTTCAATAAATGGTTCTGGGAAAATTGGACAGCTATATAAAGAAGAATAAAACTCGACCATTCTTTTACAGCATCCAAAAAGATAAACTCAAAATGGAAGAAACACCTCAATATGAGATAGGAATCCATCAAAGTCGTAGAGGAAAACATAGGCAGGAACAACTTTGACTTTGGCCACAGCAACTTCTTTCAAGACACATCTCCAAAGGCAAGGGAAAGAAAAGCAATAGTGAACTTTTGGGACTTCAGGATAAAAAGCTTCTGCACAGTAAAGAAAACAGTCAAAAAAACAAAGAGTCACTCCACTGAATGGGAGCCAATGTTTGTGAATGACACTACTGACAAACGGCTGATATCCAAGATCTATAAATAACTTCTCAAACTCAACCCCCAAAAAACAAATAATGAAGTTAAAAAAAATGGGCAGAAGACATGAACAGGCACTTCTACAAAGAAGACGTATAAATGTCCAACAAACATATAAAAAATGTTCATCATCACAAGGGGCGCCTGGGTGGCTCAGTGGTTTAAAGCCTCTGCCTTCAGCTTAGGTCATTTTCCCAGGGTCCTGGGATCAAGCCCCACATAGGGCTCTCTGCTCAGTGGGAAGCCTGCTTCCTCCTCTCTCTCTCTCTGCCTGCCTCTCTGCCTACTTGTGATCTCTGTCAAATAAAAAAAAAATGTTCATCATCACTAGCCATCAGGGAAATTCACATCAATACCACAATGAGGTACCACCTTACACCAGTTAGAATGGCAAAACATGAAAAAGAAAGAAACAACAAATGTTGGAGAGGTTGTGGAGAAAGGGCAACACTTGTACACTGTTGGTGGAATTGCAAGTTGGTACAGCACTTTGAAAAACAGTATGGTGATTCCTCCAAAAATGAAAAATAAAGCTACCCTATGACCCAACATTTGCACTACTAGGCTTTTACCCCAAAAATACATATGTAATGAAAAGAAGGGACATGTGCACCCTGATGTTCATAGCAGCAATGTCCACAAAAACGAAACTGAAGAAGGAACCAAGGTGCCGTTCTACAGATGAATGGAAAGAATATGTGAACTAAATATACAATGAAATATTATTCAGCCATCAGAAATGATGAATACCCAACTTTTGCATCACCATGGACGGGACTGGAGGAGATTATGCTGAGTGAAATAAGTAAAGCAGTGAAAGTTATTTATCATGTGGTTTCACTTACTTGAGGAACATAAGGAATAGCATGGAGGACATTAGGAGAAGGAAGGGAATATTGAAGGGGGGAATTGGAGGTGGGGGAGGACTCACGAGAGACTGTTGACTCTGAGATACAAACTGAGGATTTTAGAGGGGAGGGAGGAAAGGGGATGGTTTGGCCCAGTGATGAGTGTTAAGGATGGCATGGATTGCGTGGAACGCTGGGCGTTATATGCAACAAGAATGATGGAACACTACATGAAAAACTAATTATGTACTGTATGGTGACAAACATAACATAAAGAACAAAAAGAAACAAACATCAAAACCACAATAAGGTACACCCTCACTCCAATCAGAATGGCTAAAATTAACACATCAGGAAACAATGGATGTTGTTCTCACTGCTGGTGAGAATGCAAGTTTGTACAACCACTCTGAAAAACAGTATGGAGGTTCCTCAAGAAGTTTTAAAAAGATCTACCCTATGTCTCTGCAATTGCACTACTAGATATGACCCAAAGTTACAGATGCACCCCAATGTTTATAGCAACAATGTCCATAATAGTCAAACTATAGAATAAGCCCTGATGTCCACTGACAGATGTATGGATAAAGAAGATGTGGTATACATATACTGGAATATAACTCAGACATCAAGAAAATGGAATCATACCACTTGAAATGACATAGATGGGACTAGAAGAGGACATTATGGTAAGCAAAATAAGTTGACCATGGAAAGTCAATTATTATATAATTTCAATTATATGTGGAACTTAAGAATCAGAGGATCATAGTAGAGTGGAGGGAAACATAAAATAGGGTGAAATCAGAGATTGAAACAAACTATGAGACCTTAAGTATAAGAAACAAACTGAGGGTTGCTAGAGGGAAGGTGGGTGGGGGTGGGGTAACTCGGTGATGGGCATTAAGGAGGGCATATGATATAAGGAACACTGGATGTTATATGCAACCGATGAGTCTCTGAACTCCACCTCTGAAGCTAATAATACATCATATGTTGATTAATTAAATTTAAATAACGTAAAAAATTTTAAAAACTATAAAATATGACAGCATATACCTAAAACATTAGGATAAAGGAGTTAAGAATGGGTTTGAACATAAGCAATCATCAACTTCATATAGACTGGAATATGCAGGAGATATTATATACAAACCTAATGGTAACAAATCAAAAACCATTAATAGATATATAAAGAATAAAGAAACCCCAATATATCAGTAAAGAAAAGTAAAAACCATGAAAGAGACAAAGAGAAGAAAGTAGGAGAGAAAAACTACAAAAACAACCACAAAATGAAAAATATGAACAAAATAACATATCTATGAATAACTATTTCAGGTATTTTTTTAAAGATTTTATTTATTTGACAGAGAGAGAGAGCATAAGCAGGCAGAGAGAGACAGAGAAGAAGGCTACCCGCTAAGCAGAGAGCCCGATGCGGGACTCGATCCCAGGACCCCAAGACAATTACCCGAGCTGAAGGCAGAGGCTTAAACCACTGAGCCACCCAGGCGCCCCTATTTCAGGTATTTTTAAGATTCTATTGACTTATTTGACTGATAGACAGAGAGACAGAGGGCTTGAGTGCACAAGCTGAGGGAGTAGCAGGCAGAGGGAAAGGGAAAAGCAGACTTCCTGCTCAGCAGAGAGCCAGAAGACATGGCCTTTGAACCCAGGGTTCCCAGATCATGACGTGGGCCAAAGTCAGGTGCTTAAAAGACTGAACCAGCCAGGAGCTCCTATCAAACACTACTTTGAGTGCAAATAGACTAAATACTCCAATTAAAAGAGAGAAAGTGAATGAGTGTTAAAAAAAAAACTATATGCTGCTACAACAGACTCATTTCACACCTAAAGACACCTGCAGATTGAAAGTGAGGGGATAGAGGGGCACCTGGGTGGCTCAGTGGATTAAAGCCTCTGCCTTTGGCTCAGGTAATGGTCTCACGGTCCTGGGATTGAGCACTGCATTGGGCTCTCTGCTCAACCGGGAGCCTGCTTCCTCCTCTTTATCTGCCTGCCTCTCTGACTATGTGTGATCTCTGACTGTCAAATAAATAAAGAAAATCTTAAAAAAAAGAAAGTGAGGGGATAGAGAACTATCTATCATGCAAATGTATGTCAAAAGGAAGCCGGACACAAAAACAGATACATATACTAATGCAGAGTAGAGACCCCAGATATGGACCTGCAACACTATGGTCAAATTATCTTTGACAAAGCAGGAAAAAATATCCTGTGTGTGTGTACAGGGGAAACATGTATAAGGTAAATAAGTACTGGGGATGTAGTGTACATCATGGCTATATTTAACATTATGCTACTTTTGAAAGTTGTTCAGAAGGAAATTCCAAGACCTCTCATCACAAGGGAATTTTTTTTCTTTTTTTATATCTATATTTGATGATGTTAACTAAACTTATTTTGGTAATGGTTTTTTTAATATATGAAATTGAAGTCATTATGCTCTATACCTTATACAGTGCTGTATATTAGTTATATCTCAATAAAGATTGAAAAACTATAAATACTAAACTAAGCAATATACAGGTTTAATGCAACATTTATCAAAATCCCAGTGGTCTTTTTTATAAAAATAGAAAAATCCATTCTAAAATTCAATATCAAGGATATCAACAGATCCCAAAATAGTCTTGAAAAATAATGTAGTCAGTGATCCCATGTTTCCTGAATTCAATACATTACAAAGTAACATTAACATAAAGGTTTATGATACTAACTTAAAGACATTTATATAGACCAATGCAGTAGAATAAAAAGCTAAGAAATAAACTGTTGCATAAATGTTCAAATAATTTTCAACAAAGGTACTAACACCATACAATGGAGAAAGGACAATCTTTACAACAAATTACATTGGAAAACTGGATATCCAAAGGCAAAATAATTAAGTTCGACTCTTACCTAAAACCACATGCAAAATGTAAATTTCAATGAATCAAAGACCTAAATATAAAAGCTAAAATTATAAAATTCTTAGAAGAAATCATTGGGTATATGCGGGAGTGGGGAATAGAGGAACAATTTCTTTAATAAGACCCGAAAACCATAGGTAACCAAAATTAAAACAGATAAAATGCACTATATTGAAATTTTATAATTCTATGCATCAAAGGACACAATGAATTGAAAGGCAACCTACACAATGGGAAAAATATATGCATTATTGATAAGGGGTTCATACCCAAAATATATCAAAAACTCTTATGAAGTCAACAAATCATAAGCAAACTAATTAAAAAATGGTCAGAGGACTTGAATACACTATTCTCTAAAGAAGATATATACATGACAGGCACATGGAAAGGAATTTAATATCACTAGTCAAACAATGTTGCAGGGGTGCTTGGGTGGCTCAGTAAGCTGAGCACCTGCCTTTGGCTCAAGTCATGATTCCAGGGTCCTGGGATCAAGCCCCAATCCAGGCTCCCTGAGTCTGCTTCTTCCTCTGCATCCCCACCCCTTGCCGCTCATTCTCTCTCTCTCTCTCTTCCCCTCTCACTCTTAAATAAATAAAAATGTTATTAAAAAACAATGTTGCAAAAAAATAGGATAATAAAAAATGCTAGAAGGAAAAGCTCAGAAAGGACATTTCCATTTGGAATTTGAAAATTTCTAATAGGGGTGCCTGGGTGGTGTAGTAGGTTTGGTATTTGACTCAGTTTCAGCTCAGGTCGTGAACTCAGGGTCATGCATCTGACACCCTGCTTGGTGCAGAGTGTGTTTAAGTTTCTCTTTGCCTTTCTCCCTGCCCCTCCCACCTCCCTTTCTTGCTCTCAAATACATAAATAAATCTTCAAGAAAAAAAAAGAAAAGGAAAGAAAGGAAAGATTTACTGTATTCCTGGTAAACTAGAAGACCACACATATGCATACACATGTGCATATGCCCAGGATTGTGTGGATACCAACCAAAGAAGCAGAGTCCTTACCTCTGGCTGACTTTGAAGCTCTGCGCAAGCAGGAAGTGAAGATGAAAGAATTGTGGACTCCTGTTTGAATGGTGAAGGCATGCACAAACATGTACACAGAACTCCTGGGAGACCTATTGATTACAGACATGCAAGGAAATATTTCTGCAGTAATTACCCAACCACTAAACTAATGGAATGGAGACTTCAGTGACTGTACACATGACAAAATACAGAGTATACAGAATTAGTTTCAAAAAGTCACTCAACAAACAAGATACACTGCTATCAGAAATAACAAAAACAATAAATCCTAGGAACAGAAAATTTGATCTGCAAAATTTTTCAGATTGTATTATTTAAAATATAATGTTTCCAATGAAATTATAAGGCATGTAAATAAATAAGGAAAGTATGTTCCTTACACAGAAAATAATAAGCTATACAGAGAAATAAGACAATCATTTCTAAAGAACTAAAGAAAATGTCCATCAACTGATGAGTGGATAAAGAAGATGTGGTGTATATATACACACAGTGGGATATTACTCAGCCGTAAAAAACTGAAATCTTTCCATTTGCAATCACATAGATGGAGATATAGAGTATTATGCTAAGTGAAATAAGTTAGTCAGAGAAAGATAAATACCATATAATTTCACTCATATGTGGAAATTCAGAAACAAAACAGATGAACGCGGTTGGGGGAGAGATGAAGTCCAGGAAACAAACTCTTATCTACAGAGAAAAAACTGAGGATTATTGGAGGGGAGGTGGGCAGGGGGATGGGTTAAATAGGTGATAGGGATTAAGGAGGACACTTGTTGTGATGAACACTGGGTGTTGTAGGTCAGTGATGAATCACTAAATTCTACACCTGAAACTAATATCACACTGTGTGTTAACAAACTGGAATTTAAATAAATTGGAAAAAAATGAGAAAATTATGAGATTGGTATCTCATAAAGAATAACAGTAAAGAGGTAGGAATTTTGTAAGCGAGTCAAATAGAAATTAAGAGGTTGAAAAGTGCAGTAACTGAAATTTTTAAAAAAGGCACTAGAGGGGCTCAACAGAATATTTGAGCAGGCTGAAGAAATAATTGATAAAGTTGATGTATTGGGATTACTCATTCTGAGACACATAAAAGGAAAAAAATTAAAGATGAACAGAGGCTCAGAGACATGTGGGACACCATTAAACATACCAAAATGAAGAGTACAGATATAAATCCATGTATTTGTGGTCAAGTGATTATTAACAAGGGTGCCAAAACCATTCGGGGGGGGGGGCAATATCTCCAAAAACTAATGCTGAAAACAACTGAATATCTATATGAAAAAAAAAGAAGTTAGATCTCTACCTTCCACCATATGTCAAAATTAACTCAATAATATCTAGAATAATAATATCTAAAAATAATATCTAAATCTACAACACACTTACTAAAAAAAAAACAAGGGCACATCTTTATCACATTGAATTTGGTAATGGTTCCAGAGATATGACACGCAAAGCAAAACAACAACAAAAAGATTAATTAGACTTCATCTAAATTTTAAAAATTTGTGGGTGAATGAACTCTATCATAAAAGTGAAAAATTTTTAAAAAGTGAAAAAATAACCTACAGAGTGCAAATCATACAATTGATGAGTCTGATATCCAGAATATACAAAGAAAACTTACAACTCAGTAATAAAAAAAGATATATAACTAAATTTTAAAATGGTCAGATTCAAAAAGGCATTTTTCCACAGAAGACACACTAGTATCCAATAAGCACATGAAAAAAATGCTTAATATCACTAGTCATTAAGGAGATGTAAATGTAAACCACAATAAAACAATCCCTAACACACATTAAGATGTCTACCATGGATGTTCCTGAAAAAATTAAAAATAGAGTTGCCATATGACCCAAAAATTTCACTTGTGGGTATTTATCCAAAGAAAACAAAAACACTAACATGAAAGGATATATGTACCCGTGTTCACTGCAACATTATTTGTAATAGCCAAGATATGAAAACAACACAAGTATGCATCATTGGATGAATGGAAAAATAAATGGTGTGGAGATATATGTATATAGGTATATCTATATACATACATAGATATATATACACATATAGATATGTCTATATATACACATATATGTGTGCGTGTGTGTGTACACACATACACACACAATGGAATACTACTCAGCAATTAAAAAAAGCATGAAATCTTGCTATCTTTAACAATATTGATGGACCTAGAGAGTGTAATGTTAAGTCAAATAAGTCAGACAGGAGAAAAACAGATACCATGTGATCTCAAATACACGTGGAATTAAAAAACAAACAGATACCTTACCAAACTCATAGATACAGACAACAGATTGGTGGTTCCCAGAGGCAGAAGAAAGGGGTGGGCCAGATGGATAAAGGAAGTGAAAAGATACAAACTTCTAGTTATAAAATAAATAAGTCATGAGGTAGAAGAAGCTAAGATGGTGGAATAGTAGGAGGGCTTTAACATTGCATTGTCCCTCGAACACAGCTAGATAAACATCAAATCATTCTGAATACCCAAGACATTGATCTGAGGACTGACAGACTAAACTGCACAACTAGAGGGAGAGAAGAAGCCACATTGAGGTAGGTAGGAGGTGCAGAGATTTACTTTGGGGAAAAAAGGGAAGGGTGCTGCAGCTTTCTGCAGGAGGGAACCCTGGTCACAGAGACAGGCGAGAGACAGAGAGGACCACACAGAGGATCACACAAGGAAAACACTTTTCTAAAGACATTGATGGGGAAAAATGAGAGGGGCTGATTTTTGTGAGTTTTCTACAACCAGCAGGTCTCAAAATTTTAGAGGTCTGTGGTATGGCTGGTGTAAGAGTCCTGAGAGCACTGCAGAGCTCCTGTAGAGAAGTCAGGCAGGTAACTGGGGGGCAGAGGGCACAATCTGAAGATTGCCTGATACACACTGGTAGAGAAGTTTCCCCCTTCTTGAAGTGAATTTGAGAGAAGCAGCATTGCCTCTCTGGGGGACAAAGGAGACTGCAGGTGACATTTAATTCACCTGCCCTTCAGCATAGGCACAGAGATACCTGCTGAGAGCAGATAACCTGCACAATGGCTCTTTGCAGTGATTTATTCCAAATCCCATACCCTTGCACTTTGGTGTGACTGCCCTCCTGAGACAAATCTGCATGAATCCCAGCACAGGGACAACCTCCCCTGGAGGACCAGTGTGGTTCTGGGCAATGCCAGCTCCCTAAAGATTAGAGTTTTTAAACTGAGCTGGCATGCCTGGGATATAACATAGGTGCACGGTACTGCTGGGTGGGAAGACAGCCCAGAGCACATACAGGACCAAGGCAAGGATCTGAGGGAAGGTTTGGACACATGATTGGAGATTATTCACTCTTCTGGGAGGGATTTCCTGGGAAAGGCTGTATGAACACCCTCTCCAGGGACATGGGGTGGGGGAGCTGGTGCCATTTCTCTCCCCAGCCCCTAAGCATAAACTAATTTAACTAAGCAGCACACACAAACATTATCAGCCTAAGACCCTTACACCAAGCCTTGCCCCCCTGAGCTCTTCAGGTGCTGCTTTTCTTAGTCAAGTGTGACCAAAAACCAGATCAGTGGGCAGATGCTCCAGAAGAACAACAGCATGGAAGCAAATAAAGGTGAAAACACAAGAGTCCAAACTCCTTGGGCTGCAACAAAAGTGGTCATAAGAGGGAAGTATATACTATAACAGGCCTACCTCAAGAAGCAAGAAAACTCTCAAATACACAGCCTAAACATACACCAAAAGAGGCTAGAAAAAGATAAGAAATGAAACCTAAAGCCTATAGAAGAAGGGAAATAAAGATTAGAGCAGAAACAAATGGTACAGAAAAACAAACAAACAAATAATAGAACAGATCAATGAAACCAGGAGATTGTTCTTTAAAAGAATTAATAAAATTGATAAACCCCGAGCCAGACTTATCAAAATTACAGAAAGGACCCAAACAAGTAAAATCACGAATGAGAAAGGAAAGATCACGACCAACCCACAGAAATACAAACAATTATAAGAGAATATTATGAAAAAATTTCATGTTGACAAATTGGGCAATCTAGAAAAAATAAATTCCTAGAAACATATAAACTACCAAAACCAAAACAAGAAGAAGTAAAAAATGTGAACAGATCAATAAACAGCAGGAAATTAAATCAGTAATCAAAAGTCTTCTATGGGAGGAGTTAGGATAGTGGAGAAGTAGGGGAACACTAAGTTTGCCTTGTCCTTCAAATACAACTAGATAGTTAGCAAATCTTAGTGAAAGCACAAGAAATCAGTCAGAGATCTGAGAAAACAAATGCTACAAGTTGACCAGTAGGAAAAGGACCATCATTTGGAAGGTTGGAAGGTCAGAGACTTGATCTGAGGTGATATAGCTGAGGAAATGGTGGAGGGGAGGGATCTTGTTTAAGGTGGGCAACCACAAGGTATTATAAGCATCAGAGTAGAAAACCAGAACTTTTCCAAGTCTACAGTAGTGGGGTATGTGCATGGCTTAAAGGTGCTCAGGTGGTGAAGCAGGGAGAAGTCCCAGGTGTGACAGAGTAGTCTCAAGATCTCCAGCATCACAAGAAGAATGGGTGGTGCCTGAAATGCAGCAGAGTTCCCTGGCACAGGATTAGGGAAGACAGCTGAGAACTGTGAGTCTAGGTGCCAGCTTTCTGCTCTGTGTTGCTGTAAACTGTGAACCACTGCATGGTCATGAGACCGCTTTCTTGGGAGGGGTTCAGAAAAAGGCAGAAGCACGGCAACATGTTCCTCCCCTGGGAGGAACAGTACAGGTTCTCACCTTGGAAGTCTCTAAAATTTGTAGTTTTGAAACTCAGTCACATGTCTGAGATAAAAACCCTCAGTCACAAGCAGGGAAAACACAGAGTTCTGACAGAAACCAGGGAGACCAGAGTGATTGATTGCTATTCTCTGAGGGCTTACTGAAGAGTACAGGGCACATTTTCAATTCCTAGCTAGAGACCCTGGCACAGCCATATTCATCTATCTCATGAGTTCTGGAAAACTTCAAGGAGCAAAAGAGCACCACCTAAAGGAGTCCAGAGCCACATATGCTAAACCCTGGCCCTAGCTCACTGGAGAGGTTTTTCCACTAGGACTAATCCACCTTAGAATCAATGCAACAACAAAATGAAGAGGAAAACCATAGAATGGGAGAAGATATGTGCAAATAACATTACAGATAAAAGGCTGGTATCCAAGATCTATAAATAACTTCTCAAACTCAACACTCAAAGAACAAATAATCCAGTCAAAAAGTGAGCAGAAGACATGAACAGGCACTTCTCCAAAGAAGACATACAAATGGCTAACAGACACATGAAAAAATGTTCCACATCACTTGCCATCAGGGAAATATAAATCAAAACCACAATCAGATACCAACTTTCTCCCGTTAGAATGGCAAAAATTAATAAGACAGGAAACAAATGTTGGTGAGGATGTGGAGAAAGTGGAACTCTTATGCAGTTGGTGGAAATGCAAGCTGGTGCAGTCACTCTGGAAAATAGTATCAAGATTCTTCAAAAAGTTGAAAATAGGGCTAGCCTATGACCCAGCAATTGCTCTACTAGGTATTTAGCCCAAAGATACAGACAAAGTGAAAAGAAGGAGCACATGCACCCATATGTTCATAGCAGCAATGTCGACAACAGCCAAACCATGGAAGGGGCTGAGATGTCCTTCAACAGATGAATGGATAAAGAAGAAGTGGTACGTATATACAATGGTATATTACTCAGCCATCAATAAGGATGAATGCCCACCATTTGCATTAACATGGATGGAACTAGAGGGGATTGTGCTAAGTGATATAACTCAGTCAGAGAAAGACAACTATTGTATGGTTTCACTCATATGTGAAACATAAGGAACAGCACGGAGGGCCATAGGGGAAGGGAGGGAAAATTGAAGGGGGAGGAATCAGAGAGGGAGACAAACCATGAAAGACTATGGACTCCAGGAAACAAACTGAAGGTTTCAGAGGGGCTGGGAAGAATGGGTAGCTTGGTGTTGGGTAGTGAGGAGGGCACATGCTGTGATGAGCACTGGGTGTTACATGCAACTAATGAATCATTGAACACTATATCAAAAAGTAATGATGTACTATAGAGTGGTTAACTAAACATATCAAAAAATTCTATCAAGAATGGAAATTAATTATAGATTTCAGAGAAATAAAAGAATCAATGATACACACAAACACAAAGAATCAATGCAATATACCTGCTCTCCACAAAACCAGCACAAACACCTCACTCTCACCAAGCTTACTGATCATAGAGGGTCGCAAAGTTCAGGTCTTGGGGAAAACAGTATATAGCATTCTTTCTATTTTTACTCTTTAGTTTTTTAGTATACTTTTTGGTTATTTTTTTTCAATTATTTATTTTATCATTTTTATATACTTTATATATTATTTTTTGTTTCATTTCATTGTATGTTTTTTCTCTTCATTTTATTTTACTTTATTTTTTTTCAGTGCTGCAAAATTCATTGTTTATGAACCACACGTGCCTTCCTTAATGCCCGTCACCAGGCTCACCCAATCCCCTCTCCACCTCCCCTCAAAAAACCCTCAGTTTGTTTCTCAAAGTCCACAGTCTCTTATGGTTTGTCTCCCCCTCCGATTTTCCCCAACTCACTTCTCCTCTCTATTTCATTGTATGTTATTTCATCTTTCTTTTCTTTTCTTTCTTTCTCTTTCATTCATTCTTTCTTTCTTTCTATTTTGGGATCTAGTTATTTTTAATAAGCAGTCCAAAACACACACACAGGATCTAGGGTTTTGTTGTTGTTTTCACTGTTTTTCTTTTTGTGTTGTTGTTATTCTTTTTATTTTTTGTCTCTAGACTGCTCTGTACTTTATTTTTTTTATTATGTTATGTTAGTCACCATATCATACATCACTAGTTTCTGATGTAGTGTTCCATGATTCATTGTTTGCATATAATACGCAATGCTCCACACAATCTGTGCTCTCCTTAATACTGTTGTTGTTCTGGTTGGATTTATTATTGTTTCCTCTTTCTTTTTTCTTTTCTTTTCCGGACAAAATGAGAAGAGAAATTCACCAAAAAGGAATGATGGGAGGCACTACTCATTGCAAGAGGAATTTAATCAATACAGATACAAGAAGTCTGAGCTAGAATTTAAAGTAACAATTATAAAGATACTAGCTATGCTTGAAAAAGAATAGAAGACTCTAGAGAATCCCTTGCAGTAGAGATTGAAGAACTGAAATCTACACAAGCTGAAATAAAAAAATGCTCTCACTGAGATGCAGCCCCCAAGTGGAGGCCATAAAAATGAAGATAAACAAAGCAGAAGAATCATTTATATAAAATATAAAATGATGGAATATGAGGAAGCTGAAAAGAGGAGGTAAAGAAAACTATTAGATCATGAAGATAGACTGAGGGGAATAGGGGATTCCATAAAGCACAATAAATCCATATTATAGGAGTCACAGAAGATGAAGAGTGGAAGAAAGGGTCACAGTGTTTATTTGAAAGAATTATAGCTGAGAACTTCCCTAATTCGGGGAAGGAAACAGACATTCAAGTCCAGAAGGCACAAAGAACCTGCCTCTAAGTCAATAAAAATAAGTCAACACACTGACATATAGGAGTGAAGCTTTCAGATTTCAGATAAAGAGAAAATCCTGAAAGCGGGTTGGAACAAGAGGTCCTTAACCTACAAGGGTAGAAACATGGCAGGTGACCTGTGCACAAAGTCCTGGCAGAGCACAAAGGACTGGCATGACATATTCAATGCACTAAATGAGAAAAATATGCAGACAAGAATACTTTATCCAAAAAGGCTCTCATACAGAATAGGAGAGATAAAGAGTTTCCAGGACAAACAAAAACTAAAAGAATGTGTGATCACTAAACCAGCCCTGCAAAAAATATTAAGGGGGATCTTGTAAGCGAACAGACCCAAAATTAACATAGACCAGAAAGAAACAGAGACAAGCTACAGAAACAGGGACTTTACAGCTAATATAATGGCACTGAATTCATATCATTCAGTACTTATTGTGAATGTAAGTGGGCTAAAAACTCTAATCAAAAGACACAGGGTATCAGACTGGATTTAAAAAAAGGGGGGGGACAAGATGGTGGGGAAGTAGGAGGAGGCGCCATTTCAACTTGTCCCCTAAAGTGAGCTGATTACCTACCAAAGAACTCTGATCATCTATGATATCAGCCTGAGATTAGAATCATACACTTCTGGAGCTCTACGGGGGCAGAAGATGGCAGTGGGCAGGTAAAGTGGAGTGGGAACATTGGACTGATATCAGAAGATAAACAAAAGGGGGAGGGAGCCACCAGAAGTGACCCATTGGAAAATAATACCCCAATACAAGAGTGCCTTGCGGTTGGGGACCAGCATTAACTTGGAGTCTGGTTGAAAGCACTCAAAAAAAGCATAGGATCGTGGGGGGAAATTGTGGGAATTGGGGCAATTAGGGACAGAGTTAGCTTAAGTCCCTGGACCCAGGACAGCCACCCCTGGCGCTGAGCAAGAGAGAGTGCGGCAAAGAAGCCAGGCCTTGGTCCCCGAGCCACAAGCGCGCCAGAGAGCATCTGGGTGGCAGCTCCTGTGAGGGGCATGGAGCCTTGCCAGCCAGCAGAACCACAGCCTTTTGCACTCTCTACACTACCAGAGTCTGAGTTGCACCCCGACCCCCACACTGAGAAAGGTGCATGGAGGCACCACCCGGTGCTCTCTTAGATGCTCTCTTAGATCTGGAGAGTCTGAGAGCTTCCAGCCAGGGCCAACAAGAAAATCTCAGTGTGCTATCACTGCTTGGAACATCTCTGGTGATCTGGAGCTGCCCAGATAGCTGTGGCTATTATGGTTTTGGGTACAAGCAGGAGTTCCAGTGACCCCAGAGACCATGACTGGGAACGTGCTCTGCCAGCAGCCGAGGGGGAATTTATGTGCTCTGGAACACCCAGAGGGGAACAGACTGAGGCTTCTCTCTGAGAGGGAGGTGTGGGGGCAGTTTACTTTCCTCTAAACCTCCAAAAACCTCCAAAGACCTCAAAAGCTGCCAAGGCAAGAGAAAACAAAGGAACAAACAAAAAAACCTCCAGAGAACAAAAGCCTGAAAAACCGATTTCCTCAGAGTCCACCCCCTTGATGGGGGCAGGATGACTTAATTCAGGGAACACTGCCTGAAAAACCATGCATCAGGCCCCTCGCCCAGAAAGCCAACCAAAAAAAAAAAAAAAAAGGACAAAAGAACAACCACCGCTACTTCATAGATAAAACTTTTATTATTAATTCATTCCCAATATTCCAATTAATTTTTATACATAATCTTTTAACCTATTTACCATCACAGAGAGACGTCCAGTACATCAAATTCCATAATAACATTTTAAACTGAAAATTTTGATACATATATATCTGTTTTTCCTTTGCTTTTCTATTTTTTAATTTTTTTAAATTTAATTTTACTTTAGTTTATTATTTATTTTTTTATGTTTTAATATTCATATAGAGTTAAACTTCAAGGTAATCCCCTTCCCCCAATCAATGCTACCCCTTAGGTAAACCAGTTTTTAATCCCCTTTTTCTTAGGAAAGGTGGGTCCTTTAACAAAGATATCAAGATATATCCAGGAAGAATCAAAATAAACTTCCTCACCCACACTGAGAATTTACAACCACTCTCCAAACTTTTTCTTCCACCAGTGATTCTATGTATTAGTATTTGTCTTGGTAGTATATAAATCTTAAACTTGGGGTTCTTTTGGATGAGGTTCTTTTTTTTTTCTCTTGTCTTCTACTTTTTTTTAATGTTTTTTATTTATTTTTAAACATTTTTAAAATTTATTTTCAGCATAACAGTATTCATTGTTTTTGTACCACACCCAGTGTTCCATGCAATCCGTGCCCTCTCTAACCCACCACCTGGTTCCCTCAACCTCCCACCCCCCAACTCTTCAAACCCTTCAGATTGTTTTTCAGAGTCCATAGTCTCTCACTGTTCACCTCCCCTTCCAATTTCCCCCAACTCCCTTCTCCTAACTCCCCATGTCCTCCATGCTATTTGTTATGCTCCACAAATAAGTGAAACCATATGATAATTGACTCTCTCTGCTTGACTTATTTCACTCAGTATAATCTCTTTCAGTCCCGTCTATGTTGCTACAAAAGTTGGGTATTCATCCTTTCTGATGGAGGCATAATACTCCATAGTGTATATGGACCACATCTTCCTTATCCATTCGTCTGTTGAAGGGCATCTTGGTTGTTTCCACACTTTGGCAACCGTGGCCATTGCTGCTATAAACATTGGGGTACAGATGGCCCTTCTTTTCACTACATCTGTATTATTGGGGTAAAATCCCAGTAGTGCAATTGCAGGGTTATAGGGAAGCTCTATTTTTAATTTCTTGAGGAATCTCCACACTGTTCTCCAAAGTGGCTGCACCAACTTGCATTCCCACCAACAGTGTAAGAGGGTTCCCTTTCTCCAAATCCCATCCAACACATGTTGTTTCCTGTCTTGCTAATTTTGGCCATTCTAACTGGTTTAAGGTGGTATCTCAATGTGGTTTTAATTTGAATCTCCCTGATGGCTAGTGATGATGAACATTTTTTCAGGTGTCTGATAAGCATTTGTATGTCTTCACTGGAGAAGTGTCTGCTCATATCTTCTGCCCATTTTTTTTTAATAAGATTGTATGTTTTGTGTGCGTTGAGTTTGAGGAGTTCTTTATAGATCCTGGATATCAACCTTTTGTCTGTACTGTCATTTGCAAATATCTTCTCCCATTCCAGGGGTTGCCTCTTTGTTTTGTTGACTGTTTCTGTTGCTGTACAGAAGCTTTTGATTTTGATGAAGTCCCAAAAGTTCATTTTCGCTTTTGTTTCCTTTGCCTTTGGAGACATATCTTGAAAGAAGTTGCTGTGGCTGATATCGAAGAGGTTACTGCCTATATTCTCTTCTAGGATTCTGATGAATTCCTGTCTCACACTGAGGTTTTTTTATCCATTTTAAGTTTATCTTTGTGTACGATGTAAGAGAATGGTCGAGATTCATTCTTCTATATAGCTGTCCAATTTTCCCAGCACCAATTATTGAAGAGACTGTCTTTTTTCCACGGGATATTTTTTCCTGTTTTGTGGAAGATTATTTGACCACAGAATTGAGGGTCCATATCTGGGCTTTCTACTCTGTTCCACTGGTCTGTGTGTCTGTTTTGATGCCAGTACCATGCTGTCTTGGTGATCACAGCTTTGTAGTAAAGCTTGAAATCAGGTAACGTGATGCCCCCAGGTTTATTTTTGTTTTTCAACATTTCCTTAGAGATTCAGGGTCTCTTCTGATTCCATACAAATTTTAGGATTATTTGCTGCAGCTCTTTGAAAAATACCAGTCGAATTTTGATCAGAATGGCATTAAAAGTATAGATTGCTCTAGGCAGTATAGACATTTTAACCATGTATATTCTTCCGATCCAAGAGCATGGAATGGTCTTCCATCTTTTTGTGTTTTTTGATTTCATTCATGAGTGTTCTGTAGTTCCTCGAGTACAGATCCTGTACCTCTTTGGTTAGGTTTATTCCCAGGGATCTTATGGTTCTTAGTGCTATAGTAAATGGAATCGATTCTCTAATTTCACTTTCTGTATTTTCATTTTTAGTGTATAAGAAAGCCACTGATGTCTGTACATTGACTTTGTATCTTGCCACGTTGCTGGATTGTTGTCTGAGTTCTAGTAGTTTGGGGGTGGAGCCTTTTGGGTATTCCATATAAAGAATCATGTCATCTGCGAAGAGAGAGAGTTTGACTTCTTCATTGCCAATTTGAATACCTTTTATTTCTCTTTGTTGTCTGATTGCTGTTGCTAGGACTTCTAATACTATGTTGAACAATAATGGTGAGAGTGGGCATCCTTGTTGTGTTCCTGATCTCAACAGGAAGGCTGCTAGCTTTTTCCCATTGATGATGATATTTGCTGTGGGTCTTTCATAGATAGATTTGATGAAGTTCAGGAATGTTCCCTCTATCCCTATAGTTTGAAGTGTTTTAATCAGGAACTGATGTTGGATTTTGTCAAATGCTTTTTCTGCATCAATTGAGAGGACCATATGGTTCTTCTCTCTTCTCTTATGGATTTGTTCTATCACATTGATTGATTTGCAAATGTTGAACCATCCTTGTAGCCCAAGAAGGAATCCCACCTGGTCATGGTGGATAATCTTTTTAATGTGCTGTTGGATCCTATTAGCTAGGATCTTGTTGAATATCTTAGCATCTATATTCATCAGTGATATTGGTCTGAAATTCTCCTTTTTTGGTGAGGTCTTTGCTGGTTTGGGGATCAGGGTAATGCTGGCTTCATAGAAAGAGTCTGGAAGTTTTCCTTCTGCTTCAATTTTTTGAAACAGCTTCAGGAGAATAAGTGTTATTTCTTCTTTGAAAGTTTGGTAGAATTCCCCAGGGAATCCTTCAGGTCCTGGGCTCTTGTTTTTTGGGGAGGTTTTTGGTCACTGCTTCAATCTCATTACCAGATATCAGTCTATTCAGGTTGTCAATTTCTTCCTGGTTCAATTTTGGAAGTCAAATTGAGGAATCATAATTGTAGATATAATCTCTTGAACCGCTAGGACAAAGGGTCTCCTTACTTACAGAGGAAAGCCCATCTGAATAACGTCAGACCTGTCCACAGAGACCTGGCAAGTCAGAAAGGGCTGGCAAGATATATTCAGGACACTAAATGAGAAGAACATGCAGCCAAGAATACTTTATCCAGCAAGACTGGCATTCAAAATGGATGGAGAGATAAAGAGTTTCCAAGACCGGCAAGGCTTAAAAGACTATGCAACACCAAGCTGACACTGCAGGAAATATTAAGGGGGTGTTCTATAAAAGAGGAAAAATCCTAAGAATAGCATTGAACAGAAATATAGAGACAATCTACAGAAAGAAAGACTTTAAAGGTAACACAATGTCAATAAAAATGAATCTATCAATAAACACTCTCAATGTGAATGGCCTAAATGCGCCCATAAAATGGCACAGGGTTGCAGATTGGATAAAACGACAGCACCCATCCATATGTTGTCTACAAGAGACCCATTTCGAACCTAAGGATACACCCAGACTGAAAGTGAAGGGATGGAGAAGCATCTTTCATGCCAATGGGCCTCAAAAGAAGGCCGGGGTAGCGATTCTCATATCAGACAAATTAGATTTTAAACTAAAGACTGTAGTCAGAGATACAGAAGGACACTGCATAATTCTTAAAGGGACTATCCACCAAGATGATCTAACAATTGTAAATATTTATGCCCCCAATATGGGAGCAGCCAATTACATAAGAAAACTGTTAAGATAAAGAGTCATATTGATATGAATACATTAATAGTAGGAGATCTTAACAGGCCTCTCTCAGAAATAGACAGATCATCGACACAGAAAATCAATAAAGAAATAAGAGCATTGAATGACACATTGGACCAAATGGACCTCATAGATATACACAGAACATTCCACCCTAAAACAACAGAATAGTCAGTCTTCTCAAGTGCACATAGAACCTTCTCAAGAATAGACCACATACTGGGTCACAAATTAGGACTCAACCGATACCAAAAGACTGAGACTATTCCCTGCACATTCTCAGATCACAATGCTTTGAAACTGGAGCTCAATCACAAGGAAAAGTTGAGAAGGAACTCAAACACCTGGAAGCTAAATACCACCTTGCTTAAGAATGCTTGGATGAACCAGGAGATCAAAGAAGAACTGAAACAATTCATGGAAACCAATGAGAATGAAGACACTTCTGTCCAAAACCTATGGGATACAGCAAAGGCGGTCCTAAGGGGGAAATACATAGCCATCCAAGACTCCCTCAAAAAAATTGAAAAATCCAGAACACACCACCTGACTCTACACCTTAAAGAACTGGATAATCAACAACAAATCAAACCAACTCCACACATTATTTCTAATTTCCTTTCGGAAATAATCAAGATTAGAGCTGAAATCAATGAGGTAGAAAATATAGATACAGTAGAACGTATCAATGAAACTAGAAGCTGGTTTTTTGGAAAGAATCAATAAGATTGATAAACCAGTCGCCACACTAATCCAAAAGAAAAGAGAGAAAGCCCAAATTCATAAAATTATGAATGAAAAGGGAGAGATCACAACTAACACCAAGGAAGTAGAAACAATCATCAGAAGTTATTATCAACAGTTATATGCAAATAAGCTAAGCAACCTAGATGAAATGGATGCATTCTTGTCATCTACCTTTATCAGTCTTTTTGTTTCTCTATTTTTGTTATATATATACTTCATAAATCTTACCTTGGGGCCCATTTGGGCTGGGCCTTCTCTTTTATTTTATCATTCTTTTTTTTTTTCCTGTATACTTCTCTCTCTCTCTCTCTCTCTCTCTCTCTTTCTTTCTTTCTTTTTTCCTTCTTTGTGTGGGGACAATTGATTGCTCAGAGGCGTTCCAGGGTGCACCTTGAATACACCATGGTCAATACATTCAGCTACATCTGTTCAGCCATCTCTCACCAAAATGATTAGGAGGAAGAATGCCCAACAGAAGAAAAATTCAGAGACTGGGCCTTCTGCAACAGAGCTAATGGCTATGGACATAGACAATATGTTGGAAAGGCAATTCAGGCTAACAATTATCCAGGCAATAGCTAGGTTGGAGGAAGCCATGGATGAAAAAATGGAATTGATTAGGGTAGAAGTGAAAACCACCAGGGATGATGTTCACAATGTTCTCAAAGAGTTCCAATAGAATCTAAATTCTCTCAAAGCTAGGGTAACTGAGACAGAAGATAGAATTAGTGATCTGGAGGAGAAACAGATAGAGAGAAAGGATCAGGAGGAAGCCTGGAACAAATAGCTTAGAAGCCATGAAAACAGAATTAGGGAAATAGATGACGCCATGAAATGTCCCAATGTCAGAATTATTGGAATCCCTGAGGGGGAGGAGAAAGAAAGAAGACCAGAAGATATAGTTGAACAAATTCTCCATGAAAGTTTTCCCAATCTTGTGACTGGAACCAGCGTTCAAGTACTAGAGGCAGAATGGTCTCCTCCCAGGATTATAGAATCTAGAAAGCCCTCAAGACGCCTGATAGTGAGAATGATATATCATAATTGTAGAAAGGGCTTTTGAAAGCAGCTAGGACAAAGAAATTCCTTACATACACAGGAAAGCCCATCAGAATAACGTCAGACCTGTCCACAGAAACCTGGCAAGCCAGAAAGGGCTGGCAAGATGTATTCAGGGCACTAAATGAGAAGAACATGCAGCCAAGAATACTTTATCCAGCAAGACTGGCATTCAAAATGGATAGAGAGATAAAGAGCTTCCAAAAACCACAAGTTTCAAAAGAGTATGTGGCCATCAAGCTGACACTGCAAGAAATATTAAGGGGGGGGATTATGAAAGACAAAAAATCCTAAGAATATCATTGAATAGAAATATATGGAGACAATCTATAAAAACAAAGCCTTCACAGGTAACATGATGTCAATTAAAGCGTATCTATCAATAATCACTCTCATGTGAATTGCCTAAATGTGTCCATAAAATGACACAGTGTTGTAGATTGGATAAAATGATAGGACCCATCCATATGTTGTCTACAAGAGACCAATTTTGAACCTAAGGATACACCCAGACTGAAAGTGAAGGGATGGAGAAGCATCTTTCATGCCAATGGGCCTCAAAAGAAGGCCGGGGTAGCGATTCTCATATCAGACAAATTAGATTTTAAACTAAAGACTGTAGTCAGAGATACAGAAGGACACTACATCATTCTTAAAGGGACTAACCACCAAGAAGATCTAACAATTGTAAATATTTATGCCCCCAATAAGGGAGCAGTCAATTACATAAGAAAACTGTGAATCAAGATAAAGAGTCATATCGATATGAATACATTAATAGTAGGAGATCTTAACACGCCACTCTCAGCAATATACAGATCATCCAAGCAGAAAATCAATAAAGAAACATGAGCATTGAATGACACATTGGACCAGATGGACCTCATAGATATATACAGAACATTCCACCCTAAAACAACAGAATACTCATTCTTCTCGAGAGCACAAGGAACATTCTCCAGAATAGACCACATACTGGGACAAAAATGAGGGCTCAACTGATACCAAAGGATTGAGATTATTCCCTGCATATTCTCAGATCATAATGCTTTGAAACTGGAGCTCAACCACAAGGAAAAATTTGGAGGAAATGCAAACACCTAGAAGCTAAAGAACACTTTGCTTAAGAATGCTTAGATCAAACAGGAGATCAAAGAAAAACTTAAACAGTTCATGGAAACCAATGAAAATGAAGACACTTCGGTCCAAAACCTATGGGATACAGCAAAGGCGGTCCTAAGGGGGAAATACATAGCCATCCAAGCCTCCTTCAAAAAAATTGAAAAATCCAGAATATACCAACTATCTCTACACCTTAAAGAACGGGAGAATCAGCAAAAAATTAAGCCATCTACGCACAAAAGAAGGGAAATAACAAGATTAGAGCAGAGATCAATGAAATAGAAACTAGAGATACAGTAGAACCAATCAATAAAACTAGAAGCTGGTTTTTTGAAAGAATAAGATCGATAAACCATTGGCCAAATTAATCCAAAAGAAAAGAGAGAAGCCCCAAATTAATAAAATCATGAATGAAAAGGGAGAGAGCACAACTAACACCAAGGAGATAGAAACAATCATCAGAAGTTATTATCAACAGTTATATGACAATAAGTTAAGCAACCTAGATTAAATGGATGCATTCCTAGAAAACTATAAACTTCCAAAATTGAACCAGGAAGAAAACGATAACCCAAATAGACTGATATCTAGTAATGAGATTAAAGCAGTGATCAAAAACCTCCCAAAAAAAAAGAGCCCAAGATCTGATGGATTTCCTGGGGAAATCTACCAAACTTTCAAAAAAGAAATAACACCTATTCTCCTGAAGCTGTTTCAAAAAATTGAAGCAGAAGGAAAACTTCCAGACTCTTTCTATGAAGCCAGCATTACCTTGATCCCCAAACCAGCAAAGACCCCACCAAAAAAGGAGAATTTCAGACCATATCACTGATGAATATAGATGCTAAGATATTCAACAAGATCCTAGCTAATAGGATCCAACAGCACATTAAAAAGATTATCCACCATGACCAGGTGGGATTCCTTCTTGGGCTACAAGGATGGTTCAACATTTGCAAATCAATCAATGTGATAGAACAAATTCATAAGAGAAGAGAGAAGAACCATATGGTCCTCTCAATTGATGCAGAAAAAGCATTTGACAAAATCTAGCATCCGTTCCTGATTAAAACGCTTCAAAGTATAGCGATAGAGGGAACATTCCTGAACTTCATAAAACCTACCTATGAAAAACCCACAGCAAATATCATCCTCAATGGAAAAAGCTCACAGCCTTCCCATTGAGATCAGGAACACGGCAAGGATGCCTACTCTCTCCTCTCCTGTTCAACGTAGTATTAGAACTCCTAGCAACAGCAATCAGATAGCAAAGTGAAATAAAAGGTATTCAAATTGGCAATGAAGAAGTCAAACTCTCTCTCTTCACAGATGACATGATACTTTATATGGAAAACCCAAAAGACTCCACCCCCAAACTACTAGAACTCATATAGCAAATCAGTATTGTGGTAGGATACAAAGTCAATGCACAGAAATCAGTTGCTTTCTTATACACTAACAATGAAAACACAGGAGGAGAAATTAGAGAATCAATTCCATTTACAATAGCACCAAGAACCATAAGATACCTGGGAATAAACCTAACCAAAGAGGTAAAGTATCTGTGTTCTAGGAACTACAGAACATTAATAAAAGAAATCAAAGAAGACACAAAAAGATGGAAGACCATTTTATGCTCTTGAATCGGAAGAATAAACATTGTTAAGATGTCTACACTGCCTAGAGCAATCTGTACTTTTAATGCCATTCCAATTAAAATTCCACCACTATTTTTCAAGGAGTTGGACCAAATAATCCTAAAATTTGTATGGAATCAGAAGAGACCCTGAAATGCTAAGAAAATGTTGAAAAACACAAGCAAAACTGGCAGCATCACGTTACCTTATTTCAAGCTTTACTACAAAGCTGTGATCACCAAGACAGCATGGTACTGGCATAAAAACAGACACATAGACCAGTGGAACAGAGTAGAGCACCCAGATATGGACCCTCAACTTTATGGTCAAATAATCTTCCACAAAGCAGGAAAAAATATCCCATGGAAAAAAGACAGTCTCTTCAATAAATGGTGCTGGGAAAACTGGACAGCTATGTGTAGAAGAATGAAACTTGACCATTCCCTTACACCATACACAAACATAAACTCGAAATGTATGAATGACCTCAACATGAAGCAGGAATCCATTAGAATCCTAGAGGAGAACATGGGCAGTAACCTTTTTGATATCAGCCACAGCAACTTCTTTCAAGATATGTCTCCAAAGGCAAAGGAAACAAAAACGAAAATGAATTTTTGGGACTTCATCAAGATCAAAAACTTCTGCAACGCAGAGGAAACAGTCAACAAAGCAAAGAGGGAACCTACCGATTGGGAGAAGATATTTGCAAATGACAGTACAGACAAAAGGCTGATATCCAGGATCTATAAAGAATTTCTCAGACTCAACACACACAAAACAGATAATCATATCAAAAAATGGGCAGAAGATATGAACAGACACTTCTCCAATGAAGACATACAAATGGCTATCAGACACATGAAAAAATGTTCATCATCACTAGCCACCAGGGAGATTCAAATTAAAACCAAGTTGAGATACCACCTTACACCACTTAGAATGGCCAAAATTAGCAAGACAGGAAACAATGTGTGTTGGAGAGGATGTGGAGAAAGGGGAACCCTCTTATGCTGTTGGTGGGAATGCAAGTTGGTGGAGCCACTTTGGAAAACAGTGTGGAGATTCCTCAAGAAATTAAAAATAGAGCTTCCCTATAACCCTGCAATTGCACTACTGGGTATTTACCCCAAAGATACAGATGTAGTGAAAAGAAGGGCCATCTGTACCCCAATGCTCATAGCAGCATTGGCCATGGTTGCCAAACTGTGGAAAGAACCAAGATGCCCTTCAACGGATGAATGGATAAGGAAGATGTGGTCCATATACACTATGGAGTATTATGCCTCCATCAGAAAGGATGAATACCCAACTTTTGTATCCACATGGATGGGACTGGAAGAGATTATGCTGAGTGAAATAAGTCAAGCAGAGAGAGTCAATTATCATATGGCTTCACTTATTTGTAGACCTTAAGAAATAACACAGAGGACATGGGGAGATGGAGAGGAGAAGGGAGTTGAGGGAAATTGGAGGGGGAGACGAACCATGAGAGACTATAGACTCTGAAAAACAATCTGAGGATTTTGAAGGGGCGGGGGGTGGGAGGTTGGGGAATCCTGGTGGTGGGTATTATGGAGGGCATGTATTGCATGGAGCACTGGGTGTGGTGCGTAAACAATGAATTCTGTTACACTGAAAAAAAATTAAATTAAATTAAAGAAAGAAAGAAAAAAGAAAAAAAAAGAACCCATTGATATGCTGATTACAAGGGACTCATTTTAGACCCAAAGACACCTCCAGATTGACAGTGAGTGGGTAGAGAGACATTTATCATGCTAATGGACATCAAAAGAAATCTAGGGTAGCCATATCCATATCAGACAAGTTAGATTTTTAAACCAGTCCTTTAATAAGAGATGAGGAAGAACTCTGTATCAAAAAAGGGGGCCTGTCCAACAGGAAGATCTAACACTTGTGAATATTTAAGCCCCTACCTTTGGAGCAGCCAATTAGATAAACTAATTAATAAGAAAATTAAAGAGACACATTGAAAATAATCCAATCATAATAGGGACTTTAAAACCCCACTCACAACAAGGGACAGATCATGTAAGCAGAAAATCAACAGGGAAACAAGGGCTTTGAATGACACACTTGACCAGATGGACTTAACAGATATATTCAGAGTGTTTCATCCTAAAGCAACAAAATACACATTCTTCTTGAGTGCAGATGGAACATTCTCCATAATAGATCACATACTAGGTCACAAATAAGGTCTAACCAATACTAAATGATTGGGATCATTCCCTGCACATTTTCAGACCACAATGCTTTAAAACTTGAACTCAATTACAGGAGAATATTGGAAGGAACACCAATATATAAAGGTTAAAGAGCATCCTACTAAACAATGAATGGGACAACCAGGAAATTAAAGAAGAATTTGAAAAATTCATGGAAAGAAAATGAAAACACAAGAGTTCAGAACCTTTGGAATGCAGCAAAGGCAGTCCAAAGAGGGAAGTATACAGCACTACAGGTCTTTCTCAAGAAACAAGAAAAGTCTCAAATACACAACCTAATCTTACACCTAATGGAGCTGGAACAAAAACAGCAAATAAAGCCTAAATCCTGCAGAAGAAGAGAAATGATAATGATTAGAGTAGAAATCAATGAAATACAAATTAAATTAGAACAGATCAATAAAACTAGGAGATAGTTCTTTGAAAGATTAAGATTGATAAACCCCTAGGAAGATTTTCAAAAAGAAAAGAGAAAGGGTCCAGATAAATAAAATCATAAATGAAACAGGATAAATAACAACAAACACCAAGGAAATACAGATAATTTTAAGAACATATAATGAGCAACTATATGCCAACAAATTAGCAATCTCAAAGAAATGGGTGCATTCTTAGAAATATATAAACTACCGAAACTGAAACAGGAAGAAATAGGAAACTGAACAGGCTAATAACCAGCAAAGAAATTGTAGCAGTTATCAAAAATATCCCAAAAAAAGGAGTCTGGGGCCAGATGGCCTCCCAGCAGAATTCAACCAAACATTTAAAGAAGAATTAATACCTATCTCTCTGAAGCTGTTTTTAAAAGAGAGAAATGGAAGGAAAACTCCAAACTCATTCTATGAGGCCAGCATTACCTTGATCCCCAAACCAGGCAAAGACTCCATCAAAAAGGAGAATTTCAGACCAATATCCCCGATGAATATGGTTGCCAAAATTCTCAACAAGATCCTAGCTAATAGGATCCAACAGTGCATTAAAAGGATTATCCACCACGACCAGGTGGGATTTATCCCTGGGATGCAAGAGTGGTTCAACATCTGCAAATCAATTAATATGATACACCACATTAAGAAAAGAAAAGATATGAATCATATGATCCTCTCAATTGATGCAGAAAATGCATTTGATAAATTATAGCATCCTTTCTAGATTAAAACTGTGTGCGGGCACCTGGGTGGCTCAGTGGGTTAAAGCCTCTGCCTTCGGCTCAGGTCATGATCTCAGGGTCCTGGGATAAGGCCTGCATTGGGCTCTCTGCTCGGTGGGGAGCCTGCTTCCCCCCCTCTCTCTCTGCCTCTCTGCCTACTTGTGATTTCTGTCTGTCAAATAAATAAATAAATAAATAAAATCTTTAAAAAAATAGATTAAAATTCTGTGCAATGTAGAGATCGAGGGAACATAGCTTGATATCATAAAAGCCATAAACAAAAAACCTACAGCAAATATCATCCTCAACAGAATAAAACAGAGCTTTTCCCCTAAGGTCAGGAACACAGCAGGGATGTCCACTCTCACCACTATCGTTCAACATACTACTGGAAGTCCTAGCCTCAGCAATCAGGCAACAAAAAGAAATAAATGGCATCCAAATCAGCAAGCAAGAAGTCAAAGAGTCCACCAAAAGATCAAAAGAGTCCACTCCAAAACTGTTAGAATTCATACAGGAATTTGCAAAGTGGCAGGATATATGATCAATGCAGAGAAGTCAGTTGTATTTCTATACACTAACAATGAGACAGAAGAAAGAAATGAATTTATCCCATTTATAATTGCACCCAAAACCTTACTATGCCTACAAATAAACCTAACCAAGTTAAAAGATATGTACTCTGAAAACTATAGAATACTTATGAAAGAAATGGAGGAAGAGGGATGCCTGGGTGGCTCAGTCATTAAGCATCTGCCTTTGACTCAGGTCATGATCCCAGGGTCCTGGGATCAAGATCTTTGTTAGGTTCTCTGCTCAGCGGGGAGCCTGCTTCTCCCTCTACCTCTCCCCACTCTCACTGTCTCTCTCAGATAAATAAATAAAATCTTTTTAAAAAAGAAATGGAGGAAGACACAAAGAAATTGAAAAACATTCTATGCTCATGGAATGGAAGAACAAATGTTAAAATCTGTATGCTTCCCAGAGCAATCTCCACATTCAATGCAATCCCTATCAAAATACCATAAATATTTTTCACAGTGCTGAAACAAATAATCTTAAAATTCGTATGGAGGGGCGCCTGGGTGGCTCAGTGGGTTAGGCCTCTGCCTTCAGCTCGGGTCATTGTCTCAGGGTCCTGGGATCGAGCCCCACATCAGGCTCTCTGCTCAGCAGTGAGCCGGCTTCCTCCTCTCTCTGCCTGCCTCTCTGCCTACTTGTGATCTCTCTCTCTCTCTCTGTCAAATAAATAAATAAAATCTTTAAAAAAATAAATCGTATGGAACCAGAAAAGACCCCGAATAGCCAAAGGAATGTTGAAAAAGAAAAAAAAAACTGGGAACATCATAATTCCAGACTTCAAGTTATATTATAAACTGTAGTGATAAAGGCAGCATGGTATTGGCACAAAAAAAGAGACATAGATCAATTAAACACAATAAAGAACTCAGAAAAGGACCCTCAACTTTACGGTCAACTAATCTTTGGCAAAGCAAGAAAGAACATCCAATGGAAAATAGTGTCTTCAAGAAATGGTGTTGAGGAAATTGGACAGCCACATGCAGAAGAATGAAACTGAACTATTTTTGTTACACTATACACAAAAATAAAGTCAAGATGAGTGAAAGACTTAAATGAGAGACAGGAATCCAACAAAATCCTAGAGGAGAACATAGGCAGCAACTTCTTTGACATTGGCTGCAGCAACTTCTTGCTAGACAGATCTCATAGGCAAAAGAAATGAAAGCAAAAGTGAATCATTGGAGCTGCATCAAGATAAAAAGCTTTTGCACAGAAAAGGAAACAGTGAATAAAACTAAGAGGCTACCTACACACTGGGAGAAGATATTTACAAATGTCTTATCAGATAAAGGGCTAGTATCCAATGTCTATAAAGAACTTATCAAACTCAACACCCCAAAAACAAATGAACCAGTCAAGAAATAGGCAGAACACATGAACAGACATTTTTCCAATGAAGACAGGCAAATGACCAACAGACACATGAGAAAATGTTCTACATCCCTTTGTATCACGGAAATAGAAATCAAAACCACAATGACACACCAAGGCTACGTGAGTCAGAATGGCTAAAATTAACAAGTCAGGAAACAACAGATGTTGGTGAGGGTGTGGACACAGAGGAACCCTTTTATACTGTTGGTGGGAATGCAAACTGCTATCACCACTCTGGAAAACAATATGAAATAGAGTTACCATACAACCTAACAATTTTACTACTAGCTATTTATCCAAAAGATACAACATAGTGATTCAAAGGTACACATGCACCCCAATGTTTATACTAACAATATACACAATAGCCAAAATATGGAAAGAGCCCAGAAGTCCCTAGACAGATGAACGGATAAAGAAGATGTGGTGTATACAATGGGATATTACTCAGCCATCAAAATAATGAAATCTTACCATTTGCAACAACACGGGTGGAACTAGAGGGTAATAGGCTAAGAGAAGTATGTTAGTCAGAGAAAGAAAAGTGCCATGTAATTTCAGTCGTATGAGGAATTTAAGAAACAAAACATGAACATAGGGGATGGGAAGGAAAAATAAAATATAGATGAAATTGGAGTAGGATTAAAAACCATTAAAAAAAACTCTTAACTTTAGGAAACAAACTGAAGATTTCTGGAGGGAAAGTGGGTAGGCAGATGGGGTACATGGGTAATGGGCATTACGGAGGACACTTGATGCAGTAAACATTGGGCATTACATGCAACTGGTGAATCACTTAACTTTACCTCTGAAGCTAGTAGTACAGTGTATTTTAATTAATTGATTTTAAATTTTAAAAAAGCAACTTAAATAAATTTAAAGAACTTGAAACTAACTAACTAACTAAAGTCAGTCAGTCACTCAGTCAGTCCTGGGTACCTAATGTGTTACTTGTCGACTATACTTTAATGCTGTAGTACCAATTTGAATGTTGTTAAATGGAGTTAAATGGAGTAAATCTCAGAAGTTCTCATGACAAAAAAAAATAATTCTCTATGTATGGGGATATTTTTAAATTTCTTAAGATTTATTTATTTATTTGACAGAGAGAGAGCATATGTGTACGTATGTACATATACAGGGGGGAGCGGCAGGCAGAGGGAGAAGCAAGCAGAGGGAGAGGGAGAACCAGGCCCAGGGAGAGGGAGAACCAGGATCTCCGCTGAGCAAGGAGCCCAATGTGGCAATTAATCCCAGGACTGTGGGATCATGACCTGAGCTGACGGCTGATGTTTAACTGGCCGAATTACACAGGCACCCTAATCGTACTTCATTTTTCATAAATGACTGTGAAGAAACAGCAAAAAAATGATGCATATCAAATAATAATAAAATATAATAATAATAATAATAAATCCTTGGCAAGGTGATATTGCCCTGGTGATATTGAAACCCTTGTGCACTCTTGGTAAAAATGTCAAAAGTTGCAGCCACTATGGAAAATATTTTGGTGTTTTCTCAAAAAATTACATATTGAATTATTACTGCATGATCCATTAATTCCACTTCTGGGTCATATCCATAAAACTTGAAAGCAGGACCTTCGAGAGATATGTGTATACCCATGTTCTTGGAGGCATTATTCTCAATAGTCCAAACGTGGAAGCAACCCTAATGTACAATAACAGGGGAATGAATGAATAAACTGTAGTATATACTTTCAATGGAATATTATTCAGCTTTTCAAAGGAAGGAAATCCTGGCACATATTCACCTTTTAAAGGGAAGAAAATTCTGACACATGCTACAACATGAATGAACCTTGAGGGCATTATACAAAGCAAAATGAATCATTCATAAGAAGACTAATATTGTATGATTCTATTTTAATGAGGTATAGAGTAATCAAGCTCATAAAGACGGAAAGTAGAAAGGTGGTTGCTAGGGGTTAGGGGCAGTGATGAGTGAGGAGTTGTTGCTTAATGGTTATAGCATTTCCATTTAGCAAGATGAAGACTTCTGGAGATCATTGCATAACACCTAACACTTTGGAGCTGTACGCTTCAAAATTATTAAGATGATTAAGATTTTTCAAAATAATAAAATAAACTTTGTTATGTATATGTACCATAACAATTTTTTTAATTTTAAAAATGAAACACTGATTCATTGTACAAAATCATGAACCTGAAAAATATGCTTAGTGAAAGAATCCAAATGCATAAGACCATTTATCATATGATTCCATTTATGAAATGTCCAGTATAGACAAATCCATAGAGAGAGAAAATAAATTACTAGTTTCCAGGGGCTGGGGTGGGGAGGATTGGAAGTGACCATTAAAGTGTACCTGGTTTCTTTTTGGATTGATGAAAATGTTCTTGAATTAAATAGTGGAGATAGATGCACAATTTTGTGAATATACTTAAACATGTCAAATTACATACTATAATAAGGTGAATTTTATGGAATATGGATAAAAAATCAATGTAAGTGCATATAATGGGATTGTGTGCAGCCATTAAAAAAATTTCACAATGAGAAGCAAGATTATATGGAAAAAGCAGCAAGCTATATGGTGAAGTTAAAAACACCAAAAACCTATGTTCAAAAACTGTGATTATATGATCATCTTTTTGAAATAAAAAACAACACATATACAGGTACATACATCTCACACACATGCATCTGCATATGTCAACATATACAAATTTACACTCTGCTCATCTCCCCCAAGCATTTAAGGAGGTTTTCTAGGCAAAGAGCTAATAGATCTTTTTCCTTCCTTATTTTTATTTTATAGAATTATTTTAAAAATTCTAGTATAACATTATATTAAAAACGTAAAATAAAACAAAATAAATCATATGTCTAGTCTCACTCCAAATCATTCTTATTTTCCATTTTATGAAAATCTTACAAAAACTCCATGGTTTTTTCCTGAGATTGGTACTTAAAAACAATTAAGAAAGAAGTCCTTTATAATTGCACATGTAAGAGAAAACTTCTTGGCCTTGAGATGAAAGTTAATTTCCAAAAGAAATCAGAAAATGTCTATTAGGATCCTCTGTCCATTTTTTAACCAGATTTTTGTTTTTGCTATTGAGTCGTATGAGTTCTTTATACGCTATGGATATTGGCCCCTTATCAGATATACAATTTGCAAATATTTTCTTCCATTGAGTACATTACCTTTTTATTTTGTTGATGGTTTCCTTCACTATGCAGAAGCCTTTTAGTTTGATGTAGTCCCATTTGTTTATTTTTGCCTTTGTTCTCATTGCCTTTGGAGCCAGATTAAAAAAAAAAAAAAGTATAGCCAAGACTGATGTCAAGGAGCTTACAGCCTATGATTTCTTCTAGGAGTTTTATGGTTTATGGTCTTGCATTCAAGACTTTACTCTGTTTTGAGGAAATTTTTGTGTATGGTGTAAAACAGTGATCCAGTTTCATTCTTTTTCATGTGGCTATCCAGTTTTCCATCACCATTTATAGAAAACACTCCCCTCTTGCACATCTGTTGTCATCTTTTGAGCACTTTAAATTATGAAAGAAATTCAGATCTCTAACACTTTTCAAATCTGGTATGCTGGCCCTTCAGCCTAAAGGTGTCCTCTTTTGGTTTCATGATTCACATTCACCTATTTCAACAATGTTTAAAAAAAAAGTTTAACTTGGAAAAGCTGATGGGGAAAAATCCTTTTGAGACCTAGCTGTAAAATGTTTTAGTTCTCCATTTTAGTATAACAAAAATAAACAAACAAAATCCAGTTGGGAGTATAATGGTAGTTACCAAGGACTGGGAGAGGGGAAAAGGGAAGGCATTGTTTAATGAGTACGACAAAATTCTGGAGATTAGTTGTACAACATTGTGAATATACTCAACTACTGAACTGTACACTTAAAAATGATTAAGATAGAAAATTTTATGTTTATTTTACCACAATTAAAAATAAAAATAAATAAATCCAGTTGAGATATAAATAGTCCAGGTTGATGGCAGCAGCTTTACATTGGGACTGTTTTCACAAGTCAAATGTTTACCATAAATATAACACATCTGGATTTGATATAATTTTTAATTTCTATTATTTTACTAAAATAGGCAACATTTATCTTAATTTACTAAAGCGGTGGCTATAAAACAACTTAATTTCAACTTTTGCTCTTAAAGTCTCTAGTTTTACAGATTGAGAAGCAGATCTAAAAAGATTGCAAAAATGTTACTTCACTTACTTTGGAAAATAATGAAATAGTCTGCAGTATAAAGCATAGTAATAAGGTTTGACTTGTACAACTGGGTAGAAGGGATGACATTCACTGAAATAAAGAAGACTAGAAAAGGAGCCAGCTTGGTAGATTAGGAATAGACCAATGGTTCTTAGTGGGGATGACTTTGTCTCCCAGAGGACATTTGGCAGTGTCTGGAGACATTTTTGGTTTTACAGGTGGTGAGGATGTGCTACTGCCCTATGTTGGTATACTGCTAAACATTCTACAAAGCACAGGGCAGGCCCCTCCCACAGATAGGAATCTGGCCTCAAATGTCAGTAGTGCCAAAAGTGAGAAACACTAGGTTAGAGTCCTCTCCTTTGACTTTGGCTACTCATTCTCAGTCTTTGCAGTAGACTACTCTTCCTCTGTCTATAATTACTCAATATTCTGTCTTTAGCCCGCTTCCTTTTTCTTTATATTTTCTCTTGAGGATAACATGCATCTCTGTGCAACTACCAGATTTATGTTGGTGATTCCCACATGCTATGTTTAGTCCCAACAGCTTTTCTAAATCTAAATAAAGAATTGCTTCCCTTGATCTCCCTTCACATGTTTTCATTAACCCACTGCTACAGTATTTTTCTTTATTGGTAACATTTGATAGAAAACCACAGGGTCATTTATTTCCCAAACTTTTATTTAGTATCTAGTTTGTGTAAAGGGCTGCACTGGTACTTAGAGGAAGGCAGTGATAGTGAAGATGAGAGGCAATCATGGTTAACAAGTATTTTAAATACATGAAGCCTGATTATGGCAACAGTTTTAAAAGGAAGAAATTATTATCTCCTGGAAACTATAGCTCTTAGTGTTTAATCGACTACTTAAATATCACAGAGCTTATAAATAACAGAGTATTTTACTTATTTTTATTTTTTTAAAGATTTCATTTATTTGACAGAGAGAGATCACAAGTAGGCAGAAAGGCAGGCAGAGAGAGAGGGGGAAGCAGGCTCCCCGCTGAGCAGAGAGCCTGATGCAGAGCTGGATCCCAGGACCCTGAGACCAGGGCCTAAACGAAGCCAGAGGCTTAGACCACTGGGCTACCCAGGCGTCCCTAACAGGGTATTTTAAAAGTCAGTTCTATCTTGACATTAAGGATTGAACTCTTCTCTATTATAAAACACTAAGGACAGTGGTGTAAAATTGTGGTCTAGTTTGTGCATAGCCAAAGGGGAATGGACGTGAATGAGAAAGGTTTAAGAAGGCCCAGTAGCCTTTTCTTCTAAACCACAGCGCACCCTTTTCTGATTAATTACCATATTATCATAGAATATAATACACCATATAGTAAGGTGAATTATAATTTTCCATAACTCTGGGAAACAGAACAAAAATATTGCCAATTAAAGTATGACATTCCACCAATTGAGACAGATTCATCAACTGAAATTTTGTAGATGTTGAAATATTAAAAAATATTAGACATTTTAAAAAGTAAGCCTTCAGAGATTTCTAAATTGTTAAAATACAAAGAAATAAGTGACATTACACTCTATGACATACGGTGAATTTATTTTACACATTCAATTACCATGGTCAATGCTGGTGAGCTATTTTGCACTTCAGTCAACTATCAGGTTCGCATATTGCTTTTTAAACGGTCCTAAATAGTTTCATGGCTCTGTGTTGCGCATAGGCAACTCTATACTAAAGCCCTTAGCTTTTGTTCTCCCCCTTCCCCCACACCTGCGTACCTTCCCTCCCTGCTCTTCGCTTTTCCACAATCTATGCAGAGTTTACCGTTTAGGAGTAAATCTAAATTTCTTTTAATCTTAAAATGGCATAGATTGTATAAAACAGAACATAGATTTAGTTACACTTGGTGGGGGACGAGCAGAGGAAAAACATTAAATATTAAATATACGCCTCGTCTTAAGACCCTCCCCTGTAGAAACATTAAAATAGGGTGGAGTAGGGAGGGGAGGACGGAGGCGGAGAGGGGATATGCGTTTCAGGATACAGGAAATACGGTAAGCGCGAAACCGGGAGGAAGCTCTGTGCCTGGAAGGGACCGGCCGCCATCTCAAGTCTCGGCCTCGCTGGGCCCACCAAAGAGAGCTGACGCCCAGTCTTATAATCCTTATGGGGGACCAACCTTGCGCCTCCAGGACATCCACGCTCCCACCTGGAAATACGCGGGAAACCAGGCCTCCAAAAAAGCGCTGTCTCCTAGCTCCACGGTGGGATTATCCTGAAGGAACCCCCAACGGAGGTAGTAACCCTCTCCCCTCCGCACCCTCTCCTGCATCACCCGGCCTGAAATCGCACCCTCCTCCTCCGGAGAAGTAGTGGAATATACTTCTCCCACCCCAAACCAGGTCAGAGTCTTTCTCATCTTGAACATCCAGGCTCTCTGCAACTTAATTATGCAATTTCCCAGATCTCTTCCCTCTTTCTCTTTTCTTTCCACGATTTCAAAATGGAAAAACAAAATAACAACAAAAAAGGGGGCATTAAATAGCTCTTTCACGAAATATGTTTGGGTGAAATTATGGATATTTATTGACATTAAGTAGTTATTTTTAATATATTAACTGTGATAATTATTATATTTTTTAAGAACTAGATTTAAATCTTTTGATATGCTTAAAAGTAATTCAGTGGGGCCGAAGTGGGGGTTTTCAAACAAAATGTTCATGACTTGATCATAACTGGGTGATTCATTATGCTGTTCCCACTACTTTTATGTATATCTGAAACTTTCCCATTTTAAAATGTCATTGGTTCAAGATCAATAACATATGGAAGGCCTCATTCCTATGCTAACAGGCCTAATTCCTGTGGTGACAGAGAGTATTCTTAAAGTAAGTCTTCAGGAATGTATGTTTCTCTGTGTGTGGCAGGAAAATTTACCAAGTTAAAAAAAAAAAAAAGTTACACTGTGGTGAGTGTAAACCCAAGTGCTTGTTTGGGGTATGCAGGGATCACTCAGGATGGACAAAGCCATTCTGCCTGGTGGTAATCATGACCCATCAAAAAGGAAAGGGGAACTTTGGGTGGGACTTAAAGGATGAGTGACATCTGTCTTGTGGAAAGCGAGAGAATGCTTTTCAGGCCTGGTGTTTCCAGGACAAAAGCCCCAAAGCAGCCTTCTGTGAAAAGCTTGGAGAAGCAAGAAGCAAGGAGAAAGACTTGGAGGTGCAACAGAGATGTTATGCTAAAGAGTATGTAGTTTAATCCAAAAGTGGTGGTAACCGTTGAAGATTTTCAATCAAACGATGTATTTTAGGAGTCCAGTTTTTACTATCAGAGAAACAACCTTTTATTTAGATGACCTAGAATGCAAAAAAGAAAACCAAATCTGACCCAAGCCTTACAGATTCTTGTAATCCAAGGAAACAGGGCATCCTTTCTTCATTCATGCAATAAACCTTTATGGAGCCCTTGAAAAGGACTAGGCATTGTGCCGGAAACTGTAGGGAATGGATGACAAGGCATAATGCCTGGTAAATAGTAGGAGCGAAACAGATATTTGAATAAAAAGGTCAATAAATGCTAGGATAACAGTGAAAACTAAGGAGGCTCTGGACTTAGGACTTAGAGATAGTGCATAGAAAAAGAATGAGCTCTGGTTTTGCTTGAAAGCATCATCCAGTCATTCATTCCTTTACACTCTGATTTGCCTCAACTCTACTTCAGTGTCCAAAAGGATAATGGTTGTAGGGGATAGGACATAGGAATAGCAGTGCTCAGATACAAAACAAAGGAGGTTGTGCAAGGCAAAAAGTTCAAGAGCTACATAATTTCCTCTAGTGACTCAAATCCTTGAAAATAGTAATAATAGCACATATTTACTGAACATTTTATGTGCTACACCCTGTTCTAAAATGCTTCCAATATTTATGCTCTTAATTTACAATAGACCTCTCTTAATAATATCCATTTAACTGTTATACAGGAATATTATTATACAGAAATATAGAATAATATTTCTATTATATAGAAATGAGAGCATGGTGGATCATAAGGACTTGAGGCCAGGGGAAAGAGATGGACCATACCAGAAGAAACCATTTTGCCTTACTTTATTATTTTTCAGTCTCTGAGGGATTACAGAATGACTCCATTTCCTTGGTGCATTCATAAAATGCTTCGTCTAGTGAAGACAATGAAGATTATTGACACTGCTGCCCTGCTTTTTTCTGATGTCCTGCACCAGGTAATTGTGTTTTTTAAGGTTATTTGTTTATAAAAAAACTTAGTAAGGGAGGAAGAGGAATAAGAGTTATAAAAAGAAATAGCCAAACAAAAAACAAAGCTAGCACCAAATGGTAAAATAGAAACTTACTTTCTACATTATATGAAACCATATATACCATATAATAATAATGTAACTTATAAGCTCCTTTGTTAGATTCACTCCTAATTACCTTATAGTTTTTGTTGTTACTGGGAAATGTATAAATGTGTTTAAAACCACATTTTCTGAGGTGCCTGGGTGGCTCAGTGGGTTGTCTCTGCCTTCTGCTGAGGTCATGATCTCAGGGTCCTGGGTTCGAGTCCCCCCCCAATCGGGCTGTCTGCTCAGCAGGGAGTCTACTCCCCCCACCCCCCACCTCTCTGCCTACTTGTGATCTCTGTCAAATAAATAAGTAAAATCTTTAAAAAAAAATTTTAAAACCCCACATTTTCTGATTTTTGGCTGGTAAATGGGAACAATTGATATTTTTGCATATTGATTTTATATGCCACAATCTTTCTGAATTCTGTTTTTTTCTGATAATTTACCAATTTTCTGAGATTATCTATTAATTATATTGTGAATAATGGCAGTTTCTCGTCAATATTTATTTTTTAGCTTGTCTCACTATGCCAGCTAGGATCTTCACTACAATGAGAAAGAGTAACAGTGATAGCGGATTTTCTTCTCTTGCTTTTGAATTTTCAACAGAATTACACAAATGTTTCACCATTTTTAGATTTGTTTCTTCAAGATAAGGAAGTTCATTTGTAGCCTTAGTATGCTGAGACTTTTTAATTATGAAGGAATATGGAGTTTTTCTCCATTAATTTGAGAGTGTGACAATGTGATAAAATACAGTAATCAATTTTCTAATGTATTTTCTGATATTGGTTTCATCACCCTCACCGTTGAATATTTTGTTTTTAAAATTTTTGCTTTAATCTTTATTATTTTCTTTACTTGCATTATATTTGCTCTTTTTCAAATTTGTCTTCTGGACTTTTAACCCAGTAACCATCAAGCTCTTCTAAAATAAGAATTTATGACTATAAATCTTCCACTACATATCATGTTAAAAGGATTTCACAGATTTTTATATGTAGTACTTTATTGTCATTCAATTGTAATTTCTCTTATGACTTCTTATTTGACTCATAAATTTAATTTGTAGACACATGGGGCTCTTTTGTAAAAATCAGATCATGAAATCATTAGTCCAATTACAATTAACTTCATCTTATTTTCCAAAAAAATCCCACAAAACTTCATCTTATTTTCTGCTTTAAAATATATTTTTAATATTTCTGATAAGAAGAAGCAAAATTATATATGAGCTTCTCATTCTAAAAGATTTTGGCCATATAAGATATTTTTTTCATTAACTACATGGAAATGTATGTGCATGCTATTGAATGATAGAATTATTCCTGATATTTATATTTGAGTTTTTAAACATTTTGTATATTTTGTTGTTGTTGTTCTTTTTTTTAATCTCAAAAAAATTATTTAAGTTTTATTTAAATTTATTTAAATTTTTATTTAAATATCTGTTAGTTAACATATAGTAAAACATTAGTTTTAGGAAAAGAATTTAGTGATTCATCACTTACATATAATAATACCCAGTGCTCATCACAAGTGCCCTCATTAATACCCATCAGCTATTTAGCCCATACCCCAACCACCTCCCTCCATCAACCCTCAGATTATTCTCTATAGGTAAGAATCTCTTATGGTTTGCTTCCCTCTCTTTTTTTTTCCCCTTTCTATATGTTCATCTGTTTTCTTTCTTAAATTCTACATGTGAGTGAAATCAAATCGCAAATGGTATTTGTCTTTCCCTGACTTACTTCACTAAGCATAATATACTGTAGCTCCATCTGTATCATTGCATATGGCAATATTTTACTCTTTTTGATAGGTGAGTAATATTCCATTATATTATATATACATATACAATATATGTGATATATATACACATACCACATCTTCTTTATCCGTTCATCAGTACATGGACATTTGGGCTTTTTCTATAGTTTGGCTATTGTTGATAATGCTGCTATAAACATTGAGGAGCGTGTGCCTCTTCGAATCTGTATTTTTGTATCCTGTGGTTAAATACCTAGTAGTGCAATTGCTGGATCATAGGGTAGATCTATTTTTAACTTTTTGAGGAACCTCTATACTAATTTCCACAGTGAATGCACCACTTTGCATTTCCATCTACAGTGTAGGAGGGTTCCCCTTGCTCCACATCCTCACCGATACCTCTTATTTCCTGTGTTGTTAATTTTAGCCATTCTGACAGTTGTGAGGTGGCATATCATCATGGTTGTGGTTTGTATTTCCCTGATGATGAATGATATTGAGCATCTTTTCATGTGTCTGTTAGCCACCTGTATGTCTTCTTTGGAGAAATATCTGTTCATGTCTTTTGCCTGTTTCTTAACTGATTATTTAGTTTTTGGGTGTTGAGTTTGATAAGTTCTTTATAGATTTTTTATAATAGTGCTTTATCTGATATGTCCTTTGCAAAAATCTTCTCCCATAACATACATTGCCTTTTAGTGTTTTTTTGGTTGTTTCATTTACTGTCTTTATCTCGATGAAGTTCCAGTAGTTCATTTTTGCTTTTGTTTTCCTTGCCTTTGGGGATTTATCTAGCAAGAAGTTGCCATGGCCAAGGTCATGGAGGTTGCTGCCTGTGTTCTTCTCTAGGATTTTGATGGATTCCTGTCTCACATTGAGGTCTTTCATGCATTTTGAGTGTATCTTTGTGTATGGTGTGAGAAAATGGTCCAGTTTCATTCTTCTGCAATGTGGCTGTCCCATTTCCCCAGCAGCATTTATTGAAGAGACTGTCTTTTTTTCCATTGGATATTCTTTCCTGCTTTTTCTAAGATTAGTGGACTATAGAATTGAGGGTCCATTTCTAGGGTTTCTATTCTGTTCCATTGATGTAGATGTCTGTTTTTGTGCCAGTACCATACTGTCTTGACTACAGCTTCATAAAGCTTGAAGTGCAGAATTGTGATGTTTCCAGCTCTGCTTTTCTTTTTCAGGGTCGTTGTGGGTATGCCAGGTCTTTTGTGGTTCCATACTTGTTCTGGCTCTGTGAAAAATGCTGGTGGTGTTCTGATAGGGATTGCATTAAAATTGTAGGTTGTTTTGGGTAGTATAGACATTTTAACAATGTTTCTTTCGCTCTATGAGCATGGAATGTTTTTCCATTTATTTATGTCCTCTTCAATTTCTTACATAGGTGTTCTATAATTTTCAGAGTACAGAACATTTACCTCTTTGGTTAGGTTTATTCCTAGGTATCTTATGGTTTTTGGTGCAGTTGCAAATGGGATTAATGCCTTGATGTTGGTACATTTTTTAAAAATATTTTATTTGTTTATTTGACAGAGAAAGATCACAAGTAGGCAGAGAGGCAGGCAGAGAGAGAGAGAGGAGGATGCAGGCCCCCCGCTGAGCAGAGAGCCCGATGCAGGACTCAATCCAAGGACCCTGAGATCATGACCTGAGCCGAAGGCAGACGCTAAACCCACTGAGCCCCCCAGGCGCCCCTGGTACATTTTTTATTACTGATATAATTTTTTTGCTGATTATGGGTCTATTCAAATTTTTTAATTCTTCCTATTTTAATTTTGGTAGTTTGTATGTTTCTAGGAATTTTTCCATATTTTCCAGATTGCCCATTTATTGCATATAACTTTTTATAATATTCTCTTATAATTGTTTGTATTTCTGTGGTGTTGGTTATGATCTCTCCTCTTTCATTTGTGATTTTATTTATTTGTTCCTTTCTCTTTTTGATAAGTCTGGCTAGGGAGTTATCAATTTTCTAAATTCTTTTAAAGAACCAGCTTTTAGTTTCATTGATCTGTTCTACTGTGTTTTGTTTTTGTTGTTTTCTGTTTCTATATCATTTATTTCTGCTCTAATCTTTATTATTTCTTTTCTTCTGTTGGATTTAGGCTTTATTTCCTTCTTTTGTAGCTCCTTTAGATGTAAGAATAGGTTGTATATTTGAGACTTTTCTTGTTTGGTGAGGTAGGCCTGTATTATAACATACTTCTCTTAAGACTGCCTTTGCTGTGTGTTTTCATTTGCTTCCGTGTACTTTTTTATTTCCTCTTTAATTTCCTAGTTAACCCATTCATTCTTATTAGGATGTTTTCTCGCCTCCATGAATTTGTGGTCTTTCCAAATTTTTTCTTTTGGTTGACTCTAAATTTTGTAGCATTGTGGTCTGTTATGCACAGTATGATCTCAATCTTTTTTGTACTTGTTGAGGCCTAATTTGTGACCCAGCATGTGATCTATTCTAGAGAGTGTTCTGTCTGCACTTAAAAAGAATGTGTATTCTGCTGCTTGTGGATGAAATGTTATGAATATCTTTGTTAAGTCCACTGGTCCATGTGTCATTCAAAACCATTGTTTACTTTTGATTTTCTGCCTAGATGATCTGTCCATTGTTCTGAGTAGGAGTATTAAAGTCCCCTAGTATTATTGTATTATTGTCACTGAGTTTCTTTATGTTGTTTGATTTACATATTTGGGTCCCAAGTTGGGGGCATAAATATTTACAATTGTTAGAAATTCTTGTGTGATAGGTCCCTTAATTATGATATAGTGCCCTTCTTCATCTCTTCTTACAATCTTTGGTTTAAAATCTAGTTTTCTTTTCTTTTTTTTTAAGGATTTTATTTATTTATTTGACAGAGAGAGAGATCACAAGTAGGCAGAGAGGCAGGCAGAGGGAGAGGGAGAAGCAAGCTCCCGGCTGAGCACAGAGCCTGATGTGGGGCTTGATCTCAGGACCCTGAGACCATGACCTGAGCCAAAGGCAGCAGCTTAACCCATTGAACCACCCAGATGCCCCTAAAATCTAGGTTTCTTATATAAGTATTGTCACTGTGGCCTTCTTTTGACAATGAATGGCTCTCCATCCCCTCACTTTCAATCTGTATGTGTCTTTAGTTCTAAAATGAGTCTCTTGTAAGCAGCATAGAGATAGGTCTTGTTTTTTTAAATCCATTCTGCTACCCTTTGTCTTTTGATTGGATAATTTAGTCCATTTACATTCAGACTGGTTATTGATAAATACGAATTTAGTGCCATTATATTAACTGTAAAGTTGGTATTTCTGGATATTTTCTCTGTTACTTTCTAGTCTTTGTTGCTTTTGGTCTTTTTTTCTCTACTCAGGACCGCTTAAAATTTCTTTCACACCTGGCTTAATGGTCACAAACTCCTTTAGTTTTTGTTTGTCCTGGAAACTCTTTTTCTCTCCTTTTATTCTGAATGACAGCCTTACCAGGTAAAGAATTATTGGCTGCATATTTTTCCCATTCAGTACATTGAATATATCATGCCACTCTCTTCTGGTCTGCTAAGGTCTGTGGATCTATCTGATGAAAACCTGATTTGTTTTCTCTTCTAGGTTAAGGAATTTTTTTCCCATGTTGCTTAAAAGATTCTTTCCTTATCTGTGTATTTTGTAAATTTCACTATGCTGTGTCTTGGTGTTGGGTTGCTTTTGTTGATTTTGATGGGAGTTCTTTATGCCTTCTGGATTTCGATGTCCGTGTCCTTCTCCAGATTAGGAAGTTTTCAGCTATAATACCCTCAAATAAACCTTCTGCCCCTTTCCCCTCTCCTCTTCTTCTGGGACTCTATGATACAAATGTTATTACACTTTATGGAGTCACTGAGTTCCCTAAGTCTACATTCGTGATCCAATATTTTTCTTTCCTTCTTCTTTTCAACTTTATTATTTTCCATAATTTTAACTTCTGTATGACTGATTTGCTCCTCAGCTTCTTCCATCTTTGTGGTCACTACATCCAGTCTGTTGTGCATCTTGATTATAGCCTTTTTATTTCTGCCTGAGTAGTTTCTAGAACTTTTATCTCTGCAGTAAGGTACTCCCTAGTGTATTCTGTGCTTTTCTCAAGTACAGCTAGCATCCTTAAGATTGTTGTTTTAAATTCTTGTTCAGGCATGTTACTTAAAACTGTTTTGATTAGATCACTGGCCATTACCTCTTGGTGTTTCTTGTGGGATAGATTCCTCCAACTTGGCATTTTGCCTAGATCTCTGTCTTCTGCGTTTTCAGAAAATCTGTTACATTTCCTGCTCCTGAGAATAATGGCTAAATTAAGAAAGATCATATACTGTCCAGAGTTTGGCATTTCAGGAAGTTTTTTTGGTGTATTTTATGTGTACTCTGTGGCTGTGTTTTGGCTGCTCCTTCCCTTAGGTCAGTCCTCTACGGAGTTTCTCCTTGCCCACAGTGGGGAGTGTTCAGACATTGGACATTGTGTGGTGGGTTTTAACTTGGTACCTTTTGGTGTGCTTGTTAGAAAAGGCTAGATTCTATTTCATTTCCCCCAAAGCTGAAGTTTTCCAGTACTCTATGATCAGTAGACTTAGTTTGTGCATGGGGTTTATGCTGGTCGTCTGGGGAAGGGGCCTACCGTCCTGGTTCTCAGGTCGACTTGGCCTAGTGGAGATGCATCTTCAAGGTATGGTGGGGTGAGGATTATTATAAGCAACTGTAGCCTCCACTGTGGGTGCTGTGTTGTTCACCTGAAGTCTGTCTGTGCTGATGGATGGGAGGGAAATGGCCTCACTCTACTCTCATGTCCCTAAAGAGGGAAGGTTGTGCCTGCTCCTATTCAGGAAGCCCTCACAGAAGAATGAACAATCTCCCCCTCTGTGTCCCAGGATTCTATCAGAACCCTGTCTGTGTCTGTACCATCTATCTGCGTGGTGGCACTGTGTTCCTGTGTTTATTTCAGGGATGCAGCTGGGTTTCAAAACTCCAAATTTTAGGAACCTCATGAGGTGCAAACCTACATTAATTCTCTGGGGAGGGTCTCACTGCACTGTGGCTCATGTCAGTTTGTCCCAGAAAAGCAGTTGCACGACTGTGCAGGGGTTCAGCATTTATGATAAACCTTAGACAAAACCTGGCATCCAGGTAACCTGCCTTCAGCAGGTCCCTCTGCTGATTTGCTAATTAACAGTGCTGCTCAATAGTGCCCATTTTCTGTTTCATCTCCTCTCAGGATATGCCATCTCTCCCAAATTCACTCCAAAGAAGGGAACTCTCTCTCCCGGTGCAACCAAGGGTATCCTCAGACCATGCTGTCCACTTCTGGGGCTCTGAACTCTTCCCTAGATGAACACAACTGTACCCAGCTGACACAGCCCCAGCGATGGCACAGACTTCTTAAACATCAGACTTTGAGCTCCACTGCTTGTAAAAACATAAAATAGTCAGCCCCTCTCCTTTTCAGTCAGTGGTTTTGGGGAAGTGTTTTTCTTTCATAATCCCCTGCATGTTAGATTCCCTCTTTTTCTTCCTCTCTCACTCTTCTCTGTGAGAAGGTCTCCTTCCCCTCTGAAACATCTGCAGTTCTCTTCTCCCCCAAATCACCTGTCTGCAGCTCCTACCTTCCATGATGTGGCTTTTCTCCCTTTAAATGTACAGTTTGTTCTTAGTCCTCAGATCAATTTCTTGGGTGTTCAGAATGATTTGATATTAATCTATCTGTGTTCAAGGGACAAGGCAGGCATAGGGTTCCCCATCTACTCCACCATCTTAACTCATCCTTCTCTAAACTTTATTTTTATCTAATTTTACAATTCAAAGAAATTGTTAGACTATTACAAAGAACTCCCATATGCTCTACCCAGATTCACCAATTAACATTTTTCCATGTTTTCTTTTATATTCTCTATTTCTTTTTCTCCCTCTTATACCCCTTCTCCCTCTCCCTGCTCGTTTTTCCTTTCCTCCTCACTTACCCATTCTCCTCTTCTCTACCTTCCCCTTTTCCTCAGCCCTTTCCACTCTTCCTCTCTCTCTCTGAGCTGTTTAAGAGTCCCTAGCAGATATCATGCTCCTTTACTTAGAAATATTTCAGTACCTGTAAGTACTTCAGTGCATACTTCCTCAGAAAGATGACTTTCTCTTAAATAATCTTACTACATGTGTCAAAATAGAAATTTTATATTGTTCCAGTTTTTGTTTCCTAAACTTTTATTTTCAAGATTATCCACTTACAATCACTGAAAAAGGGATGTGTTTGGAAGAACATATATTTCAAATGGATGATGCAAGCTATATTAATAATCCTTTTTTGTCTAGATTTATTGAAATATATTTGGCATATAACATTGTTGCAAGCTTATGGTATACAACAAGGTGATTTGCTATATCTATATGTTACAAAATAGGGGCGCCTGGGTGGCTCAGTGGGTTAAAGCCTCTGCCTTCGGCTCAGGTCATGATCCCAGCGTCCTGGGATTGAGCCCCGCATCAGGCTCTCTGCTCTGCGGGGAGCCTGCTTCCTCCTCTCTCTGCCTGCCTCCCTGCCTGCTTGTGATCTCTGTCTGTCAAATAAATAAATAAAATCTTTAAAAAAAAATAAAAAAATAAAACTACTGTTTATATGTTACAAAATAATTAGCACAAGTTTTCACAGTCATCTCACACAGTTATTTTTTTTCTCTGTGGTGAGACTTTTTTTTAAATTATTTTTTTAGAGATAGAGAGCACATGAGCAGGAGGGGCAGAGAGAGAGGGAGAGAATTTTAAGCAGGCTCCATGCTCTGCAAAGAGCCCAAAGCAGGGTTCAACCTCCTGACCCTGAGATCATGACCTGAATCGAAAACAAGAGTTGGACATTTAACTGACTGAGCCAACCTGGTGACCCACGTGTGGTGAGAACTGTTAATATCTACTCTCAACAACTTTTAAGTATACAATATAGTATCATTAATTATAGTCAAACTATAGTTTTAACTATATTATAACTATAATTGTATAAATACATATAACTATATTATTAACTGTAATTATTAACTATATTATTAACTGTAATAATATAGTATAACTATATTAACTATATTATTAACTGTAATAGCTATATTATTAACTGTAATTATTAACTATATTATTACTGTAATTAACTGTAGCCTGCTTATATCATGCTATATATGTAGTAAATATCCAGAACTTACTCATGTTAATAACTGAATATTTATACCCTTTGAGCACTTTCACCAATTTCTCCCACCCTCCAACCTTAGGAAACTACCAACGTACTCTGTATTGATGAGTTTGTTTTCTTTTTAGTAAGATTCCATGTGTAAGTTCATGCAGTGTTTTTCTCTATCTAACGTCTTTCCCTTAGTATAATGCCCTCAAGTTTTTTATACATTGGGTTGGAAATGACAGGATTTCTTAAGGCTGAATAACACATCATTTTATATTTACATCGTATTTTCTTTATCTTTTCATCTGTCAATGGAGACCTAGGTTGTTTCCATGTCTTGCTTTTTGTAAATAATGATGCAGTGAACTGGGGGTGCAGACGTCTCTTCAAGATTAGTGATTTTATTTCTTTCAGATATATACCTAAAGAGACTTGCTGAATCATATGATAATACTTTTTTTTCTCAAATTTTTATTTAAATTCTAGTTAGTCAATGTACAGTGCAGTATTGGTCTCAGAAATACAATTCAGGGGTGCCTGGCTGGCTCAGTGGGTTAAAGAATCTGCCTTCGGCTCAGGTCATGATCCCAGGGTCCTGGGATCGAGCCCCGTGTCAGGCTCTCTGCTCAGCAGGGAGCCTGCTTCCTCCTCCCTCTCTCTCTGCCTGCCTCTCTGCCTGCTTATGATCTCTGTCTGTCAAATAAATAAATAAAATCTTTAAAAAAAAAAAGAAATACAATTCAGTGATTCATCACTTACATACAACACCCAGTGCTCATCGTAAGTGTCCATACCCCACCCACCTCCTCCATCAACCCTCAGTTTGTTCTCTATCTTTAAGAGACTGTTATGGTTGGTTTCTCTCCTTCTTTTTACTTTTTTATTGCCCCTCCCATATGTTCAGCTGTTTTGTTTCTTAAATTCCACATATGAGTGAAATCATGTTACTGGTCTTTCTCTGACTGGCTTATTTCGTTTAGCATAATATACTCTACCTCCATCCATTTCATTGCAAATGGCAGGATTTCATGCTTTTTGATGGGTAAATAATATTCCATTGGAATAACATTCCATTCCAATGTAAATAACATTCCATTCCACTATGTCTTCTTAACCCATTCATTAGTCAATGGACATTTGGACTCATTCCATAGTTTGACTATTGTTGATAATGCTGCTATCAACATTAGGGTACATGTGTCCCTTTGAATCTGTGTTTCTCTGTCTGTTGGTTAAATACCTAGTAGTGCAATTGCTGGATTATAGGGGAGTTCTATTTTCAACTATTTAAGGAACCTCCATACTGTTCTCCTGAATGACTGTACAACTTTGCACTCCCACCATCAATGAAAGAGGGTTCCCCTTTATCCACAGCATTACCAACACCTGTTGTTTTTTGTTTTGTTAATTTTAGCCATTCTGACAGGTGAGAGTTGATATCTCATAGTGATGATTTGTATTTCCCTGATGATGAGAGATGCTGAGCATTTTTGATGTGTCTGTAGGCCATTTGGTTGTCTTCATTGGAAAAGTGTCTATTAGTGTCCTCTGCCCATGAAATGTTTTCTGGGTATTGAGTTTGATAATTTCTTTATAGATTTTGGATACTAATGCTTTTTTGTCTGTCATTTGCAAATATATTCTCCCACTCTGTAGGCTGCCATTTAATTTTCTTGATTTTTTTTTCCTTCTTGAAGAAGTCCCATTAGTTCATTTTTGCTGTTATTTTCCTTGCTTCCTGTGACATGACTAGTAAGAATTTGCTATGGCTGAGGTCAAAGGGTGCTGCCTGTGTTCTCTAGGATTTTGTTGGGTTCCTGTCTCACATTTAGGTCTTTCATCCATTTCGATTATTTTTATGTATGATATGAGAGAGTGGTCCAGTTTTATTCTTCTGCATGTGGCTTTCCAATTTTCATAACACAATTTTTTAAAGAGACTGTATTTTTTCCATTGAATATTCTTTCCTGTATCATCAAAGATTAGATAACCATAGAGTTGAGGGTCCATTTCTGGGTTTTCTGTTCTGTTCAGTTGATCTCTGTGTCTGTTTTTGTGCGAGTACCACACTGTTCTGATTGTTACGGCTGTATAATTCACCTGGAAGTCTGGAATTGATGCCTCTCGCTTTGGCTTTCTTTTTCAACATTCCTTTGGGTCTTCTGGGTCTTCTGTGGTTCCATACAAATTTTATGATTGTTTGTTCCGGCTCTGTGAAAAATGCTGAGGGTATTTTGATAGGGATTGCATTGAATGTGTACGTTGCTGTGGGAAGTAGAGACTGATTGACTTTCTTTCTTTCACTATTTGTCAGAAAGAGAGGCTGAGAGAGAGAGACAAAGAGCACAAGCAGAGGGAGGGGCAGAGGGAGAGGGAGAAGCAGACTCCCCGCTGAGCAGGGAACGTGAATCAAGTCCCAGGACCCTGGGATCATGACCTGAGCCAAGGGCAGACCCTTAAGCAACTGAGCCTCCCAGGCACCCTGGTATAGACATTTTAACAGTATTTGTTCTTCCAGTCCATGAATGTGGAATGCTTTCCCATTTCTTTGTGTACCCTCCAATTTTTTCATTAGTGTTCTGTAATTTTCAGAGTATAAATTCTTGAACTCTTTGGTTAAGTTTCATCCTACTTATCATATCATATGGTTTTTGGTGCAATTGTAAATGGGATTGATTCCCTGATTTCTTTTTCTGTTTCTTCATTATTGTTGTATAGAAATACAACACATTTCTGTATTTTTATTTCATAGCCTATGATTTTGCTGAATTTGTATACAAGATCTAGCAATTTTTTGGTGGAGTCTTTTGTGTTTTTTACATAGAATATCATGTTGTTTGCAAATACTGAAAGTTTGACTTCTTCCTTACTGATTTGGATACCTTATTTCTTTTTCTTCTCTGATTGCTGAGGCTAAGTCTTCCAGTATGTTAAATATGGTGAGAGTGGAAATCTGTATCTTATTCCTGACCATAGATGAAACACTCTGTTTTTCCTCTTTGAGGATGATGTTAACTGTGTCTTTCACATATGACCTTTATGATGTTCCTTCTATCCCTACTTTGTTGAGGGTTTTTATCAAGAATGGTGGCTGCTGTATTTTGTCTTGCTTTTTCTGGTTCTATTAACTGGATTATCTGGTTCTTATCTTTTTATTTATTAAGGTGTTGTATCATATTGATTGATTTGTGAATATGAACTACCCCTGAAACCCAGGAATAAATTCCAGTTAATTGTGGTAAATAGTCCTTATAATGTACTGTTAGATTCAATTTGCTAGTAACTTCTTTATTTCTAACATCTTAATTTTATTTTATTTTTTTCATGTTCCAAGATTCATTGTTTATGCACCACACCCAGTGATCTTCTTAAGAATTTTTGCATCTTCTTGAGAATTTTTGCATCCCTGTTCACCAGGGATAGGGGTCTATAATTCTCCTTTTTACTGGAGTCTTTGTCTGGTTTTGGAATCAAGGTAATGCTAGCCTTGTAGAAGGAGTGTAGAAGTTTTCCTTTCATTTCTAATTTTTGGAAGAATTTGAGAAGTATAGGTATTATCTCTTCTTTAATGTCTGGTGGAGTTCCCCTGGGAAGCCATCTGTCCCTGGAGTTGTTTGTTGGAGATTTTTGATTACTTTCAAAATTTTCAGTGTTCTTTCGATTTCTTTCCTGGTTATGGGTCTTCATAAATTTTTTATTTCTTCCTGTTTCAGTTTTGGTAGTTTCTATGTTTCTAGCAATTTGTTCATTTCTTCCAGATTGCCCATTTTGTTGGCATACAGTTTTTCATACTATAATCTATGATTATTTGTATTTTTGTGGTGTTGGGTACTATCTCTCCTTTTTCTTTCATTACTTTTTTCTATTTGGATCCTTTTATCTTTTTTTTTTTTTGATAAGCTTGGCTTATCAATTTTATTAGTTTTTTTTTTTTTTCAAAGAATCATCTCTTATTTTCCTTCATCTGTTTTACTTGGGTTTTGTCTTGTTTTTTTTTTTTTTTTCTATATGATTTATTTCTGCTCTAATCATTGTTATTTCCCTTATTTTCCTGTCTTTAGGCCTTACTTGCTTTTCTTTTTGTAGCTGCTTTAGATGTTAGGTTAGGTCATGTATTTGAGATGTTTCTTACTTCCTGAGATAGGTTTATCTTGCAGTATACTTTCCTCTTAGGGCTGCCTTTGGTGCATCCCAAGGTTTTGGACTGTTGTGTTTTCATTTTCATTAGCTTCCGTGTACTTCAATGTCTTCTTTAATTTCCTGTTTGATTTGTTCATCCTTTAGTAAGATGTTCTTTAACCTCAATGTATTGATGATCTTTTTATAGTATTTCTTGTGGTTTACTTCAACTTTTATAAAATTGTCAACTGAAAATAAGTATATGATATTGATCTATTTGTACTTGTTGAGGCCTGATTTGTGACCCAGTATGTGATCTATTCTGGAGAATGTTCCATATGCACTCGAAACGAATTTGTATTCTGCTGATTGAGGTTGAAAGGGTTTGAATATATATGTTAGGTGCATCCACTCCAGTGTGTCACTTGAAGCCATTCTTTCCTTGTTGATTATTTGCTTACATGATCTGTCTGCTGCTGTTATTGTGGTGTTAAAACCCCTTACTGCCATTGCAATTTTTTTTGCCATTGCATTGAGTTTCTTTGTTTATTATTAGTTGATGTATATATTTGGATGTTCCCAAGTTGTGGGCATAAATATTTAAAATCGTTAGATCTTCTTGTTCAGTAGACCCCTTAATTTTTAGATGGTGTCCTTCATCTCTTGTTAAAGTCTTTGGTTTAAAATTCAGTGTGTCTGATATAAATATGGTTACTCCAGCTTTGTTTTGATGTCCATTAGCATGATAGAATGTTCTCCATCTTCTAAAATTCAATCTGCAGGTGTCATTAAGTTTAAAATGAGTCTCTTAAAAGTAGCATATAGATGGGTCTTTTTTTTTTAATCCATTCTGTTACCCTGTATGTTTTGATTGGAGCATTCAGTCCATTTACATTTAGAGTGATTATTGAAAGATACGAATTTAGTGCTATTGTGTTATCTGTACTGTTCATATTTCTGGTGATGTTCTCTGGTCCTTTCTAGTCTTTGTTGCTTTTGTTGTTTTTTCCTTCACTCAAACAGTCCCCCTTAAAATTTCTTGCACTGCTGGCTTAGTGGCCATGAACTCCTTTAGTTTTTGTGTTGGAGGCTGTCTCTACTTCTATTCTCAGTGATAGCCTTGCTGGGTAAAGAATTATTGGCTGCATATTTTTCCCATTTAGCATATTGAATGTTTCCTGCCACTATCTTCTAGCCTTCCAGATTTCTCTGGCAGATCTGTTGTGAACTTGAGCTGTCTTTCCTTGTAGGTTAAGGGTTTTCTTTCCCTTGTTTTCAGGGTTCTTTCCTTACCTGTGTATTTTGTGAATGTGAGTATTATATGCCTGGGTGATGTTGAGTATTTTAATTTAATGGGAGTTCTCTGTCCTTTTTGGATTTTGATGTCTGTGTCCTTCCTCAGATTAGGGAGGTTTTCAGCTACAATTTGAACAATCCTTCTCCCTGTTTTTCTCTTTCTTCATCATCTGGGTCTCCTATGATAAAAATGTTACCAGCTTTTAATAAGTCACTGAGTTCCCTAAGTCTACTTTCGTTGACCTACCTTCATGGTCCATTACTTTCTTTCCCTCTTCTTGTCAGTGTCATTATTTTCTATAATTTTATCTTCTGTATCACTGACTCCTTCCTCTGCTTCATCCATCCTCACTTTCTTGGTATCCATTCTGGTTTGAATCTTAGTTATAACATTTTAATTTGGGGGGTGACTAGATTTTAGTTCTTTTATCTCTGCTGTAAAAGAGTTTTTATTGTCTTCTGTACTTTTTTCAAGCCCAGTTGCTATCCTTATAATTGATGTTTTAAATTCTAGTTCAGACATCTTCCTTATGTCTCTTGATTAAATCCCTGGACGTGAGTTATACTTCCTGTTTTTCTTTGGTGAATTTCTCCATCTCATCATTTTGTTCTGAAAAGAAAAGAAAGAAAACCAAAGCAAAAACCAAAAAAAACATAAAAACTAGATCCTGGGTGTGTTGATCTCATTGTTAAAAGATACTCCCCCCCGAAAATAATAAGATAAAATGAAAGTAAACAAAAAATAAAGGAAACATTTATATAATATATATAAATAAAATAAAAAAATAATAAAAAGAGAAGATATTGAAAAAAATAAGAAAATAAATGAAGAATTAATACAGAATAAAAGTAAAAAGGAAGATCCTATTTCCCTTAGAGCTAAACCTTTGCAGTACTCAGTGATCAGTAGATTTGGTGAGAAGAAGGTGTTTGTGTTTGTCCTTTGGGGAAGGTGCCTATTGTGCTGATCTTCAGGTGGACTTGACCTAGCAGAAATTTGCCTCCAGCGTAGCTGGGGGTCAGGGCTTTGTGCAGGTGATTCTGGCCTCCACTATGTGGTGTTGCTTTTCTTCATGAAGGCTTACAGTGCTGATGGGCAAGATGAAAATGGTGGTGTCCTGATGTCGAGCCTTGGAGCTGAATGTTCAAGCCTCCCACTCTTCAGTGAGCCTTCAAAGAAGAGCAGTCAGTCACCCCTCTGGTGTCTCCAGTTTCCATCAGAACCCTGTGTTCACCCCACCTGTGTCCAAGTTTTTTTTAATCTCAGGTGCACGACTGAGTTTCAGAACTCCAAATTTTAGGGACTCCTGTGTTGTGCACCTATCCTGTTCCTCCAGGGGAGGGTCTTGCTGCACTTTTGTTTGACAGTCAATCCAAGTATGTAGTCACACAACCACTCTGTGGTTTGTAGTTTATAGCAAAATAGCAGAAAGCCAATACAATGACTGGCTAAGCAGGATTCCCCTGTCCTATTTCTGGGAACAGTGCAGTATGTTGGCATCACCTGTTCTTGTTACCCAGGGGATCCTCAGACCACACTGTCACTACTGGGATTCTGGCCTACTTCCCCACCTTAGCACCTTTAAGTGGACTTCTAAAGGTTCAGATTTTGCGCTCTGTTGATTGTAATACTTTGCAGTTGCCCCTGTAAACAGGGCTCCCTCCCTGCCACTGTATCCACAGCTATATCTCCCCCCAGGTCAACCCTCCCCCAGGTCAACCAAAAGGTGGTCACTTTTCTACTTGAAGATTTGCAGTTTTTGTTCTCTCAGACCTCTGACTGATGTTGTGGGTGTTCATAATGATTTGATAAGTATCTAGCTATATTTTGAGGGAGGACACAAGCTTAGAGTTGCCCTACTCTTCCATCATCTTCACTCCTCCCTCCAAAATCCACTGGTTTTCGTATCCATTGGTAAATCTGGACTGAAACAGTTATTAGTATGATGGCTGCAGTATGATAATTTTGAAACTCCATCATTTTTGCTACAGGTATAAATTTGAATTCTACTTTAAGGAACAGCTTTATTCTCTATTTGTTTACTTATTTACATTTGTTTGGACACATTCATTTTGATTTTTTCATGAATATCTTATTGCTATCATTATTTATTTTAATGCTCAGATTATCTCAGATTTAACCCATGGCAACCAATTCAAGCTGGCTTCTCTGTCCATTCAATCTACTCCCATCATTCTGATACATATTTTGACATCAACATTTCCTTCACTTCCTTACTTTCAGGCTTGTTTTTTATTCCCTGCCTTATGGATCATTTCTGTGTGGAGCTGCAATTACTTTTAGTGGGAGGTGATATTTAGAAACCAAGACATGGGTACATGGATATATTTTAGTTTCACATTTTGTTATTCTCATTTAATTATACTTAGTACAGACACTATGATACTATTTATTTAGTATTGAGATTTGATTTATGTTCTAGAGAACATGATCAATTTTTAAGTATTTCATATGTGTCTGAAAAGATTTTGTATATTCTACCTCTTGAATGTGGTGTTCTGTAAGTGCCCATTAAAATCATTGTATCATTTATCTGTCTTCTATATCTCTATTAATTTTGTTTGTTTGTTAGATCTATCAGTTCCTGAAAGAGGTAAATTTAAAATCCCCCACTATAATGGTGGATTTGTCAAATTATTGTAGTTCTCTAAATTTTTGCTTTTTATACGTGACACTTTGTTATGTCCATACAAGTCTAAAATACATGCAACTTTTATCATTTCAATGACCCATTTTACCTCTTTTTGCACTTAAAGTCTATTTTGGTTGATATACTTTTCTATGGATGGTTATTTCTTTTTCAGTTCTTTTGATTACTCACTTTCTTTTTTTCCTTTATTTTTCAGAATATGTTCTATAAAAATAAAACTGTGAATGCATTGATTTATTTGTGAATTTATCAACAGACTTGATAATGAGCAATAAGGATAAGCTTTATATGTGAAAACATTATTTTTCTTGTTTTTTTTTATAAAATTTCAACTCTTCAGAAAAGTCAAAAGACATCCTTCATGTAGATTCATCCATTTTTTTATTTTGCTACATATAATTTCTTTGTTTATAAATGTATACATGTTTTGTTATATATTAATATTATAACATATATATAATTATAATATATGTATTGCTGAACCATTTGGAATTAACGTGCAGATACTATGACACTTCAGCATTGAACACTTCACTTCATTACTTCTCAAGAACAAGGGCATTACTTTCATCACATTCAGAGAAATTTAACACTGATACAATTCTGTTATCTAACATAACTGTCCTGATCAAAATTTTAAAATTGTCCTAAGAGTGTCCTTCAAAGCTTTTTATTTGTTTTGGTATAGGATCCAGTCAAGGATCATGTACTGTATTTGGTTGCCATTGCGCCATTAATATAAATCTAGAAAAGAACTAACTCATCTTTTCTTAAAAATTTTTCAAAATATTGGCAGCTCTGATGGTTCCAGGCAGTTGTCCTACATGTGTGTCACAATTTGAGCTTGTCTGTTTCCCCATGATTAATTTAAGCATTTTTAACAAAGGACTACATAGGTGATGCTGTGTCCTTGCATCACATCAGAAAGCACAAAAGCCTGTTTTATCCCACTCATTATTGATGGTGCTAAGTTTGACCTTTTTAAAAGATTTTTTTTAAGAGCTGTTTACATTCACAGCAAATTTGAGAAGAACATATAGAGATTTCTCATATATCCCCACCCCTACACATGCATAGCCTTTCCTGTCAACATTCCCTTATCAGAGTGGTACATTTTTCACAATTAATGAAACTATACTGACATACAATAATCACCCAAAGTCCATAGTTACATTATTTCACTCCTAGTGTTAAACATTTTGTGAGCTTAGAAAAATGAATAATGACGTGTAATCTCATTATAGTATCATATAGAGTATTTCCACTGCTTCAAAAGACCTCTGTGTTCTGCCTATTCACCCCTTCCTCCAAGCCTCTGGCAACCACTGGTCTTTTTACTGTGTCCATAGTTTTACCTTTTCCAGAATGTTAATAATTGAAATCATATAGTATATGGCCTTTCAAATTTACTTATATCTATTAGTAATATGCATTTAGGGTTTCTCCATGTCTTTTAATGGTTTGATAGCACATTTCATTTCAGAGTAACGTTCCATTGTTTGTACCAGTTTATTTATCCATTCACCTACTGAAGGACACTTGGTTGCATCTAAGATTTGGCAATTATGAATAAAGTGCTATAAATATCTACATGCAGATTTTTGTGTAGACATGTTTTCAACTCCTTTGGGTAAATATCAGGAAATATAATTGTTTATATTTGGTTTTTCATAATTATTCTTATATATTTATATGTACATATTGTATATGAATATACAGGTACATATTTTTTTCTAAACAATTTGACAATAAGTTGCCTCATGAATCCTGTGTAATTCAGTATGTATTTCCTAAAACTGTATTCATTTTTCACCCATTATACCATTAAATGTCATTTATTTTAAAAAAAGAAAAGAATCTGGTCCAGGGTCCAATCTATAATCATGTCACATTGAACTATCATGTTTGTTTAGTTTCCTTCAATCTGCAGTAGTTTCTTAGATTTTCTTTATGTACAAAAAATAGTTTTGAAGAAACAGTCATTTTATAGAATGTCCTTGAATTTCAGTTTGTTTGATCGTTTTTCATGGTTACATTCAGTTTATACACTTTTGTCAAGGATATGACTGAATTGATGTCTGTTTCTCAGTATATTGTGTAAGGAGGCACATGGTATCATTCTGTTCTATAACTTTAACTTTTAATTTCTTGTTACAGAATTTTGTTTAGGAGATTGAAGAATGTAAGGCTGTGTCCATTGGTGGTGTCATGGATAGCTAGGCAGGTACTCTTCTCTTTTCCCATGGGAAACATAGCTTTTTTTTTTTAAGAAGGTTTTTTTTAAGACTTTATATATTTGTTTATTTATTTAGATCATGTGAGTGGGGCGAGGGGCAGAGAGAGAGGGAGAGAGAGAATCTCAAGAAGACTCTGTGCTCAGCACGAGCCTAACATGTGGCTTGATCTCATGACCCTGAGATTGTGACCTGAGCTGAAATCAAGAGGTGGATGCTGGGGCACCTGGGTGGCCTAGTCGTTAAGCGTCTGCCTTTGGCTTGGGTCATAATTCCAGCATCCTGGGATTGAGCCCCGCATCGGGCTCCCTGCTCAGTGAGGAGTCTGCTTCTCCCTCCCCCACTCCTCCTGCTTGTGTTCCCTCTCTTGCTATGTCTTAAATAAATAAAATCTTTAAAAAACAACCAAAAAAGAGTTGGATGCTAAACCACCTGAACCACCAAGGGGCCCAAAACAGTCATGTTTTTATGGACATGTTATTATGATGGATTTAGGTTATCCTAATAGGCAGCCTATTTTTTTTTTTCTACTTTACCTGTTTATAGAAGTTCTTATCATTAAATGGAGTTGCCATGTCTATTCTGCAATCATATTTTCTTGCCTTAGAGTATTTATTACTCTGCCTATTGGTCTGTTTCTCTCTCTCAGAAGAGTTTTTTCAGCAGCCTCACATGCACATTGTCCTTAGGCACATTTTTCTGTAAGGTTAGCCAGTTTTTTTTTTCCCATACCATTACCTTCCTGTACTACTTTCTTATTTTATAATTATTTCAAAGACTTTATTCTGTGAAACCAATTTCTAATATTCCTTATTTTATTATTTTTTAAGTTCCAGTATAATTAACATACAGTTTTATAGTTCTAGGTGTACAATATAATGATTGAACGATTCCATACATTATTCAGTGATCATCAGGATGAGTGTGCTTTTAATCACCCTAACCCGTTTCACCCATTCCCCATCCACCTACCATCTGTCAATGTGTTTGTTTCTATATAGTTACTCTAGATTTTGGTCTCTTTTTTCCTAGTTTATTTTGTTTCTTAAATTGCACGTATGATTGAAATCATATGGTAGTTATCTTTCACTGACTTTTTTTTAACTTAGCATTATACTCTCCATCTTTGTTATTGCAAATGGCAAGAGTTCATTCACTTTTATGGCTGCATAATACAATGTGTATATAAACCACATCTTCTTAAATCAGAGAGAGAGACAAACCATGGGAGACTCTTGACTCTGGGAAACAAACTGAGGGTTGTGGAAGGGGAAGTGGGGGCGGAATGCCCCTTGTCCCACTCACATGATCTAAATAAATAAATGCAGAAATAGATAAAATCTTAAAAACAACAACAACAACAACCCGGAGGATGCAAGATGGCGGAGAAGTAGGAGGTGCTGTTTCAACCTGTCCCCTAAAGTGAGCTGATTATCTACCAAAGAACTCTGATCACCCATGAAATCAGCCTGAAATTAGAATTATACACTTCTGGATCTCTACGGGGGCAGATGACACCAGTGCACAGTAAAGCGGAGTGGGAACATCGGACTGATATCAGAAGATCAACAAAAGGGGGAGGGAGTCACCAGAAGCGACCCATTGGAAAATAATACCCCAATACAAGAGTTCCCTGTGATTGGGGACCAGCATTAACTTGGAGTCTGGTTGAAAGCACTCAAAAAGAACAAAAGATCTTAAGGGGAAATTGGAGGAATCAGGCGGTTAGGGAGAGGGTCTTAAGCCCACGGACCCAGGACTACCACCGCTGGTGCTGAGCCAGAGACAGTGCGGCGAAGAAGTCAGGTGTTGGTGCCCGGGCCGCTGGCGCTTGTGAGAGGGTCTGGGTGGCGGCATGCATGAGACAGTTTGGTGTGGATGCCCGCCGGCGCTCTCTAGAAGCACAGCCTTTTGCACTCTGCAGGTGCGCTGCACTACCAGGATCTGAGTCGTGCTCCACACGCTCCCCTGAGAGAGACCCATGCAGGTGCTAGCCAGTGCTCTCTAGGACCGGGAGAGTCTGACCACTCCCAGCCTGGGCCAGCATGAAAATCTCACTGTGCTCTCTCTGGTTGGGACCTCTCCAGCGGTATGGACCTGCCCAGAAAGCCAGAGAGGAGGCAGCCACTGGAAGCCAGCTCTCTGGACTAGTACTTCTCATGGTTTTGGTAACAGCGACCCCTGAGACTATGACTGGGGACATGCTTTGCTGGCAGCAGAGCGGGTGTTTATGTGCTCTGGAGCACCCAGAGGGAAATAGACTGAGGCTGCTCTCTGAGACGGAGGTCTGGGTGCAGTTTGCTTTCCTCTAAATCTCCAAAGAACCACCAAAAATGGCCAAGGGGAGAGAAGAAAAAAGGGGGGGCGCTCCAGAGAACAAAAGCTTGAAAAGATGGTTTCCTCAGAGCCCAGCCCCGTAATAGGGGCAGGAGGACTCTAGCAAGACTGCCTGAAAAACCACGCAGCAGGCCCCTCTCCCAGAGAGCCAGCCAAACAAAAAACCAAAACCAAAAAAAAACAAAAGGACAACCACCACTACTTCATAGGTACTACTTTTATTTTTAATTTGTGCCCACTATTCTCATTCTTTGCAATTTTCTTATAATTTTTTAACCTAGTTACCATCACAATGAGATGTTCAGTACAACAAATTCCATAATAACCTTTTAACTTGAAATTTTGATACATATACCTATGTTTTTCTTTTTCTTTTCTATTTTTTTAATATTCATATAGAGATAAGCTTCAAGGTAATCCTCTTTCCCCAATCAATACTACCCCTATGTATAAACCAGTATAAATGACTGTTTATCTCAGGGAAGTTGAGTCTTTTAACAAAGATATCAAGATACACCCAGGAAGAATCAAAATAACCTTCCTTGCCCACAATGAGAATTTATAACCACTCTCCCATCTTTTTTTTTCTGTCAGTGTTTCTGTGTATTTGTTTTTGTTCTAGTAGTATCTAAATCTTATACTTGGGGTTCATTTTGGCTGGGTTCTTTTTATTTTTTTTTCTTGTCATTTACTTCTGTTGGTCTTTTTGTTTGTTTTTGTTTGTATACTTTATAAATCTTACATTTGGGTCCATTCGGGGTGGGTCTTCTTTTTTATTATGTAATTTTTTTTTCTCTCTCTCTTTCTTTTTTCTTTCTTTTTGGTGGGAACTCCTGATTGCTCAGAAGCGTTCCAGGGTGCACCTTCCCTGCATCATGGTTTATACATTCAGCTACACATCCCCTTAGCCATCTCTCACCAAAACAACTAGGAGGAGGAATGCCCAACAGAGAAAAAATTCAGAGACTGTGCCCTCTCCATCAGAGCTATTGGATGTGGACATAAACAGTATGTCGGAAAGAGAATTCCAGGTAACACTTACCCAGGCAATGGCTAGATTGGGAAAAGTCATCAATGACAAAATGTAATTGATTAGGGCAGAAGTGAAAGTCACCAGGGAAGATGTTAACAATGCTTTCAATGAGTTCCAATCTAATTTAAATTTTCTAACAGCTAGTGTAACTGGGGCAAAAGATAGAATTAGTGATCTAGAGGACAAACTGATAGAGAAAAAGGATCAGGAGGAGGCCTGGAACAAACAGCTTAGAAGGCATGAAAACAGAATTAAAGAAATAAATGACTCCATGAAACGTTTCAATGCCAGAATTATGGGAATCCCTGAGGGGGTGGAGAAAGAAAGAAGACTAGAGGATATAGTTGAACAAATTTTCCATGAAAATTTTCCCAGTCTGGCGAATGGAATGAGCATTTGTGTCCTAGAGGCAGAAAGGTCTCTCCCCAAGATCACAGAATCTAGAAAGACCTCGAAACACCTGATTGTGAAAATGATGAATCATAATTTTAGACAGGAGCTCTTGAGAACAGCTGGGGGGAAGAGATTCCTTACATACAGAGGAAGGCTCATCAGAATAAGGTGAGACCTGTCCGTAGAATCCTGGCAAGCCAGAAAGGGCTGGCAAGATGTATTCAGGGCACTAAATGAAAAGAACATGCAGCCAAGAATACTTTATCCAGCAAGACTGACATTCAAAATGGATGGAGAGATAAAGAGCTTCCAAGACTGGCAAGGTTTAAAAGAGTATGTAACCACCAAGCCGGCGCTACAAGAAATATTAAGGGAGGTTCTATAAAAGAGGAAAAAACCCAAGAATATCATTGAACAGAAATTATGGAGACGATCTGTAGAAACAAAGACTTCACAGATAACATGATGTCAATAAAAATGTATCTCTCAGTAATCACTCTCAACATGAATGGCATTAATGTGCCCATAAAATGGCACAGGGTTGCAGACTGGATAAAATGACAGGACCCATCCATATGATGTCTACAAGAGACCCATGTTGAACCTAAGGATACATCCAGACTGAAAGTGAAGGGATGGAGAAGCATCTTTCATGCCAATGGGCCTCAAAAGAAGGCTGGGGTAGTGATTCTCATATCAGATAAATTAGATTTTAAACTAAAGTCTAGTCAGAGATGCAGAAGGACACTACATCATTCTTAAAGGGTCTATCCACCAAGAAGATCTAACAATTGTAAATACTTATGTCTGCAATATGGGAGCAGCTAACTGCATAATACAACTGTTAATAAACAAAGAGTCATATTGATATGAATACAGTAATAGTAGGGGATCTTAACACAACACTCTCAGTAATGGATCATCCAAGCAGAAAATCAATAAAGAAACAAGAGCATTGAATGACACATTGAACCAGATGGACCTCATAGATATATACAGAACATTCCACCCTAAAACAACAGAATACTCATTCTTCTTGAGAGCACAAGGAACCTTCTCCAGAATAGACCACATACTGGGACAAAAATCAGGACTCAACTGATACCAAAGGATTGAGATTATTCCCTGAATATTCTCAGATCACAATGCTTTGAAACTGGAGCTCAACCACAAGAAAAAGGTCAGAAGGAATTCAAACACCTGGAACCTAAAGACCATCTTCCTTAAGAATGCTTGGATCAACCAGGAAATCAAAGAAGAACGTAAACAATTCATGGAAACCAATGAGAGTGAAGACACTTCTGTCCAAAACTATGGGATACAGCAAAGTTGGTCCTAAGATGGAAATATATAGTCATCCAAACCTCCCTCAAAAAAACCTGAAAAATCCAGAATACAACAGCTGTCTTTACACCTTAGCAAACCAGAGAATCAACAACAAAGTAAGCGAACTCAACACACAAGAAGGGAAATAATCAAGTTTAGAGCAGGGATCAATGAGATAGAAACTAGAGGTACAGTAGAATGGATCAGCGAAACTAGAAGCTGGTTTTTGGAAAAAACCAATAAGATCAATAAACCATTGGCCAAACTAATCGAAAGAAAAGAGAGAGGACCCAAATTAATAAAATTATGAATGAAAATGGAGAGGTTACAACTAACACCAAAGAAACAAGAACAATCATCAGAAATTATCAACAGTTATGCCAATAAATTAAGCAACCTAGATGAAATGGATGCATTTCTGGAAAACTATAAACTTCCAAAATTGAATCAGGAAGAAATTGACAACCTGAATAGACCAATATCTAGTAACAAGATTGAAGCAGTGATCAAAAAACAAGATCCCAGGGTAGTGGGATCGAGCCCCACATTGGGCTCTCTGCCCAGCGGGGAGCCTGCTCCCCCCACCCCGTCCCTGCCTGCCTCTCTGCCTACTCGTGATCTCTGTCAAGTTAATAAATAAAATCTTTTAAAATAAAACAAAACAAACAAAACAACAACAACAAAAAAACTATTGTTTCTTTTGGGAAAAGAGAAAAGTACCTGCCTAGCTATCCATGACATCACCAAAGGACAAAGCCTTACATTCTTCAATCTCCTGAACAAAATTCTGTAACAAGAAATTAGAAGTTTAAGTTCTAGAACAAATTGATACCATGTGCCTCCTGACACACTATACTGAGAAACAAACATCACTTCAGTCATATCCTTGATAAATATGTATAAACTGAATGTAATTGGGTGATGGGCATTAAGGAGGGCATGTGACGTGAAGAGCACTGGGTGTTAGACACAATTGATGAATCGTTGAACACTACATCTGAAACTAATGATGTACTATGTGTGGGTTAAGTTAAAAAGAAGAATTTAAAAAAATAAACCACATGTTCTTTATCCACTCATCAGTTGATACACACTTGGGTTGCTTTCATATCGTGCTGCTGTAAATACTGTATTTTGCAATAAACCTAGGGGTTCAATATATCTTTTTCAAAATAATGCAATAACATAGGGGTGCATCTTTTTCAAAATAATGTTTTCATATTCTATCAGTAAATACCCAATGGAGAAATTGAATCATATGACAATACTATTTTTAATTTTTGGAGAAACCTCTACTGTATCCAGAGTCTATGCACCAGTGTGCATTCCCACCAACAGTGCATTAGTGTTCCATTTTCTGCATATACTTGCCAGCAGTTATTTCTAATGTTTTTGTTTTAGCCATTCTGACAGGTCTAATATTTCATTGTGGTTTTGATTTGCACTTCCCTGACGATGAGGGATGTTGAGCATCTTTCCATTTGTCTCTTGACTATCAGTATGTCTTCTTTGGAGAAATGTATTTTCATTTCTTCTGTCCATGATTTATTTGGATTATTTCTTTTTTGGGTACTCATAAGTTTTTTTAGATATTTTGGATAGTAACACTTTATCAGATGTGTCATTTTATTTTTCTGGAAGTTTCCTTCATTGTGCAGAAGCTTTTTATTTTGATGAAGTCCCAGTGGTTTATATTGGTTTTTGTTTCCCTTGCCTCAGGAAACATATATAGAAAGAAGTTGGTGATAGTCAATGTCAAAGAGATGACTGCTGGTATCTACTCTAGGGTATTTATGGTTTTATGTCTCACATTTAGGTCTTTAATACATTTTGAATTTATGTTCGTCTTTGGTGTAAGAAAGTGGTTCAGTTTCATTCTTTTGCATGTTTCTGTCTGGTTTTCCCAGTCCCCTTTGTTGAAGAGACTGTCCTTTTCCCACTAGTTATTCTTTCTTGCTTTTATGAAGATTAATTGACCATATAATTGTGGGTTCATTTCTGGGTATTCTATTCTCTTCCATTGATTTATTTGTCAATTTTGTGCCATTACCATACCGTTTTGATCGCTAGAGCAATTGTAATATACCTTGAAGTCCAGAAATGTGATGTCTCCAGCTTTCATCTTCTTTTTCAAGATTATTTTGGCTATTTGGCTTTTGTGGTTTCATACAAATTTTAGGATCATTGGTTCTAGCTCTTTGCAGAATGCTTTTGGTATTTTGATAGGGATGAAATTAAATATGTGTATTGCTTTGGGTAATACAGGTATTTTAACAATATTTGTACTTCAGATCCATGCACATGGAATGTCTTTCCTTTTTTGTGTGTCATCTTCAATTTCTGTCTTCAGTGTTATGTACTTTTCAGAGGACAGATCTTTTACCTCTTTTGTTAGGTCTATTACTAGGTATCTTACTGTTTTTGCTGCAGTTATAAATGGGATAGATCCTTTGACTTTGTGTTGCATAATTACTGATCCATAGAAATTCAAGAAATTTTTGTAGGTTGATTTTGTATCCTGCATTTTTACTGATTCATATATCAGTTCTAGAAATTTTTTTGTAGAGTCTGTCAGGTTTTCTACATAGAGTACCATGACATCTGTAAATAGTAAATTTTTCACGTCTTCCTTGCTGGATGAATACCTTTTATTTCCTTTTCTTGTCCAATTGCCAAGGCTAAGACTTCCAGTACTATATTAAATAGTAATGGTAAGAGTGGACATCCCTGTCTTCTTCCTGACCATAGAGAAAATGCTCTCAGTTTTTCCCCACTGAGGATGATACTAGCTGTGGGTCTTTCATGTATGGCCTTTATCAAGTAGAGATATGTCCCTTCTATCCATACTTTATTGATGGTTTTTGTCATGAATGGATACTGTACTTTATCAAACAATTTTTCTGCATCTATTGAGAAGATCATATGGTTCTTGTTTCATTTACTAATGTGGTGTAGTAACACATTGATTGATTTGTGAATATTGAACCACCCTTGTAATGCAGGAATAAATCCCACTTGATTATGGTGATTAATTTTTCTAATGATTTGTTGGATTCAATTTGCTAATAATTTATTGACAATTTTTTCATCTCTGTTCATTAGGAATATTGGTCCTTAGTTCTGTTTTTCAGTGGAGTTTTTATCTATTCTTGATATGAGGGTAATGCTGGCTTCATAGAATGAATATGGAAGTTTTCCTTCCCTTTTTATTTTATTGGAACAGTTTGAGAAGTTTAATTCTTCTTTAAATGTTTGCAAAAATGTACTTGTGAAGCCATCTGTTCCTGAACTTCTGTGTGTCAAGAGATTGTTGATTACTAATTCAATTTTCTTGCTGGTTATCATGCTGTTTAAGTTTTCTGTTTCTTCCTGTTTCCACTTTTGAAGATTATGTTTCTAGGAATTAATTCGTGTCTTCCAGGTTGTCCAATGTGTAGCCATATAGGTTTTCATAATCTCTTATAATTTTATTTCTCTGATATTGATTGTTATTTCTTTTATCTTATTTGTGATTTTATTTATTTGGGTCCTTTCTCTTTTCTTTTTGAATAGTTTGGCTAGGTGATTAATTTCATTAATTTTTTTCAGAGAACCATCTCCTGATTCCATTGACCTGTTCTAATTAATTTTTGTTTATTTATTTGTTTTAGTTTCTATTTCATTATCATTTTATTTCTACTCTAATATTATTTCCCTCCTTTAGCTGATGTGAGGCTACTTTTATTGTTCTGTTTCTAGCTTCTTTATGTGTAGGCTAAGGGTGTTTATTTGAGACTTTTCTTGGTTCTTGAGGTAGGACTGTTTTGCTACATACTTCCCACTTAGGAAAACTTTTGCTATCTCCCAATGGTTTTGGAACATTTTGTGTTCACGTTTATTTGTTTCCATGTATTTTTAAAATTTCTTCCTTGATATTCTGTTTTACACATTCATTGTTTTGTAGCATGTTGTTTAAACTCCATGTATTTGCTTCCAAATTTTTTTCTTGCGTTTGACTTCTATTTTCATAACATTGTGTTCAGAAAAGCTTCATGGTATTATTTCAATTTTTTATATTTGTTAAAACCTGTTTAATATGTGACCTAAATATCTTTTAAAAGACATTTATTTGAGAGAAAGAAAGAAAGCATGAATAGAGGGAAGGAGCAGAAGGAGAGAGAAGCAGGCTCCCAACTGAGGAGGGACCCCGATATGGGACTTGATCCCAGGACACTGGGATGGTGACCTGAACCAAAGGCAGATGCTTAACCAACTGAGGCACTTTCTCTCTCCATCTGTTCATAGTTGAGAACTTCCTTAATCTGGGGAAGGAATAAGCATTCATGTCCAAGAGATAGAGAGGACCCTCCCAAAATCAATAAAAATTGATCAATACCCCAATATATAATAGTGAAGCTTGCAAATCATAGAGCTAAGGATGCTACCTAAGAGCAGCAAGAAGGAAAAAAAATTCTTATGTACAGAGGGAGGGACATCAGAATAACATCAGACCTGTCCAGAGAGACCTGGTAAGCCAGAAAGGACTGTCAAGACATATTCAGGGTACCAGATGAAAAGAACATGCAACCAAGAATACTTTGCCCATCAAAGCTGTGACTCAGAACAGTTAGAGAGAGAAAGTACTTTCAGGAAAAACAAAAGCTGCAAGAATATGTGACCCCAAGCTAACCCTGCAAGAATTATAACGCAGGGTTATTTAAGTGAAGAGAAATCTAAAGAGTCACGTAGACCAGATATTAACAGAAACTACAAGAACAGGGACTTTATAGGGAATACAATGGCACTAAATTCATATCTTTCTGTAGTTACTCTGAATGTAAACAAGTTAAATGGAGCCATGAAAAGACACAGGGTTTCAGATTGGATTAAAAAAAAAAAAGTAGGACCCATTTATATGCTGTCTACAAGAGATGCATTTTGAACTTAAAGACACCGCCAGATTGAAAGTGAGGGGATGAGGAACCATTACCATGCTAATGGACCTCAAAAGAAAGCTGGAGTAGAAATCCTTTTATCAGACAGATCACTTTTTAAACTAAAACTGTAGTAAGAGATGTAGATACTTAAAGGTTCTATTCAACAAGAAGATCTAAGAGTTGTATATATCTATGCACCTAACATGGGAGAACCCAATTGTATAAACCAATTAATGACCAACATAAAGATACATCAGTAATAGTACATTAATAGCAGAAGACCTCAACACTCCATTCACAACAATGGATGGATAACTAAGCAGAAGATCAACAAAGAAACAACCACTTTGAGTGAAACATTGGGCCAGATGGACTTCGCAAAAATATACAGAACATTACATCCCAAAACAACAGAATATTCATTCTTCTCAAGTACACATGGAATAGATCACATAACTAGGTCACAAATCAGGTCTCAAGTGATATCAAAAGATTGGGATTATTCCCTGAATATTTTCAGACCAAAATGCCCTGAACTGGAAATCAATCACAGGAAGAAGTTTGGAAGGAACTCAATCACTTGGAAGTTAAAGAGCATCCTGCTAAAGACTGATTGTATTATCCAGGAAATTAAAGAAAAAAAAAAAGTCATCGAAACTAATGAGAATGAAAACATATTGGGCCAAAACCAATGGGATACTGCAAAGGAATTCCTAAGAGGGAAATACATAGCCATTCAAGTCTCTCAAAAAAACTAGAAAAATCTCAAGTGCACAAGCTAACCTTACACCTAATGGACCTGGAGAAACAATGTCAAATCATGCCAAAAGCAAGCAGTAGCACATGAATAATAAAGATTAGAGCAGAAATCAATTAAATAGAAACCAGAAAAATAGTAGAACAGAACAACAAAACTAGAAGAATTAATAAGCTCTATAAACTTCTCACCAGACTTATTTAAAAGAAAAGGGAAAGGACCCAAATTAGTTAACTCTTGAATGAAAGGGGAGAGATCAGGACTGACACCAAGGAAATAGAAACTAGTATTAGAAATTATTACCAGCAACTATATGCCAACAAATTAAGCTATCTAGAAGAAATGGATGCATTCCCAGAAACTTAAAAACTACCAAGAATGGAACAGGAAGAAACAATCTGAACAGACTCATAACCAGGAAGGAAAATGAGGCAGTAACCATAAAACTCCCAAAACACAAGAGTCCAGGACCACTTGGCTTCCCAGGGGAATTCTACTAAACTTTTTTAAAAAATTTTATTTATTTTTTTTTTAATTTTTATTATGTTATGTTAGACACCATGCAGGTACACCATTAGTTCTTGATATAGTGCTCCATGATTCATTGTTTGCATATAAAACCCAGAGTGCCATGCAATCCATGCCTTTCTTAATACCCACCACCAGGCTCATTCATCCCCCCACTGCCCTCTCTTCTTAATCCTCAGTTGGTTTCCCAGAGTCCATAGTTTCTCATGGTTCATCTCCTACTCCAATTATCCCCCTTTCATTTTTCCTTTCCTTCTCCTAATGTCTTCCATGCTATTCCTTATGTTCCACAATAAGTGAAACCATATGATAATTTACTCTCTCTGCTTGATTTATTTCACTCAGTATAATCTCCAATAGTCCCATCTATGTTGATGCAAATGTTGGGTATTCATCGTTTCTGATGGGTGAGTAATATACTATTGTGTATATGGCCCACATCTTCTTTATCCATTCATCTGTTGAAGGGAATCTTGTCTCCTTCTCAGTTTGGCTATTGTGGACATTGCTGCTATGGACATGGGGGTGCATATGAACCTTGTTTTCATGACATCTGTCTCTTTGGGGTAAATACCCAATAGTGCAATTGCCAGGTCATAAGGTAGCTCTATTTTTTTTTAAATTTTAACTTATTTTTTATTTATTTTTAAAATTTCTTTTCAGTGTTACAAAGTTCATTGTTTATGTACCACACCCAATGTTCCATGCAATACGTGCCCTCCATAATACCCACCACCAGGCTCACCCAACCTCCCACCCCCCGCCTCTTCAAAACCCTCAGACTGTTTTTCAGAGTCCACAGTTTCTCATGGTTCGTTTTGATGAATCTCCACAGTTTTCCAAAGTGGCTGCACCAGCTTGCATTCCCACCAACAGTATAAGAGGGTTCCCAACCTTTTTCCACATCATCTTTGACATTTGTTGTTTCTTGCCTTGTTAATTTTTTTTTTCCATTCTAACTGGTATAACATGGTATCTCAATGTGGTTTTGATTTGAATTTCCCTGATGGCTAACGATGAAGATCATTTTTGTTATGTCTGCTAGCCATTTATATGTGTTCATTGGAGAAGTGTCTGTTCATTTCTTGTGCCCATTTTTTTTTACTTGATTATCTGTTTTTTGGGTGTTGAATTTGAGAAGCTCTTTGTAAATCTTGGATATCAGCCCTTGGTCAGTAAACCTCTCACCAGACTTATCCAAAAGAAAAGAGAAAGGACCTAAATCAATAAAACCATGAATGAAAGGGGAAAGATCCCAACTAACACCAAGAAAATAAAAATAATTTTTAGAAATTATTACCAGCAACTGTATGCTAACGAATTAAGCAATCTGGAAGAAATGGATGTATTCCTGGAAACATATAAACTGCCAAGACTTAAAACAATCTGGATAGACCAGTAACCAGCAAGGAAACTGAAACAGTAATAAAAAAAAATAATAAAAAATAAAACAAAACAAAACAAAACAAAAAAGACAATGGTCCAGGTCAGCTTCCCAGGGGAATTCTACCAAACACTTAGAGAAGAAATCATACCTATTATACTGAAGCTGTTTCAAAAAAATAGAAAATAGAAGGACAACTTCCAAACTCTTTCTTATGATACCCAAACCGGACAAAGACCCCATTAAATAGGAGAATTAAAGACCAATCTTCCTGTGAATTTGGATTCCAAAATACTCATGAAGTTCTTAGCCAAGAGGACTCAACAGTGCATTGAAAGGATTATTCACCACGACTAGGAGGATGTTAATTTTGGGATGCAACTGTAGTGGTTCAACATTCACAAATCAATCATTGTGATAGAGCACATTGATAAAAGATAAGAATTATATGATCCTCTCAGTTGTTGTAAAAAATGCATTTGACAAAATATATCATCTTTTCCTGATTAAAATTCCTCAGGGTGTAGGGATAGAGGGAACATACCTCAATATTATAAAACCCATCTATGAAAAGGCCATAGTGAATATCATTCTCAATGGGGAAAAACTTAGAGCCTTTCCTTTAAGGTCAGGAACACAACAGGGATACCCATTCTTCACCATTATTGTTCAACATAGTACTAGAAGTCCTAACCTCAGCAATCAGACAACAAAGACAAATCAAAGGCATTCAAATTGGTAAAGAAGAAGTCAAAATCTCTCTTCTCACAGATGATATGATACTTTATGTGGAAAACCCAAAAGACTCCACCCCCAAATTACTACAACTCCTACATCAATCAGTAATGTGGCAAAATCAATGCACAGAAGTCAGTGGTATTTCAATACACTAACAATGTAATTGAGGAAAAAGAAATTAAGGAATCAGCTCCTTTTACAATAGCACCAAAAACCATAAAATACCTAGGAATAAACCTAACCAAAGAGGTCCAGGATCTATACTCTGTAAATTGCAGAACACCTATGAAAGAAATTGAGAAGACAAAAAGAGACAGAAAGACTTTCCATGCTCATGGCTTGGAACAGTAAACACTGTTAAAATGTCTATGTTACCCAGAGTAATCTACACACCCAGTGCAATCCTCATCAAAATACCATCAACATTTTTCACAGAGCTAGAACAAATAATCCTAAAATTAGTATGGAACCAGAAAAGACCCCAAATCACCAGGAGCATGTTGAATAAGAAAACCAAAGCTTAGGGCATTATGATGCCTGATTTCAAGCTATATTACAAATTTGTGATCATTAAGACAGCATGGTATTGGCAAAAAAAAAAAAAATAACAGACTTATTTATTAGTGTATGAGAATAGAGATCCCAGATATGGACCCTTAACTCTATGGTCAAACTCTCTTCAACAAATCAGGAATGAACATCCCATTGATAAAAGACAGTCTCTTCAATAAATGGTGCTAGGAAGCCTGGGCAGCCACACGCAGAAGAATGAAACTGGACCATTTTCTTACATCATACATAGAGATAAATTCAAAATGGTTGAAAGACCTCAATGTAAGACAGGAATCCATCAAACTCCTAGAGGAAAACATAGGCAGTAACCTATTTGACATTGACTGCATTCACTTCTTTCAAGACATGTCTCCAAAGGCAAGGGAAGCAAAAACAAATATGAACTATTAGGACCACATCAAGATAAAAAGCTTCTTCACAGCAATGGAAACAGTCAACAGAACAAAGAGGCAACCCACAGAATGGGAGAAGATATTTGCAAATGACATTACAGACAAAAGACTGGTATTTAAAATCTATAATTTTCTCAAACTCAACACCCAAAAAACAAATAATCCAGTCAAAAATGGTCAGAAGACATGAATAGACACTTCTCCAAAGAAGACAGTATCCGTAGTGTAGTGGTTATCATGTTTGCCTGACAAAGAAGACATAAAAATGGCTAATAGGCTCATGAAAAAATGTTACATATCACTAGCCATCAGCGAAATTCAAATCAAAACCACAGTGAGATACCATCTGTCACCAGTTAGAATAGCTAAAATTTGCAAGACTGTTAACAACAAATGTTGATGAGAATGAGGAGAAAGAGGGACCCTCTTACACTGTTGGTGGAAATGCAAGCTGGTGCAGCCACTCTGGAAAAGAGTAAGAAGGTTCCTCAAGACGTTATGACCCAGCAATTGCAGTACTAGATATTTAGCCAAAGATATAGATGTAGTGAAAAGAAGGGGCACCTGAACCCCAGAGTTCATAGCAGCAATGTCCACTATAGCCAAACTGTGGAAGGAGCCTAGATGTCATTCAACAGATGAATGGAGTAAGAAGACGTGATTCATGTGAAATATTGCTCAGCCATCAGAAAAGATGAATACCTACCATTTACATCTACATGGATGTAACTGAAGGGGATTATGCTAAATGAAATAAGTCAAGCAGAGAAAGACATATTGTCATATGGTTTCACTCTTAGGTGGAACAGAAGGAAGAGTGTGGAGGACCACAGGGGAAGGGAGGAGAAACTGAATGGGAAGAAATCAGAGAGGGAGACAAACCATGAGAGACTCTGGACTCCTGGAATCAAACTGAGGGGTACAGAATGGAGTAGGATGCAGGGTTGGGGTAACTAGGTGGTGACTATTGAGGTCGTCTTGTGTTGTGAAGACCAGAGGATGTTATACATAACTAATGAATCATTGAACACACCATCAAAAACTAATGTTGTAGTAAATGTTGGCTAACTGAACATAATAAAAAACAATAGAAAACAAAGCCAAAAAGGAATAAGAACAAGAACAAGAACAGATGGCAATAAGCATTCTTCCACCTCAAAGAATAAACACCCTCATTTGTGGACACCAAAAAAACAAACAAACAAACAAACAAAAAAAACAAAACAAAAAACACAACAAAACAAAACAAAAAACAAAAAACAGACAAACACAAAAATATAAGTTGGTAAATTTAAGAATGTAGTTGAAACCAGAAAAAAAGGGAAAGAGAGAAAGAGAGAGAAAGAAATGAAAAATTTTATCCTGAAGGTTAAACCAGTCATGAAGAAACCCCTGGAGCTCAATATACTATTTTACCATGGCGCTGGAGTTTTACCGTATTGTGGCATCCATAAGCTTTTCATTCACCTGTTCTTCCAGTCAGTCTTCTGGGGAAGGAGCTTGCTGTGCTGGCTCTCAGAATCTTTGCCTGGGCATATTTGTCCCACCCTTTGTCAGAGGGTTGTGCTCAATTTAAGCTGGTCATTTGTAAGGCTTTTTTCCCCTGGAGGCTTTCCATGCCTCTTCAGAATCAGAGCAAACATGGCCATGCCCAGATCTCCAGCCCAGAGCCATAAGATAGCAGTGCCTCCTCTTCAATAAACCCTCCAGGTCAAAGGGTCTCCACTTCTGTGTGGCACAGACTCCTCAGACTCTTGGGGTTCATGCCACTGCAATCCTCGTGGTGGGGGGAGGGGAGCAGGGACCTACTGTTGTTACTGTGCTTTGCGTCTTTGCGACTTTGAGTGGTTGTGGGCTCACACACACACCCTGCTCTTCAAGGTCATGGCTGGGTGCTGCTCTATGGTGCTTTCAGGGCCACCAGTGCCCTGAGAGCTGTTGTCCAGTCCTGGGTGCAGCCATTTTGTCCCTCCCAGGGGATGGTAAATGGCCTGCACGTTCCAGTCCTTTTCAGGGTGCTCAGGCAAACAGCAGTCTCCCTACTGTCTGCCTCACGATTTGTGGCAGACTGAGCTGAAAGTCCCTCCTAGGCTCAGTGACCATAATCATTTTTTCCTCTCCGCTGCTTGGGCACTGTATCAGTTCCAGCCCTCCCATTCTTTCTGCATCTCCTGGGATCCTGAGACCACAATGATTCACCTAGATTTCTGCCCTTTTCATCCCCTGACCCCCTTTCAGAAAGGGATGTCTCTCACTGGAGCATATTTCTTAGGGTTCCAATTTTGCACTCTGGTGTTATATCACTTTCTGGTAGCCAGCTTATATAACCTCCCTGCCCCCTTGTGTTTATCTTCTGATATTACCCCACAGATTCATGACTCTGCACCACCAACCTTGCAAAAAGCTATTGTTTTTCTGCTTGTAGAGTTCCAGATAAATTTTCTTGCCATTTCAGGCTGAATTCATGGGTGTTCGGAATGGTTTGCTAGATATCCAGCTAAATTTGAGGGACCAGATGAAAGAAACCAGGTCCCTTACTCCTCTGCCATCTTGCCTCCCTTCTAATTCAGTGTAATTATTGATGGATATATATTTATTGCCATTCTATTACCTGTTTTCTCATTTCTGGAGGTTTTCTCTGATCTTGTCTTTGTCACATTGGTGACAAATTGTTACCTTTGCACCCAAAGTGTCCCCTTTAATATTTCTTGCAGGACGGGCTTAGTGGTCACAATTTCCTTTAGATTTAGATTTTGTTTGTCTGGTAAACTGTTTCTCTCTCCTTCTATTCTGAATGACAACCTTGTTGGATAGAGTATCCTTGGCTGTGGATCTTTCCCATTCAGTGCTTTGAATATATTTTACTCCATTCTTATTTGGAAAGTTTCTTTGGGAAATCTCCAACTAAATTTATGAGTTTTTCCTTGTAAGTTAAGGGCTTCTATGCCTTGTTGCTTTTAAGATTTTTTTTCTTTGTCACTAAATTTTCAAATCTAATTGCAATATGTCTTGGTGTTGGCCTGCTTTTGTTGATTATCATAGGAGTTGTCTGTGCCTTCCAGATCTAGATACTTGTTTCCCTCTCCAGATCAGGGAAATTTTCAGTTGTTATTTCTTCAAATAAATTCTCTGTCCCTTTTTCTTTCTCTTCTTCTGGGACTCTTATTATACAAATGTTATTACATTTGATGGTCAGTGACTTCCATGTGTCTGTTCTCACACTGCATAATTCTTCTCTCTTTCCTCTTTAGTGTCATTACTTTCCTTTGTCTGTCTTCTTGGTCACTAATTCATTCATTTGCTTCTTCCAGCCTGGTGTTCATTGCATGAAACCTGTTACAAATCTTGTTTATTGAACTCTTCACATCTAATCAATTCTTTTATCTATTTTCTGTGTTAAGTGTCTAACTAATGTCTTCTATTCTTTTCTCAAGCCCACTGAGTATCCTTATGGTTGTCATTTTAAATTCTCCATCAGTTGTTTATATCAGCATTATCAACAATAGCCAAATTATGAAAGAGCCCAAATGACTTATGAATTGATAAAGATGATGTGGTATACGTATATGTGTGTATTTTGTGTGTATATACACATATGTGTGTGTGTTATATACATTGGAATATTACTCAGCCTTCAAAAAGAATGAAACTTTGCCACTGCTGACATTGTGGGTGGATCTAGAGAGTATTATGCTAAGTGAAATAAGTTAGAGAGATAAATACCATGACTTCACTCATATGTGGAATTTCAGAAACAAAAGAGATGAATATAGTTGGATGAAAGAAAGGCAAATTATGAAACAAATGCTTAACTACAGAGAACACACTGAGGATTACTGGGAAGGACATTCATGGGGGATGTGTTAAATAGGTGATGGATATTAAGGAGGACATTTGTGATGAGCACTCTTTAGTTTATGTAAGTGATGAATCACCAAATTCTATACATGAAGCTAATATTACACTGTATGTTAACTGACTGGAATTAGGTAAGAACTTGAAGGAATAAAAATTCTCCATCAGGTATGTTACTTTTTTCTCTTTTGCTTATATCTCTGGCTATGGCCTTGTTTTTTTCATTTGGGATAAATTCTTTCTTTGTGTTTTATCAAAGTCTCTGTATTTTTCTGTGAGCTATGTTAAGGCAGATATGCTTCCTGCTTCTTAAAGTAAGGCCTTGTGAAGAAAAAGCCACGTAGTGCCCAGAGCATGGTGCTTCAGGGAGTTTCTCTGATGTGTGCCACATGTGTACTGCTTTTGTGTTTTGGCTGCTTTATCCTTTAGGGCAGTTGGCAGAGGTTCTCTGTGCCTGCTGTGAGCAGTGTTTGGACTCTGGCCTGAACATGGTTTGTTTTAACTAGGTGTGTTGTGTTCTGCTAATCAAATGAGTTCTGCCATCACCTCCACCATAGCTGAGGCCCTGCAGAACTCTCTGTTCAGGAGACATGGCATGGGCAGGGGTTATGCTGTCTTCTGGGGGATGGGCCAACCATGCTGGGACTGAGGCAAGTTTGAGAAGTGCAGTCACACCAGAGTGGAGGGTGGTGGAGACTGGTGTATGCAAGCTATGCAGCCAGTTTGGGCACTGCTCTGCTATTCCCAAGTGGCTCTGTGTTTATGCTGAGGGGTGGGGTTGGGAAATGGTGCTGGTCAGCTCCTGTGTTCCTGAAGAGGTGTCCTTGTGAACACTGCCTCTTACAGACATGCTCCAAGAAGAAGAAATAATGTCCCCACTGTGTGCCTCAGGTGCTCTTCAGATTGTTGTGTCCATGCTCTCTGCCCCTGTGTTGTTTGCTTGCCTTCTCTTCAAGTGCAGCCTACTGCCCTCTGGGCTTTATCCCATCCAAGCCCACTAACATTTAAACTTCAGGCTTTAAGCCCATCTGGTTGCAAGAACTCACCAAATTCAGCCCCTTTCTTTTTCCAAGCCAGTGGCTTTAGGGAAAAATTCTCATTGTGAGTTCCCCTGTGTTCCCCCCCCTCCGCCATATCAACCTTCTCTGTGACTGTAGATGCTTCCCTTCTACATCCCCCATGATCTGTTTCTCCCTTAAACCATATCTCCACACTTTCTACCTGCTTTGATGTGGCCTCTTATCTCTCTTTAGTTTTGGAGTTTGTTCTGTCAGAATTTAGATCAACTTCTGGAGTATTTAGAATGATTTGATAGTTATCTAATTGTGTTCATGGGACGAAGGAAGCCTAGGGTTCTCCTACTGTGCCACCATCTATCTCTCCAAGCTTATTATAGTATATTTTTAATTTCAGTTACTAAGTTTTTCACTGTTGATTGATTCTTTTTTATCTTTTCTATCTCTTTTTTAGGCTCTCACTGAGATCATCCACTCTTCTTAAGTCCAGTGAATATCTTTATGACCATTACTTCAAATTCTCCATCATATTGCCTATCTAGATTTCATTTTGCTCTCTTTGTGTGTTTTTTTTCTTGTTCTTTCATTTGGGACACATTCCTCTGCCTCCTCTTTTTATGTAACTCTCTGCATCTGTTTCTTTGTTTTAGGAAAGTCTTCTTACGTGCTTGTGTTCCCTGCTTTTCAAAATAGTGGCTTTATGAAGAAGTCCTGTAGTACCCTATAGCACAATATCCACTGTTCACTAGGATGTGGTGATTTAGGAGTATCTCCTATGTGTGTTGCTGCACTCTACTTTTGTAGATTAGCTGTGTTTGCCTTCAGGCCCATGTTTCGCAGGGGCTCTGTTTGCCTGCTGTGGACCAGATTTATTCCCTGGTATATTGTATGGAGCCAGCCTAGGGACCCCTTGGGCTTGAATTTGTTCCAGCCAGATGTTTGCCAGAGTTGTGGTTGCAGCAAACTACAGGGTGCTCTTCCTGTGTTGTTCCCTGAGAGGCTTTCACTGATGGGTGAGGACTGCAGTCAATCCAGGTGACTACCCCCAGTCCACTGCTGGGGCTTCTCTCCTTAGGACAAGTCACCTTAGAGTGTTGTTTGGCACCTTTGGGGCTGGTTGCAGAATGCAACACTTTTGTGGCTTTGGATAAACCCTAAATTTATTATGCTGAGTAGAGTGGGTTGAGTGAGGTATATCCAAAGGAGAATGCTAGGGTATGTTGCACTCTTAGGAAATTTTGCCCTCGTCTGCTTATGGGTGGTGACCTGGTGCTGGTTTGGAGAACTGTGGAGAGCAAGTTGGATGAAGCAGGTCAGTATGAGAACATGGAAGCATAGTACATTACTAGCAGGCAAGTTGGAGAGTGTTTGTGCTGGTTCCTCCAGGTGTCTGTGCATCTAGGCTGGGTGTTGATGGAAAAAAAATGGCTCCTGCCAGTGCTTTCCTTTTGGAGAAGTCTCTAAAGACTCCTGCCTCTCCTATGCATGTTCTGAGATTAGTAAACAAATCTCCTTCCCATATACTATGCAGGTATTTTTCCAAACTAATGCTCCTATACTTTATGTTAGTGGGATTGTTTGTTATATTATTTCTTTAAGGGTGGGGACTCAGTTTCTTATTCTCCTCATGTTCTCCCAGAGCTGACCCTACTGATTTTTAAAGTTTCTGTAAAATTCCTGGTGTTAAGCTTAATTGACTATAAAAACTCAAAGTTAAGCCCCTCTGGTTTTCAAAGCCAAATGTTATACTGATTTGTCTTCCCGGCTGGGGGTGCCTGGTGTGGGGTCTTCTCCTTTCCCTTCTCTGTACTTGTAGTGCCCCTACTTCCCCTGGTCAGTCTCACAGGTCACTTTGTTTCATGACCAGTTCTGTGCCCTTCCTACTATTTTTGATGTGGCTTCTCTACAATTAGCTGTGGAGAATCTGTTCTTGCAGACTTCAGGTTGTGTTCTGAGTTACTTAAACTGATGTGGGTGTTATATAGGTGGGTCTGTGGGGTGAGTTAAGTTTAGGATCCTCCTACTCTGCCATCCTCCCCAGAAGTCCTTCCTATACTACTTTAGATTGATCATTTTTAAAAGGAAAATATGATATACTCAAGTTCTTTTCTTGGTAATCTTCCTTCCTGATGTGTTATCACTTCATTTCAGTGTTTTGTTTTTCTTGGAAGTGCACCAACTTTTCTTGCATTGATTTCATGTAAGTTTTCTACTATTGCCTTAACAAATTTATCACAAATGTAGGGGCTTAAAACAATACCTGCACTTTTTTACCATTGTGTATGTCAGAAATCTGGTACAGGTCTCATTGGATGAAAATCAAGGTATTGGCAAGCTGCATTCCTTTCTAGAGGGTCTAGGGGAAAATTCATGACTTATTCATTTGGTTGTTGGCAGAACTCAATTTCTTATTACTGTAAGTCTAGAATTTCTGTTTCCTTGCTAGCCATCAACTGAGGGCTGTTCTCAGTTTCAAGAGTTCACCTTCATTCTTTGGTTCATTGCATCATTTTTCCATCATCAGAGCGAACAACAGATTTCCTTTTACCATAGAATTTTTCTACTTTCTTTTTTCTTATTGCTGAGAGATATTTTGGAAATGTATATCACCTAGGATGTATGTATATGTTTGAAAAACATTGCACAAATATATATATATATATATACACATATGTATATATATATTTGCACTATATGTATACACACACTATATATACACTATGTATATATATATATACACACTAAAAGAATGTGAAGTTATTTTTCTTTTAAAAATGATGGTTATATGACTCAGTTTTGAGAGAAAAAATAGGGAACAAAGGCATTTTTATGTTGTTAAAAGACAATTTTTTCGGAAATCACAGAATCTGGGTTCAAATATGATTTCTTCATTTTCTGATTATAATACCTGAGGCAAGTCATTGAACTTTTGAGTCCAGTTTTCACTTCTATAAATGAGGGTAATGAATACCTGTCACAGTTGATTTATAGGTTATGACTATTAAGTGACAGAAATAAATTTTTTAAAAAGCTATGTGCATGTAATGATATATTAAAATGAACCCATTACAATTTTAATTTTGACAGAGGTCCCAAATTGATGCGTCATCTCCTCTAAGCTACCAAAGTCAGCCATGACACCATCACACTTGACCTGCAAAAAGGTGAAAGAAAAAATTTTTCTATTATCCTCAACTGCAAAGTATATAAAATTATTCTCATGAAAATAAATAAATGAAATAAATAAGTAGTGTCCTCATGGATAATAGATGCAAAGATTTTTCTACATATGGAATGTATGTACCCTACACCCTCTAATAAGGATGGGTATTGATGGGGTTTTTAATCCTCATCTCACAATTTTTTTCATCTTTATTGGTGTTTAATTGACAAATAAAATTATAAGATATTTAAATTGTACTTTATGGTGATTTGGTATACATATACATTTTGAAAAGATTTCCATCATCTTGTTAATTAAGACACCCATCACCTCCCATATATTTATTGGGTCTTTTTGGTGAGAACATTTAAGTTCTACTCTCTTAGCAAATTTCAATTATACAGTACATTGTTATCAACTATAATCATCATGTTTTACATTAAATCTTCAGACCTTGTTCATCTTATAGTTCAAAGGTTGTACCCTTTGACCCACCTCTTCCTATTTCCCCCAGTTCCCAATCCCTGGCAACTACTTTTATAATTTTTGTTTCTAGGAGTTTGACTTTTTTTTTTTTTTTAGATTCCATATATAAATGACACATCATGCAGTATTTGTCTTTGTCTGGCTTATTTCACTTAGCATAATGCCTCAAGGTTCATCCACATTGTCAAAATAGCAAAGTTTCCTTCTTTCTCATGACTAAATATTTATATGTATGTGTATTTATGTGTGAATGTATGTATTATATCTTCTTTAGCCTTTTGACTATTGATTGACACTTGTTATTTCTGTATCTTGGCTATGATGAATAATGCTGCAGTGAACACTGGAGTGCAGCTGTCCCTTCAGTATTCTGTTTTCACTACCTTTGGATATGTACCTGTGAGTTTTCATTTCATTTTCTTTTCTCTTTTCTTTTTGTCTTTACATCTCTCTCTGACTCAGCTGGGGAAAAAAATCCTCTGCTTTTAAGGAATTATGCTGTTACTGTGTGTGCAGCCAGGTAATCCAGAATAATCTCCCCCATCTCAAGTCCCTTTTCTTTTCTTTTTTAACATTTTATTTATTTATTTGACAGAGAGAAATCACAAGTAGGCAGAGAGGCAGAGAGAGAGAGGGAGAAGCAGGCTCCCCGCTGAGGAGAGAGCCTGATGTGGGGCATGATCCCAGGACCCTGGGATCATGACCTGAGCCAAAGGCAGAGGTTTAACCCACTGAGCCACCCAGGTGCCCCTCAAGTCCCTTTTCTTAGTCACATCATCAAAGTTCTTTTTTTTTTTATGTAAGGAACATAGTAGTTGTAGGTTCTGGGAATTAGGGTGTGGCCATTTTTGGGTAGTCATCATTCTGCTTACCTTTGGGTAGTCATCATTCAGCCTCTTCTTGTTGAAGGATGAAGATGGTTGGTGGGCAGATCTACACATCATATGATTTTCCTAGATCAGAGAGATGAAGCTAGATCAGCAAGTTGGAGCTTGAACCTTGTGTGCCATGCTAGGTAGGTTTGAAATAAATCTAGGAAATGGAAAGTCATTGAAGATTTTTTTTAAGGTGGGTAGTATATTCACATTCATGTTTTATATAGATTATACTAGTGAGCCTATGGAAAATGGTGTAGAAGGTGTTTGGGGTAAGAAGACCATTTAAGATGTTTTTGTAATAATCTTGACAAGTAATGATGAAAGCCTGAAGTCAGTCAGTCATAGTTGGGATGGATCACAAAGGAATGGATTTGAGAAAGTTTAAGGAAATATTACTGATTAGTTGATATAATCAACCAGGGATCAACTAGAGAAACAGAACGAGTAAGAGATAGATATTAAAAATGTTTCAACAGACGAATGGATAAAGAAGATGTGGTATATATACACAATGGAATACTATGCAGCCATCAAAAGAAATGAAATCTTGCCATTTGCGACGACGTGGATGGAACTAGAGGGTATCATGCTTAGCGAAGTAATCGGAGAAAGACAATTATCATATGATCTCCCTGATATGAGGGAGAGGAGATGCAACATGGGGGGTTAAGGGGGTAGGAGAAGAATAAATGAAACAAGATGGGATTGGGAGGGAGACAAACCATAAGTGACTCTTAATCTCACAAAACAAACTGAGGGTTGATGGGGGGAGGGGGGTTGGGAGGGGGGGTGGGGTTATGGACATTGGGGAGGGTATGTGCTATGGTGAGTGCTGTGAAATGTGTAAACCTGGCGATTCACAGACCTGTACCCCTGGGGATAAAAATATATTATATGTTTAAAAAAAATAAAATTTATTAATAAAAAAAAATGTTTCAAGGAATTGCCTTATGTGATTGCAGGGACTGACTAGGCGAGTCTGAAATACATAGAGCAGTCTCTCAGGAATGCAGACTGAAACTTTTCAGCATGGCCTGAAGCTAGTGTTCAGAGATAAAGTTTCTTCAGGGAAGCCTCATTCTGCTCTTAAGACCTATCAGCTGATTGAATTAGTTCTGCCACAATATATGGGATAATTTCCTTTACTTAAGTGATATCACAGACATTAATTACATCTACCAAATGGCTTTACAGCAGCAGCTAGATGAGTGCTTGATTGAATAACTGGGGTATCTAGTCTAGCCAAGTTTACTTATAAAAGACTGTCACAGATGGGATGGAGGCCAATGGGAACAGAATAATAGAGAATGACTCAAGTATCTGGCATGAGTATTAAGTGAGATCACTAATATAGATATAGAATACAAGAGAAGGAGCAGGTTTTCAACACTTTTAGTAAAGTTTTAGTAAAGTTTACTAGAAAAACTTTTAGTAAAGTTTTGAGATTGCAAGAAAGGTTTCAACCAGATAAATACGTTTAGAAGCCATCATGTAAAAGTGATAGTTGAACCAGGGGACTAAATTAAATAATCTACAAGAAGACATATATAGGGAAAAGTTATGAGGAGGAAATTCTGAGGACCACCAACATTTAAGAATTATCTAGAAAAAAAAAATTTAGAAAAATAGGATGAAGAGAGAACCCAGAAGTGTTTGATGCCCAGTTTTAAGAAAAATGTAGTGAACAGCAGCATTATAGATACTAGAGGGTTCAATAAGTTTAGTTCAATGAGAAAAACATCCATTAATTTGTGAATTAAGTTCATTAGTGAATTTAGCATGAATAGTTTCAGTGTTAGAACAGAAGCAAGACTGCAGTGGGTTGAAAAATGACTAGAAGGGGGTTGTCTGGGTGGCTCAGTCGTTAAGTATCTGCCTTTGGCTCGGGTCATGATCCCAGGGTCCTAGGATCAAGGTAGCCTGCTTCTCTCTCTTCCACTCCTCCTGCTTATGTCCCCTCTTTCGCTGTGTCTTTCTCTGTCAAACAAATAAATTTTTAAAATCTTTAAAAAAAAGAATGACTAGAAGGTGTCAAATTGAAGCCAATATAGATCACCCAGAGATGTGTAGATAAGGAGGAAATATACAAATTGAATGATATAAGAAAATGGATAATAATTGTAAGAGGATTAAGTACCAAGGGAGGATATTAAAAATGGCAGAAACTTGAGAAAGTTTATTGGAAAACACTAACAAGAAAGGAGAGAGAGATTGATGTTCTAGGAGAAAAGAAAATTCCTAATAACTGAGAAAGAAAATAAATAACCCAGTTATTAAACAGGGATGCAATACTAAGGAAAGTCTTGTCTTCTTTTTGCATGAGAATAAAGTAGTGGCTGTCAATGATGGTAGTATAAACCCAAGGAGATGGTTTGAAAGTTTGTGAGAGGTTCTCCATCTTAATGACTGGAGAACTTCCTTGCCTATTATGAACAGGGTTTTGTGTCAGGATAGGCTTCACAGAAAAAAAATAATTTTTCTATGTCTCCTATAGCTTTTGATTATCCCATTGGTTGTCTATATAGATAGAAAACCTGCTTGTATTGATCTAAGCCTTGAATCAAACTTCATTTTATATACAAAGAAGAAAGTTTTAGTACACAGACTTCTCCAGGAATGCATCTACCATGTAAATCAACATACAACCTTACTTTGTTTTGTTCAGAATGTTACCAAGAATGTTCATCATTTTGGAAAATCATTTTATCTACAAAAATACTGCTCTTGGTTATTTGAAATAATAGTAATAACAGACCTGTACCAGTCAGCATTCGTAGCTATCACATTTACAAGCATTCTCTGTATACTTGTCTACATATCTTTTAGTTTTGTCATGCCCCAGCATTTCCATGTTGAAATGCATTTTGATTCATCATAAACTACTTCCTTTATTTCTCTTTCATGTTATATGTATCATATTTTTGGCATTATGTGTATTTTATTTCAGCATAGTAAAATAGGTTTTAAAATATTTAAGAGACAGGGCCAGATAGACTTGAGAAACACTAGCTTAGAGAAAAGAAGATAGGAATGGGCAAAAATGCTGAACATTTTCATGTAGAGATGCAGGAACTTGTTAGAATGGCTATGCATTATGCTTTATGGTAGAGGTTACCATAGCTCTGATTGCCAGATTTAGTGAATAGTTTTTAGCTTTTATCATGACTCTGTAATATTTAAAATTCTCTCCTCTTTTCCTTTCTATGACATCCTTCTTCTTCAGTTCTCTTACATATCTGGGCTTCATTTCTGACTCTTTTTCTGAGTACTCCTCTGCCTGGATCTTTAGATTTGGTGATTCCTAAAGCTCCCTGTTTGAATTCTCAATTCTGCTTGGCAGTCTCACTCATGCCTTGGATCTAATTAAACATACATATGCAGATGATTCCCAAATCTGTACTGCCAACACAAGTCCTTATGCCAGGCTTCAGACTCATGAAGCCAACTGCCTGCTGATTTTTTTCTTTGTGGATGCCTTATCAGCACCTCAAACTGAATACAGCCAAAACTGAACTCTTCATTACTCCACCGCAACACCATAAACCTCTTTCTTATTCTTTTTGGTACTAATATTCCCAAGGTAAATGACTAGGGCATAATGTCATATTTCTCCTTTTTTACCTCCACTTTTTAATATGCAAAATCGTAATGATCATTCCTTCAGAATATCTCATGAATTTGTCTTCTTTTCCATTTCTTAAACTCCATTCCAATACCCTAGTTTAGACCCTTACCATTTCTCCTGATAACGATAATAATCTAACTAAATCTGCTACCTCCACTACTGCGTGCTGACTTTTGGTACAGTTTCTAGAATAAATATCTAACCATATTTTTTTCTACTTAAAACCCTTTAATGACTTTCTATTTCCAATTATAAAGTCTTAGTGTGACCTAAAACATTCTCTGTGGCATGTCTCTTACTCAAACTTGTCTCTTACTGCTAATCCCTATACCCTACCCCGAATTTATATAATCCTTTTCTTATATTTTATGTTTCACCAGGGTTTCCTTGTACCTACTATGTTTGTCTCCCATTTGTTTGCACATTTGTTTTCCTCTAATATCTTTATACCCTTTACCTCATGAACTTCATTTTTCAAAGTCCTGCTCAGTTGTCTTAACCTTAACAAAATTTTCTTTTATTTCCTGTTCTTTGTTCCTAGAGGCAATTACTTCCTCTTTGCTATTTCTCTGCCTGGTATTTATATATTATTGTACATATCATATACAGGCTTGGTAGATGCACATTGATACATATTGAAATCTCAGTATAGCATCTTTCTATCTTGTTGATTAGGAATGTAAAAAATAAAATATGCAACAGAAGTTCATAGGTTTGTTTCTTTTGTATTGCTTATTAATTGATATATAACACATAGTAAAGCATATAATTCTTAAGTATATAGCTCTGGTAATTTTATACCCATATTTATATGTTCATGTAACCACCACCTAGATCAAAATATAGAACATTTCAGTAACCCAGAAGGTTCATTTGTACCATTTCCAAGTCAGTACCCTTAAGAAGTAACCATTATGGGGCACCTGGGTGGCTCAATGTGTTAACGCCTCTGCCTTCAGTTCAGGTCATGATCCCAGGGTCCTGGGATTGAGCCCCGCATGGGGCTCTCTGCTCAGCAGGGAGCCTGCTTCCCTCTCACTGTCTGCCTGCCTCTCTGCCTACTTGTGATCTCTGTCAAATAAATACATAAAATCTTAAAAAAGAAAAAAAGAAGAAGTAACCATTATTCTGACTTCTCTCGCCATCTATTAGTTTTCCCTGTGCTTCAACTTTATATACATGGAATCACAGAGTATGTGTTCTTTGGTCAGGCAGGTTTTTATAAAAACCTTAGAACTTTGGTGCATTCTAATGTTGTCTATGAGGAAAGAGATTCTGAAAGCCTATGAGAGGATGTTCCAAGAATGAGGCAAGGCGTCAACCACTCCTGAGTCACAAAAATTAGAAAAGTCTATGAACATTTGGATGGGTGCCCTCATTGCAAAATAAAATGTTGTTACACATATATATTAACAAGAACAAGAAAAAATGAAATCTCAAGAATTTTGAAGAAACTGTAGAGGGAAGAGATCCTTAAAAATTTCTAGGAAAAAAAAAGATGTTAATTTGAAACTAAGTCAGTTCTATTCAACCAGCACTTACTGAGAACGTCTGTGTATCAGGCACACAGAGTACTAAACTATGCACCTGCCATTGAAGACTACACACTCTAGTGCTAGAGACAGAATCATCTTCTAAGGAAGATTTGAATTAAACATACATTATAAGTGGGAGACACTCAAGAAAGTTGAAGAGGTACATTTCATTTTCAGCCATGATTAATCTGAGATTCCTGTGGAACATTTAAGTGTAGATGTTCTTTAGAATGTCAAAATTATAGATAAGGGATGCAGATTTGGATATTACCAGCATATAGATGGGAATTCAGATTACATAAATAGGAGCTGAAGTCATGAGGAGTGTATTCTGTGAGACAAGACAATGAAAATGGAATTCTGAAGGCTTCAACAACTCCTGAGTCACAAAGGTTAGAAAGTCCATGAACATTTGCCCTCACTGCAAAATAAAATGTAGCACATATATATTAACAAGACCTGGAGAAAATGAAATCCCAAGAATTTTGAAAAAACTGTAGAGGATCCTGAAAATGAAACTGTATAACCAAAGATGTAAGTAAGGAGTACAGGACATGAAGCGTCCTTAAAAAAAAAAAAAAAAGTGCCCTAGGTTACTAAGGGAAAAGAGTATCTCAAGAGGAGGTAATGAACAGTGTCAGCAGGTTTTTGTTTTTGTAAAAGACTTTAAAGTGTCCATTGGTGTTGGGAATGGAAGGGAGAGAACAGTCATTGAATCTGTCAGAGAAGGTCCTTGATTTGGCATGTAAGAAATTAAAAAAAAATGTAGTGGTTTGAGTGCTGGAAGGAGAGTGGGGAGGTGGTCAAAGAGAGTACAGACTGTTTTTAAGAAACTGAGCTATGTTACATAGGAAGAAGGAGAGAGATTTATAATGAAGGGAATATAAGGTTAAATCAAACTTTATTTTGAAGGAAAAGACTTAAGAATATTAAAATATTTATGGGAATGTCAAATAGGAAGCTGAAGGGACAGGAAAAAGTGGTTATAATTAATGGTTTGAGGGAGGTGAGATCAAGTGCAGAGATGGAAGGATATGCCTTAGGAGAGGAGAAAACTAAGGGGAGAAATACTCCACTTTTAATTATGGGTAGAATATGTAGACAGATCAATAAAGAAATAGCAGATTTACTCACAGATTGAAAGTGAGATAGAGAAACATTTATCATAGACCTCAAAAGAAAGTGGGGTTAAGGGGCACCTGGGTGGCTCAGTGGGTTAAGCCACTGTCTTTGGCTCAGGTCATGATCTCAGGGTCCTGGGATCGAGTCCCACATCGGACTCTCTGCTCAGCGGAGAGCCTGCTTCCCTCTCTCTCTCTCTGCCTGCCTTTCTGCCTACTTGTGATCTCTGTTTGTCAAATAAATAAATAAATAAATCTTAAAAAAAAAAAGGAAAGAAAGAAAGTGAGATAGAGAAACATTTATCATAGACCTCAAAAGAAAGTGGGGTTAAGGGGCACCTGGGTGGCTCAGTTGGTTAAGCGGCTGCCTTCAGCTCAGGTCATGATTCCAGGGTCCTGGGATCGAGCCCCGCATTGGGCACCCTGCTCAGCAGAGCCTGCTTCTCTCTCTCCCTCTGCCTGCTGCTCTACTTACTTGTGTTCTCTCTCTCTCTGTCAAACAAATAAATAAAATCTTTAAAAAAAAAAAGAAGGTGGGGTTAACAGTACTTATATTTTAAACCAAAAACTGTAATACATGAAGAAGACTACTATATCATAATAAAGGAAACTATCTAACAAGATATAACAATTGTAAATATTTATGTACCCAACATAGGAACATCCAAATATATAATATAGTTAATAATAAACATGATGGAACTCATTAATAATAATGTACTAATATTAAGCAACAATAAAAGTCCACATTAATCAGTGAGTGGATCATCTAAACAGAAAATCAACATGGAAACAGTGGCTTTGAATGATGCACTGGACCAGAGGGACTTAACAGATATATTCAGATCATTCTATCCCAAAACTGCAAAATATGCATTCTTGTCAAGTGCACATGGGATATGCTCCACACTCAATCTCATATTAGGTCACAGATCACACCTCAAAAAGTACAAAAAGATTGAGATCAAACCGTGCATATCTTCTGACCATAATGCTATGAAACTTGAAGTCAACCACAAGAAAAAAAAAATTTAGAAATACCAAAAATGCATGGAGTTAAACAGCATTCTATGAAACAGTGAATGGGTCAACCAGTAAATAAATACAAGGAAATAAATGAAAATGAAACACAATGGTCCAAAATAATTGGAATGTAGCTAAAGCAGTCATAAGAGGAAAGTATATTGTAATACAGGCCTACATCAAGAAGCACGAAAAATCTCAAATAAACTACCTAACTTTATACCTAAAGGAGTTAGAAAAAGAACAACAAATGAAGCCTAAAGCCAGCAGAAGAATAGAAATAATAAAGATTAAGGGAGAAAAAAATGATACAGAAACCAAGCAAACAAATAAACAAAAAAACCCTCAGAACAGATCAATAGATTCAGAATGTGATCCTTTGAAAAAATAAATAAAATTGATAACCCTCCAGCCAGACTTATCAAAAAGAAAAGATAAAGGACCCAAAATAAAATCATAAATGAGAGAGGAGAAATAACAAGCAACATTACAGAAATATATACAGTTATAAGATAATATGATGAAAAACTATATGCCAACAAATTGGACAACATGGAAGAAATGGATAAATTCTTAGAAACATGTAAGCTACTAGAACTGAAACAGGAGGAAATAGAAAACTTGAACCGACTGATAACCAGCAAAGAAAATCTCCCGAGAAACAAAGTCAAGGACCAGATGGCTTCACAGGTGAATTCAAGAAAACATTAAAAGAGGAGTTAATATCTATATTTCTAAAACTATTGCAAAAAAAATAGAAATGGAAGTATAACCTAATTTAATTCTGTGAGGCCAGCATTACCCTTATAATAAAACCAGACAGACTCAACTAAAAAAGAGAACTATATAGGCCGGTACGCTTGATGAACATGGATGCAAAAATTCTCAACAAATTACTAGTTGATCGAATCCAACAGCATATTAACAGAATCATCATCATGATCTAGTGGCATTTATTCCTAGGCTGCAAGAGTGTTTCAGCGTTCAAAAATCAATCATGGTGATACATCATATGAACAAAAGAAAGAACAAAAACCATACGATCCTTCCAACAGAAGAAACATTCATTCACAAAGTACAGAAAACTCATTCACAAAGTACAACACCCATTCATGATAAAAGCTGTCCATAAAGTAGGGACAGAGGGAATATAGCTCAACATCATAAAAGCCATATACAAGAGACCCATAGCTAATATCCTCTACAGGGAAAAACTGAGAGTTTTTCCTCTTTGTGCAGAAACAAGACCGGGATGTTCAGCCTCACCATTGTTATTTAACATAGCATTGGAAGTCCTTGCCACAGTAATCAGACAAAAAAAAAAAATACAATATGATAAGGAAGTAAAACTTTCACTATTTGTAGATGACATGATACACTATATAGAAGACCCAACACTCTACCAAAAAACTGCTAGAAGTGATAAATTAATTTATTGAAGTTGCAGGACATAAAATCAACATACAAAAATCTTTTTCATTTTTATACACCACTAATGAAGCAGCAGAAAAAGAAATCAAGGATCAATCCCACTTAAAAATCACCGAAAACAATGAGACATGTAGGCATATACATAACCAAATAGGTGAAGGGCCTTTATTCTGAAAACTAAAACTGATGAAAAAAAAATTGAAGATGACACGAAGAAGAAGAAAGTCATTCATTCTCATGGATTAGAAGAACAAATATTTTTAAAACGTTTACACAAAGCAATCTACATATTTAATGCAAGCTTTATCAAAATACCAACAGAATTTTTCACAGAGTTAGAAAAAAATCAAAAATTGTATGGAACCACCAAGAAACCCTCAATAGCCAAAGCAACCTTGAAAAAGAAAAAAGAAAAAACAAACAAACAACAGAAACAACAACAAAAAAGGCAAACATGGAGGCATCACAGTTCCAGACTACAAGTTCTCTTACGAAGGTATACTGATCAAAACAGTATGGTACTTGCACAAATACAGACATGTAGATCAGTGGAACAGTACAGAAGTCCAAGAATTGAACCTATAAGTATATGGTCAGTTAATCTTTGACAAAGCAGAAAAGACTATCCAATGGACAAAAGACAGTCTCTTCAAAAATTGGTTTTGGGAAAACTGGACCACAACATGCAAAATAATGAAAGTGGACCACTTTGTTACATTATACACAAACGTAAATTCAAACTGGATGAAATACCTAAGTGTGAGACCAAAAAAACTTAAAATCTTAGAGAAGAAAACAGGCAGTAACCTCTTTGTCATTGGCAATAGAAACATCTTAAATTGTGTCCTGAAGTAAGGGAAACAAAAACAAAAATAAACTATTGGGATTTCATTAAAATAGGAAGCTTCTGTATAGCGAAGTAGACAATCAACAAAACTAAAGGCAACATTCAGAATGGGAGAAGATATTTGCAAATGACATAGCTGATAAAACATTAGTATCCAAAATATGTAAAGGAATTATACAAGTCAACATCCCAAAAAATGCATAATCCATATTAAAATATTGGCAGAAGACCTCAGCAGTACTTTTTTCCAAAGAAGACATAGAGATAACCAACAGACACATGAAAAGATGCTTAACATTACTCATCATCAGAGAAATACAAATCAAAGCTACAATGAGATATCACCTCACACCAGTCAGAATGGCTAAAATTAGCAACACAAGAAACAACAGGTTTTGGAAAGGATGTGGAGAAAGGGCAACCATCTTGCACTCTTGTTGGGAATTCAAGCTGGTGCAGCCACTGTGGAAAATAGTATGGCATTTCCTCAGAGAGTTACAAATATCAATGCCCTATGTTCCAGCAATGGCATTACTTGGTATTTACCCCCCAAAAAAACCAAAACAAAACACAAAAATACTAATTCAAATGGATACATGTACCATGATGTTTATAGAAGCATTATCTACAATAGCCAAATTATGGAAATATCTCAAGTGTCCATTGACTTATGGATAGATAAAGATGTGGTATATACAGAAGAATGAAACTTGACCCTTCTCTTACACCACACACAAAGATAAACTCAAAATTGAGGAAAGACCTCAATGTGAGACAGGAATGCAATAATTTCCTAGAGAACATGGGCAGTAATCTCTTTGACATTAGCCAGAGCAAATTCTTTCAAAACACATCTCCAAAGGCAAGAGAAACAAAGCAAAAATGAACTTTTGGGACGTCATCAAGATCAAAAGCTTCTGCACAGCAAAGGAAGCAGTCAACAAAACAAAGAGGCAACCCACAGAATGGGAGAAAATATTTGCAAATGACACTACAAAGGGCTGATATCCAAGATCTATAAAGAACTCCTCAAACTCAACACCCAAAAAAGCAAATAATCAAGTCAAAAACTGGCCAGAAGACGTGAACAGACACTTCACCAATGAAGACATACAAATGGCTAACAGACACATGAAAAAAGTTCATCATCATTAGCCATCAGGGAAATTCAAATCCAAACCACATTGAGATACCACCTTACACCAGTTAGAATGGCAAAAATTGACAAGCAAGAGACAACAAATGTTGGAGAGGTTGTGGAGAAAGGGGAACACTCTTACACTATTGGTGGGAATGCAAGTTGGTGCAACTATTTTGGAAAACAGTGTGGAGATTCCTCAAAAAGTTAAAAATAGAGCTACCCTATGACCTAGCAAATACACTACTGGGTATTTACCCCAAAGATACAGATACAGTGAAAAGAAGGGCCACATGCACCCCAATGTTCATAGCAGCAATGGCCACAATAAACAAACTTATCTTCAACAGATGAATGGATAAAGATATGGTCCATATATATACAATGGAATATTACTCAGCCATCAGAAAGGATGAATACCCAACTTTTGTATTAACATGGATGGAACTGGAGGAGATTATTCTAAGGGAAATAAATCAAGCAGAGAGAGTCAATTATATGGTTTCATTTATTTGTGGAACATAAGGAATAGCATGGAGGACATTAGGGGAAGGAAGGGAAAAATGAAGGAGTGAGGAATCAGAGGAGGAGACAAACCATGAGAGACTGTGGACTCCAGGAAACAAACTGGGGACTTTAGAAGGGGTGAGGGTGGGAGGATGGATTGGCCCAGTGATGGGTGCCAAGGAGGGCACTGGGTGTTATATGCAAATAATGAATCATGAAACATTACATCAAAACCAATGATGTATTTTATGGTGACTAACATAATATCATCATCATCATAATAAAAGAAATGGTATATATGTATATAGAGTAGAATATTATTCAGCCATAAAAATGAATGGAATCTTGCTATTTGCAATGCTATGGAGACCTAGAGTATTATGGCAAGTGACATAAGTGAGTCAGATAAAGACATATACCATATGATTCCACTCATATGCGGAATTCAAGAAACAAAGGGGAAAAAAGGAGATAGGCAAATGAAGAAATAGACCCTTGACTATAGATTACAAACTGATGGTTTCAAGTCGGGATGGGTTAGATAGAAAGGTGTTGAGGATAAAGGATTGTACTTGTGATGAACACCAGGTGTTGTATGGAAGTATTGAATCACTGTATTGTATTACCGGAAACTAATACTACACTATTAGTTAACTAACTTGAATTTAAATAAAAACTTTAAAAGAAGTGTTAAAATACGTTAGTCTTTATAAGAAGATAAAATTTAGGGCAGGATCCAAGAATACAACATAAGAAGACCCTGAACTCATTCATCTCCACAGATAGACCAAATCACCTACATATAGATCAATTCCTCCAGAAGAATTGCAGGCTAACTGAACAGCTTCTCCACAACAAAGGATAGAGGGACTACATAGATGATGACAGGAGAGACAGACACAAGGAAACTATGAGAACCCTGTCCCCAATTCTGTGAACAGCAGTTATACCTTGGAGGTATAACACTGACAAGCTTGGAGCAGATTCTCTACCCTAGGTCACAGGGGAAGAACAAACAAACAAACTGTGGTTTAAAAGAGCAACTAGAATTTAAAAGTTGAAGCCCTTCAGTACCTGCAAAATGCTGGGGGACCTGCAGAATGCTCTCTGGAATGAGAGTGGCTGATGAGTACTACTGAAAATGCTCCTCCTCCACCTTGATAGCAAAGATAAAAACAGAATCTGGGCACCCTCACTGGCCTGATGTTTTAATAATGATTCCCCAGATTCCTTGACCAAACCATCTTTCACCAAAAAACTGTGATTTAAAAGAACAAGTGGGGCGCCTGGGTGGGTCAGTCATTAAGCATCTGCCTTCGGCTCAGGTCATGATCCCAGGGTATCGGGCTCCCTGCTTGGTGGGAAGTCTGCTTCTCCCTCTCACACTTGCCCTGCTTATGTTCCCCTCTCTTGCTATGTCTCTCTCTGTCAAATAAATAAAATCTTTAAAAATAAATATATAGATAGACAGATAAAAGAACAACTAACATATAAAGAAAACAACCCTAGAAACACTGTGGGAACAATGCTGTATTGGAGGGGCTGGTGAGTGCCATTGTTTATGCACCCCCTCCACCTTGATAATGCAGACAGGAACAGGCAATCTAACCAGCTGGCTGCCTTGGTGAGGCCTGAAGCCTTAGCTCATAGTAGCCACAGTCATCCCTCCAAGACAGCTCCCACCACCTACCCAATCTTCAGTTATCCCACCCAGGTTGCCCCAGCATTCTGTGCATGAGGACCTTCCTGGACACTGCTCACTACAGCTCCAGCCATCTCATCAAGGCAACACAGGAGCAAATCACCCCAGGACACCCCAAGTCCACACCCACTTTGGATCCAGGTGCCCTGCCAAAGTACTCTCTCTACTGAATGCACTAAGAACCCCCAGCCTGTACCTGCTGCAGATCCAGCTGCTCTGCTAAAGCAAATCTGCACAGAATGCCAAGAGTCTCCCTGAGAACAGTCCTTTTAGTTTCATCTGTCCTATCAAGAAGCCCTTTTTATATAGTGCCCTGGGACCTTCCAGTCTGCACCCAGTTCGCCTCAAGCCATCCTACCAGGCAGCCCCTGAGTGGACTTTCCTGGGTCATCTCACTTGTGCCTTCTACAGTTCCAGCCAGGCAACAAAAGCTGTTAAATTGGCTGAGCCACCCAAGTGCCTGGGTGGCTTAGTCATTAAGTGTCTGCCTTTGGCTCAGGTCATGATCCCTGGGTCCTAGGATTGAGCCCCTCATCAGGCTCCCTGCTTAGCGGGAAGCCTGCTTCTCCCTCTCCCACTCCCCCTGCTTGTGTTCCCTCTCTCACTGTGTCTCTCTCTGTCAAATAAATAAATAAAATCTTTAAAAACAAAACAAAACAAAAGCTACTAAACCAACACTGTCAGCAAAAGGGCAGTCCTTCAAGACTAGGAGAAATAGCTGATCCATTTAATTAATGGAAACAAAGTCAGATAAAATGAGGTAATAGAGGAATATGCTCCTAAGGAAAGAATGAGGCAAAATTTTAGAAAATAACTAGATGAAATGGAATTAAATGATCTTTCTAAAAAAACAGTTTAAAGTAATGTCATAAAAATGGTCACTGGACTGGAGAGGAGTGGATGAACTCAGAGAGAACTTCAAAAAAGCAATAGAAAGTATTTAAAAGAACCAATAGGGTGCCTGGGTGCCTCAGTGGGTTAAGCCTCTGCCTTTGGCTCAGGTCATGATCTCAGGGTCCTGGGATCGAGTCCTGCATCGGGACTGGCAGCAGCAGGCTGTCTGCTCAGTGGGTAGCCTGCTTCCCCCTCCCCTCTGCCTGCCTCTCTGCCTGCTTGTGATCTCTCTCTCTCTCTCTGTCTGTCAAATAAATAGAATCTTTTTTTTTTTTAAGAACCAATCAGTTGAGGGGCGCCTGGGTGGCTCAGTGGGTTAAAGCCTCTGCCTTCGGCTCAGGTCATGATCTCAGGGTCCTGGGATCGAGCCCCACATGGGGCTCTCTGCTCAGCAGGGAGCCTGCTTCCTCCTCTCTCTCTGCTTGCCTCTCTGCCTACTTGCGATCTTTGTCTGTCAAATAAATAAAATCTTAAAAAAAAAAAAAGAACCAATCAGTTGAAGAATACTGCATCTGAAATGGAAAAAAAAAGTCCACTACATGGAACTAAAAGCAGATTAGAAGATATAGAAGTACAGACCAGTAATCTGTAAGAGAGAGCTCTGGAAAGTGACCAAACTGAACAGCAAAAAAATTTAAAAAATTAAAATGAGGAAAGATTAAGGGTCCTTCTGAGACAGCATCAAGTCTATTAATATTCTAATTATACAAGTTCCAGAAGGAGAAGTGAGAGAGAAAGGGGCAGAAAACTTATCTGAAGAAATAATAGCTAAACATTTCCATAATCTGGGGAAAGAAACATGCGATCCAGGTCCGGGAAGCATGTATATCTCTAAATAAGGTGAATGGAAGGATGTCCACACCGAGACACGTAATAATTAAAATGTAAATGATTAAAGATAAAGAGAGCAAGGGGAAAAGTAGCAAGGGAAAAATCAACTAGTTACATAAAAGAGAAACACCAGAAGGCTATCAGGTAATTATACAGCAGCACCTTTGCTCATGAGAAGGCAGTGACATGATATATTCATAATGCAAGAAGAAAAACCTACAAGGAATAATCCCCTACCCAGTAAAGTTACATTCAGACTGGAAGGAGAGATAGTTTCCCAAACAAAAGCTAATGAAGTTTATCCCCACTGAATCTGTTTTAGGGGAAAAAAAAAAAAAAAAAAAATATATATATATATATATATATATATATATATAAAGGCACTTCATTATTTATTTTTAAAGTCACTTCATTAACTGGGAAAAGGGAAACATCATATTTAAAAGAAAACAAAAAGTTATGAGTAAAAGGAAACATACAATGAAAATATTAGGTTACTCACTTATAGAACTAGTGTGAAAGTTAAAAAAACAAAAGCATTGAAATTAATTATATCAAAAAATACTTCAGAGAGTCACCAAATTTAAATACACACACACACACACACACACACACACGTAAAACCTAGAGAGAGGAGAAATAATGCAGTACTTTTCGAATGTGTTTGAACTTAAGTGACCATCAACATAACATAGATAAGACTACTATAGATTACTACAGATGTGGATCCTGAGAAGATATTAGAGTAGTGGGACCCTAAACTCACCTTGTTCCATGGATATAACTAGTTAACACTCAAGTGTAGATAAACTAGAAAACAACCAGTAGACTAAATAAACACTACAGTGAAAGGTAAAGAGGCAACATCAAGGAAGGTAGGAAAGTTGAAGACATGGTTTTGGTGCAAAATGGCCCTTGGCCATCTACAGAGGGAGGGAGCCTTGAGCCTTGAAAGGGGAGAGATCCAGACTATCACATCATGGACTCCACACTGGAAAGAATAATTCCCATAACATTTGGCTTTGAAAGCGAGAATGACCAAATTTCATGAGTTATTAAAACCAGTGGGACTTAAAAGCCTAGAATTTTAAAGATCAGTGGGATTGGATCTGTAAAAACAGGCAGAACAAGAGAAAGTTGTGTCTCTACCCTTAGAGAGCACAACAAACAGACCCTAGAGGACCATCCTAGAAGCAGCGATTTGAAAAACAGCTGGGGAATACAGGAGGGAGAGTTACTTACTGAACTTACACTCTGTCATGGAGAGACAGAGATTACTGATGGACTTCTGCAGGAAACAAAGGAGCTAGCAGGTGTCTTCTACTCCCCCATTCACCAGGACAAATACACTACCACCAGCAGGAATCAATCTGGCACCTACCTAACCTACATCTAGCCCTGTATCTTGCACTGTAATGGATCTGCTCTTCCCAGTCACCTTTCCTTCAATCATGTTGCTACAGTTCCTTTAACCAGAAGACCAGTGCAGACCTTGTCAACACCATGTCTCCCAACCCACATTTTATATGGGGCTTTTGTCCTTGTGGCAGTGGCAACAGCAGCAGTGGCAGGCCATGTAGAAGCTTGAGGTGCACCTAGATAAAATTGTGTGCTGTGGCAGATTTGCATAGTTTCTGGATGAACCTAGGGTGACCCAAGTTCTGGGAGTGACAGCAAATCTCATTTTGCAAGCATCAGAGTGCACCTTGTTAAAACCGTTTGCCCCACCGTGCCCTGGGACCAATTCACAACAGACAAAGAGAGACTCTGTATATGATTGGACTAAAGGAGAAAGTGGACAGGACACAACTGCAGGGCACATGTAACACACATTAGACAGCCCATGAAGTACCATGTTCTGTGGAATAGGGCATATGCACTGCAGGGCATTATAACACCTCTTCTTCATAAGGCCATTACCCTCAAGAAGAGAAGACATCTGACTTCCTAACACAAACACATAGAGTAAGACAAAATGAGACAGAGGAATATGTCCCAAATTAAAGAACAGGGCAGCACCACAGCAAGAGACCTATGTGAAACAGATAAAAATAATATGCCTGATAGAGGACTTAAAGTAATGATCATAAAGTTACTCACTGGACTTCAGGAAAGGGTGGAGGACATCAGTGAGACCCTTGATAAAGAGATTAAAAAATAACATCAGAGGTTAAGAACTCTATAATTGATATATAAAATACAATAGATGGAATAAATAGTGGACTATAGGAAGGAGAGGAACTTATAAGTGACCTAAAGGATAGAGTAATGGAAAGTAATCAAGGTGAACAGGTGAAAGACAAACAAATACTGCATAATGAGAATAGACTTAGGGAACTCAATGACTGCATCAAAAGCAATAGCATTCTCATTATAGGGTTCCCAGAAGAGAAGAGAGAGGAGTAGAGGGTCAAATACTACTTAAATAATAGTTGAAAACAACCTGAATATGGGGGAAAAACAGAGATCCAGATTTAGAAGGCACAGAAATCCCCCAAGAAACTGAACCCAAGAAAATATATGTCAAGACACACAGTAATAAAAATGGCAAAAAGTAGTGAAATGAGAGAATTTCAAAAACAACAAAAGAAAGATAGTTACATACAGGGGAAACCACATAAGGATATTGGATTTTACAGCAGAAACTTTGAAGGCCAGAAAGAAGCAGTGTGATATATTCAAAGTGCTATAAAGTGAAAATCTGCACACATGAATAATCTATCCACCAAAGCTATCATTCAGAATAGAAGGAGTGATAGTTTCTCAGGCAGACAAAGGTAAAGAAGTTTATGACCACCAAATGAGTCCCACAAGAAATATTAAAGGGGACTCTGGAAAGACCATAAGTAAGAGTATGAAAAGTAGTAAACACAAAACCAGTAATAAGTATATCTGTAAAAATCAATCAAAGGATTCACAAAATACAAGGATGTAAAATGTGACACCATATACCGAAAACATGGAGGGAAGAGGAATAAAGAGTGGGTTCAAACTTAAGCAACCATTGCTTTAATATAGGCTACTATATTCAGAAGATGTCATATACAAACCTATTGGTAACCAGAAATTAAAAAAAAAAAAACAGTGAGATATAAAGTAATAAAGAGAACGTACTCCAAGTATATTACTAAAGAAAAGCAATAAACCATGAAAGCTATTAAAGGATCAGAGAACTATAAAAACAATAACAAAAATGCCACAGTGGTAATAAATAATTATCGATAATTACTTTGAATGTAAATTAGGACTAAATACACCAATCAAAACACTTATGGTGACACAATGGATAAAAAACCCAATACCCATCTATATGCTGCCTAGAAGGGACTCGTTTTAGACGAAGAATCCTGCAGATTGAAAGTGAGGGGATGGACAAATATTTGTCGTGATAATGGATGTCAAAAGAAAGCCAAAGTAGGCAGCATATATATTATTAAATATTCACTATATCAGCATATAGATGGATATTGAGTTTTTTATCCATTTTGTCACCATAAGTGTTTCGATTGGTGTATTTAGTCCTAATTTACATTTGAAGTAATTATTGACAGATAATTATTTATTGCTATGGGGTATTCTCCAGGATAGATCACATACTTATATCAGACAGACTAAATTTGAACCAAAGACTGTAATGAGAGATGAAGAAGGGCACTTTATTACAATAAAGTTGTCTACCCAACAAGATCAAACAACTGTAAATATTTATGCCACCAACTTGGGACCATCCAAATATATAAATGAATTAACAACATACATAAAAGACATAATTATTAATAATATAAAAATAGTAGGGGACTTTAACACCCCACTTACAGCAATGAACAAATGATTGAAACAGGAAATCAAGAAGGAAATAATGGCTTTGAATGACACATTGGATCACTTAACAGATATATTCAGAACATCTCATCCTAAAGCAGCAGAATACACATTCTTTTTGAGTGCACATGGGGTATTCTCTAGCATAGATCACATACTAAGTCACATATCAGGCCTCAAAAGGTATAAATAGATGGAAATCATACCATGCATATTTTCTCACCATAATGTAATGAAACTTGAAGTCAACCACAAGCAAAAATTTGAAAAGATCACAAATACATGAATGTTAAACAACATGCTACTAAACAGTGAAACAAATCAACCAGGAAATAAAAAAGGAAATAAAAACAACATTGGACAATGGTCCAAAATCGTTTGGATGCAGGAGAAATGGTCTTAATAGGGAAGTATATAGCAATACATATTATCTTAAGAAGCAAGAAAAATCCCAAACAGTCTAAATTTACACATAAAGGAGCCAGAAAAATAACAACAAATGAAGCCCAAAGTCAGAAGAAAGGGAATAATAAAGAAGAGAGCAGACATACGTGATAAAGAGCAAACAAAAAAACCCAGTAGAATAGAACCAATAAACCAGGAGATGGTTCTTTGAAAAGTTCAGTAAAATTGATAACCTCTAGCCAGATGCATCAGAGGGAAGAAAAAGCATCCAAAGAAATAAAATCACAAATGAGAGAGGAGAAATAGTAACCAACACCACAGAAATACAAACAGTTTTAAGAGATTATTATGAAAAACTATGCACAACAAATTGGGCGACATGGAAGAAATGGATAAAATCCTAGACACATATAAACTGCTGAATCTAGGTTAAGATGGTGGAATAGTAGGAGGACGTTATGCTTCCCTCAACCCTTGAACACAGCAGGCAAATATCAAACCATTCTTAACACCTAGGAAATCGATCTGAGGACTGAGAGAATAAACACAGACAAGAAAAGATTCTTGAAAGCCAAAAGGTGAAAAAAGTTGTTAGCCTACAAGGAAGACAGGTAAAGTTTGCAGCAGATCTGTCCACAGAAACATAGCAGGCCAGAAGAGAGTGGCAAGATATAGTCAACATGCTAAATGTGAAAAGTATTCAGCCAAGAATACTTTATGCAGCAAGGCTGTCATTCATCATAGAAGGAGAATTAAAGAGTTTCTCAAACAAAAACCAAAGGAATTTGTGACCACTTAATCAGCCCTGCAGGAAATATTAAAGGAGACTTTTTGAGTAGGGGGGGAAAAAGACCAAAAGCAACAAATTAGAAAGGAACAGAGAAAATCTCCAGAAACACCAACTTTACAGGTAACACAATGGCACTAAATTAATATCTTTCAATGATCCCTCCAAAAGTAAGTGGACTAAATGCCCCAGTCAAAAGGCATAGGGTATCGGAATGGATAAAAAACAAGACCCACCTCTATGCTGCCTACAAGAGAGTTGTTTTAGTCTTAAATGCACCCACAGATTGAAAGTGAGGAGATAATCATTTATCATGCAAATGGATGTGAAAAGAAAGCCAAAGTTTCAATACTTATATTGGACAAAATAGACTTTAAAACAAAGATTTTAAGAATAGACAAAGAAGGGGCACCTGGGTGGCTCAGTGGGTTAAAGCCTCTACCTTCGGTTCAGGTCATGATCTCAGGGTGCTGGGATCGAGCCCCACGTCGGGCTCTCTGCTCAGCAGGGAGCCTGCTTCTCCTCTGTCTCTGCCTGCTGCTCTGCCTACTTGTGATCTCTCTCTCTCTGTGTCAAATAAATAAATAAAATCTTAAAAAAAAAAAGAATAGACAAGGAACCTATGTAGTAATAAAGGGGACATTCCAAAAAGAAAATATAACATGTAAAAATTTGTGCAGCAAACATGGGAGAAGCAAAATACATAAAATGGTTAACAGGAATCTTAAAGGCACTAATTCATAGTAACACAGTGATAGTTGGGGACTTTAACACTTCATTTACATAAACTGATCATCCCCACAGAAAATCAACAAGGAAACAGTTGTGTTGAATGATACATTGGACCAAGTGGACTTAAATGTACTCAGAACATCTATCCTAAAACAGTGGAATACACATTCTTTTCAAGTGCACATGGAACATTCTTCAAACTAGATCACATATTAGACCACAAAGAAAGTTTCAACAAGTTTAACAAGATTGAAGTCACACCATGCATCTTTTCAGACCACAATGCTATGAAGCTAGGAATCAATGACAAGAAAAACACTGGAAAGAATGCAAATACATGGAGGTTAAATAACAGGCTACTAAACAATGAAACCAAGAAATCAAAGATGAAAGAAATACTACATGGAGAGAATTTAAAATGAAAATACAGTGATCCAGTGCTTTCATGAGGCAGGAAAAGCAGCTCGAAGGGGTAGATTTATAGCAAATAAAGGTTAACCTCAAGAAGCAGGATAAGTATTTATTTAAACAACATAACCTTAACCTAAATGAGCTACAAAAGGAACAACAAACATAACCCCAAACTAGGAGAAGGATGAAAATAATAAGATTGGAGCAGAAATAAATGATATAGAGTAAAAATAATAATAATTTTAAATGACCAATGAAACCAGGAGCTGGTTCGTTAAAAGATCAACAAAATTGACAAATCTCTAACCAGACTCATAAAAAAAAAAAAAAGAGAGACGATTCCAGTGAAATCATGTGTTAAAGAGGAGAAAAACAACTGACTTCACAGAAATACTAAAGATTGTAAGAGACTATTATGTGAAAAGTATATACCAACAAATTGGACAGCCTGGAAGAAATGCATAAATCCTAGAAAGATATAACCAACCAAAACTGACCCGGAAACAAACAGACCAATTACCAGTAAAGAAATTGAAACAGTAATCAACAAATCTACAACCAGATATCTTCACACTGAAATTCAAACATTTAAGCAAGAGTTGATACCTATTCTTACAAAACTTTTCCACAACTTGGAAGTGGAATGAAGACTTCCAAATTCATTCCATGAGGCCAGAATTACCCTGATAACAAACCAGATGAAGACACCACAAAAAAAGAGAACTACTGGCCAAGAGCCCTAAAGAACATAAATACAAAAATTCTCAATAAAGTCGCAAATGCTAGCAAACCAAATCCAACAATTCATATTAAGAAAAACTTCAAGAGGATCACGTGGGATGTATTTCTGGGAGGGGGGTTCAGTAAACAATGTTATGCATCCTGTCAGTAAGAGCAAGGATAAAAATGATACAGTAATCTCAAATTTTTATTTATTTATGTATTTGTTTGTTTATTTTGACAGAGAGAGAGAGGAAAGGAGATCATAAGTAGGCAGACAGAGAGAGGGGGAAGCATGCTCCCTGCTGAGCAGGAAGCCCAATGTGGGGCTTAATTCCAGGACCCTGAGATCATGACCTGAGCCGAAGGCAGAGGTTTAACCCACTGAGCCACACAGATGCACCAATACAGTCATTTCAAGAGATGCAGAAAAAACAATAGAGAAAGTACAACATCCATTCATAATAAATACCTCAACAAAGTAGGTTTAGAGGGAACATACCTGAGCATAATCAAGGGTGTATATGAAAAACACAGTTAACATAATATTCAATGAGGAAAAACTGAGAGCTTTTCCTTTAAGGTCAGGAACAAGACAAGGATGTCCAGTCTTAACACAGCAATCAGAAAGCAAAAACAAATAAAAGACATCAAAATCAATAAGGAAATAGTAACACTTCACTATTTGCAGATGATGTGATACCCTAAATAAAAAAATAAACAAATAAACAAAAAAACCTCAAAGACCCCACCACAAAACTACTAGAATTGATAAATTATTTCAGTGCTGTTGCAAGATGTAAAATCATTGTGCAGAAATCTATTACACTTCTCGACAGTTACTAATAAAGCAGCAGATAGAGAAATTAAGAAAATAATCTTGTTTACAGTTGCACCAAAAATAATAAAATACCTAAGAATATAATTAACCAAAGAGGTGAAAAATCTGTACACTGATAACTATAAAACTCTAATGAAAGAAATTGAATATGACAAAGAGAAATGGAAAGACATTCCATGCTTATGGATTGGAATAACAAATACTGGTAAATGTCTGTATTAAGCAAAGGAGTCTACACACTTAATGTATGCCTTATCAAAATACCAGAGCGTTTTTCACAGAAGTATAACAGACAATCCTAAAATTTGTATGGAACCGCAAAAGAACTGGAATGGCCAAGGCAATCTTGGGCGGAGGGGGAGGAGGGGGGACAAACTATAGGTATCCCAGTTCGAGATTCCAAGTTATACTACAAAGCTGTAAAATTAAAGCAGTATGGTAGTGCCACAAAAATAGAGACATAGATCAACAGAACAGAATACAAACCCAGAATAAAACCCCACGATTACATAGTCAATTAACTTTCATATTTATTTTTGAAATTTTTTATAAATATATAATGTATTTTTATCTCCAGGGGTACAGGTCTGTGAATCACCAGGTTTACACACTTCACAGCAATCACCATAGCACATACCCTCCCCAATGTCATAACCCCACCCCCCTCTCCCGACCCACCTCCCCCCTGCAACCCTCAGTTTGTTTTGTGAGATTAAGAGTCACTTATGGTTTGTCTCCCTCCCAATCCCATCTTGTTTCATTTATTCTTCTCCTACCCCCCTGGCCCCCCATGTTGCATCTCCACTTCCTCATATCAGGGAGATCATATGATAGTTGTCTTTCTCCAATTGACTTATTTCACTAAGCATCAATGATACCCTCTAGTTCCATCCACATCGTCGCAAATGGAAAGATTACATTTCTTTTGATGGCTGCATTTTATATATATATATATATATATATATATATATATATATATATATATCACATCTTCTTTATCCATTCATCTGTTGATGGACATCTAGGTTCTTTCCATAGTTTGGCTATTGTAGACATTGCTGCTATATACATTTGGGTGCATGTGCCCCTTTGGATCACTACGTTTGTATCTTTAGGGTAAATACCCAGTAGTGCAATTGCTGGGTCATAGGGTATTTTTATTTACAACTTTCTGAGGAACCTCCATGCTGTTTTCCAGAGTGGTTGCACCAGCTTGCATTCCCACCAACAGTGTAGGAGGGTTCCCCTTTCTCCACATCCTTGCCAGCATCTGTCATTTCCTGACTTGTTAATTTTAGCCATTCTGACTGGTGTGAGGTGGTATCTCATTGTGGTTTTGATTTGTATTTCCCTAATGCCGAGTGATGTGGAGCACTTTTTCATGTGTCTGTTGGCCATCTGGATGTCTTCTTTGCAGAAATGTCTGTTCATGTCCTCTGCCCATTTCTTGATTGGATTATTTGTTCTTTGGGTGTGGAGTTTGCTAAGTTCTTTATAGATTTTGGACACTAGCCCTTTATCTGATATGTCGTTTGCAAATATCTTCTTCCATTCTGTCAGTTGTCTTTTGGTTTTGTTAACTGTTTCCTTTGCTGTGCAAAAGCTTTTGATCTTGATAAAATCCCAATAGTTCATTTTTGCCCTTGCTTCCCTTGCCTTTGGCGATGTTCCTAGGAAAACGTTGCTGTGGCTGAGGTCGAAGAGGTTGCTGCCTGTGTTCTCCTCAAGGATTTTGATGGATTCCTTTCTCACATTGAGGTCCTTCATCTATTTTGAGTCTATTTTCATGTGTGGTGTAAGGAAATGGTCCAATTTCATTTTTCTGCATGTGGCCATCCAATTTTCCCAACACCATTTATTGAAGAGGCTGTCTTTTTTCCATTGGACATTCTTTCCTGCTTTGTCACAGATTAGTTGACCATAGAGTTGAGGGTCTATTTCTGGGCTCTCTATTCTGTTCCATTGATCTGTGTGTCTGTTTTTGTGCCAGTACCATGCTGTCTTGATGATGACAGCTTTGTAATAGAGCTTGAAGTCCGGAATTGTGATAACACCAACTTTGGCTTTCTTTTTCAATATTCCTTTGGCTATTCGAGGTCTTTTCTGGTTCCACATAAATTTTAGGATTATTTGTTCCATTTCTTTGAAAAAAAATGGATGGTATTTTGATCGGAATTGCATTAAATGTGTAGATTGCTTTAGGTAGCATAGACATTTTCACAATATTTATTCTTCCAATCCATGAGCATGGAACATTTTTCCATTTCTTTGTGTCTTCCTCAATTTCTTTCATGAGTACTTTATAGTTTTCTGAGTATAGATTCATAGCCTCTTTGGTTAGGCTTATTCCTAGGTATCTTATAGTTCTGGGTGCAATTGAAAATGGGATTGACTCCTTAATTTCTCTTTCTTCTGTCCTGTTGTTGGTGTAGAGAAATGCAACTGATTTCTGTGCATTGATTTTATATCCGGACACTTTACTGAATTCCTGTACAAGTTCTAGCAGTTTTGGAGTGGAGCCTTTTGGGTTTTCCACATATAGTATCATATCATCTGTGAAGAGTGATAGTTTGACTTCTTCTTTGTCTTTGGATGCCTTTAATTTCCTTTTGTTGTCTGATTGCTGAGGCTAGGACTTCTAGTACTATGTTGAATAGCAATGGTAATAATGGACATCCCTGCCGTGTTCCTGACCTTAGCCGAAAAACTCTTAAGTTTTTCTCCATTGAGAATGATATTTGCGGTGGGTTTTTCATAGATGGCTTTGATAATATTGAGGTGTGTGCCCTCTATCCCTACCCTTTGAAGAGTTTTGATCAGGAAGGGATGCTGTACTTTGTCAAATGCTTTTTCAGCATCTATTGAGAGTATCATATGGTTCTTGTTCTTTCTTTTATTAATGGGTTGTATCACATTGATTGATTTGCGGATGTTGAACCAACCTTGCAGCCCTGGAATATAACCCACTTGGTCGTGGTGAATAATCCTTTTAATGTACTGTTGAATCCTATTGGCTAGTATTTTGGTGAGAATTTTCACATCTGTGTTCTTTAAGGATATTGGTCTGTAATTCTCTTTTTTGATGGGATCCTTGTCTGGTTTTGGGATCAAGGTGATGCTGCCCTCATAAAATGTGTTGGAAGTTTTCCTTCCATTTCTATTTTTTTGGAACAGTTTCACGAGAATAGGAATCAGTTCTTCTTTAAATGTTTGGTAGAATTCCCCTGGGAAGCCATCTGGCCCTGGGCTTTTGTTTGTTTGGAGATTTTTGATGACTGTTTCAATCTCCTTACTGGTTATGGGTCTGTTCAGGTTTTCTATTTCTTCCTGGTTCAGTTGTGGTATTTATATGTCTCTAGGAATGCATCCATTTCTTCCAGATTGTCAAATTTGTTGCGTAGAGTTGCTCATAGTATGTTCTTATAATTGTTTGTATTTCTTTGGTGTTAGTTGTGATCTCTCCTCTTTCATTTATGATTTTATTTATTTGGGTCCTTTCTCTTTTCTTTTTGGTAAGTCTGGCCAGGTGTTTATCAATCTTATTAATTCTTTCAAAGAACCAGCTCCTAGTTTCGTTGATTTGTTCTATTGTTTTTTTTGGTTTCTATTTCATTCATTTCTGCTCTGATCTTTATGATTTCTCTTCTCCTGCTGGGTTTAGGGTTTCTTTCTTGTTCTTTCTCCAGCTCCTTTAGGTGTAGGGTTAGGTTGTGTTTTTGAGACCTTTCTTGTTTCTTGAGAAAGGCTTGTACCGCTATATATTTTCCTCTCAGGACTGCCTTTGCTGTGTCCCACAGATTTTGAACCATTGTGGGTTTTTTTTTTTTTAAGATTTTATTTATTTGAGATAGAGAGAGAGCATGAAAGGGACAAGGGGCAGAGGGAGAAGCTGGCTCCCTGATAAGCAGAGGGCCCGATGTGGGACTTGATCCTGGGACTCCAGGATCATGACCTGAGCCAAAGGCAGTTGCTTAACCAACTGAGCCACCCAGGTGCCCTGAACCATTGTGTTTTCATTATCATTTGTTTCCATGAATTTTTTCAATTCTTCTTTAATTTCCTGGTTGACCCATTCATTCTTTAGAAGGATGCTGTTTAGTCTCCATGTATTTGTGTTCTTTCCAAATGTCCTCTTGTGATTTAGTTCTAGCTTCAGAGCTTTGTGGTCTGAAAATATGCAGGGAATGATCCCAATCTTTTGGTACTGGTTGAGACCTGATTTATGACCCAGCATGTGATCTATTCTGGAGAATGTTTCATGTACACTAGAGAAGAAATGTGTATTCTGTTGCTTTGTGATGAAATGTTCTGAATGTATCTGATGTCCATCTGGTCCAGTGTGTCATTTAAGCCCTTTATTTCCTTGTTGATCTTTTGCTTGGATGATCTGTCCATTTCAGTGAGGGGAGTGTTAAAGTCCCCTATTATTATTGTATTACTGTCGATGTGTTTCTTTGATTTTGTTATTAATTGGTTTATATAGTTGGCTGCTCCCACGCTAGGGGCATAGATATTTAAAATTGTTAGATCTTCTTGTTGGACAGACTCTTTGAGTATGATATAGTGTCCTTCCTCATCTCTTATTATAGTCTTTGGCTTAAAATCTAATTGATCTGATATAAGGATTGCCACTCCTGCTTTCTTCTGATGTCCATTAGCATGGTAAATTGTTTCCCCCCGCCTCACTTTAAATCTGGATATGTCTTCGGGTCTAAAATGAGTTTCTTGTAGGCAACATATTGATGGGTTTTGTTTTTTTTATCCATTCTGATACCCTGTGTATTTTGATTGGGGCATTTAGCCCATTAACATTCAGGGTAACTATTGAGAGATATGAATTTAGTGCCATTGTATGGCCTATACAGTGATGACTACTGTATATGGTCTCTGTTCTTTTCTGATCTACTACTTGTAGGCTCTCTCTTTGCTTAGAGGACCCCTTTCAATATTTCCTGTAGAGCTGGTTTGGTGTTTGCAAATTCTTTCAGTTTTTGTTTGTCCTGGAAGCTTTTTACCTCTCCTTCTATTTTCAGTGATAGCCTAGCTGGATATAGTATTCTTGGCTGCATGTTTTTCTCGTTTAGTGCTCTAAATACATCATGCCAGTTCTTTCTGGCCTGCCAGGTCTCTGTGGATAAGTCTGCTGTCAATCTAATATTTTTACCATTGTATGTTACAGACTTCTTTTCCCAGGCTGCTTTCAGGATTTTCTCTTTGTTGCTAAGACTTGTAAATTTTACTATTAGGTGAAGGGGTGTGGACCTATTCTTGTGATTTTGAGGGGGTTTCTCTGCACCTCCTGGATTTTGATGCTTGTTCCCTTTGCCATAATAGGGAAATTCTCTCCAATAATTCTCTCCAATATACTTTCTGCTCCCCTCTCTCTTTCTTATTCTTCTAGAATCCCAATTATTCTAACGTTGTTTCATGTTATGGGGTCACTTATCTCTCGAATTCTCCCCTTGTGGTCCAGTAGCTGTTTGTCCCTCTTTTGCTCAGCTTCTTTATTCTCTGTCATTTGGTCTTCTAAATCACTAATTCTTTCTTCTGCCTCATTTATCCTAGCAGTAAGAGCCTCCATTTTTTATTGAACCTCATTAATAGCTTTTTTTATTTCAACCTGTTTAGATTTTAGTTCTTTTATTTCTCCAGAAAGGGCTTTTATCTCTCCAGAGAGGGTTTCTCTAATATCTTCCATGCCTTTTTCGAGCCCGGCTAGAACCTTGAGAATCATCATTCTGAACTCTATATCTGACATATAACCAATGTCTATATTGATTAGGTCCCTAGCCTTTGGTACTGCCTCTTGTTTTTTTTTTTTTTTTTTGTGGTGAGTTTTTCTGCTTTGTCATTTTGTCCAGATAAGAGTATATCAAGGAGCAAATAAAATACTGAATGGGTGGTAAAGACCCCAGGAAAATGTGCTTTAACCAAATCAGAAGAGACCCCAAATCGTGGGAGGGAGAAAGGGGATAAAAAGAAGTTCAGAAAAAAAAAGAAAAAGAAAAAAAGGAAACAAAGAAAAAAATATAATAAAGAAAATATATATAAATGTATATTAGATAAACTAGTTAATAAACATTGAAAAAGAAAAGGTTAAAAGTTAAAAAAATAGAAGAAAAGAATTAAATTTAAAAAGTATTAAATTAACTGCAAGATTAAAGAATCATTGGGAGAAAGCCATGAGTTCCGTGCTTTGCTTTCTCCTTCACTGAAATTCTGCTGCTCTCCTTGGTAGGTGAACTTTGTCTTGGCTGGATTTCTTGTTGATCTTCTGGGGGAGGGGCCTGTTGTAGTGATTCTCAAGTGTCTTTGCCCCAGGCGGAATTGCACCGCCCTTACCAGGGGCCAGGCTAAGTAATCTGCTCTGGTTCGCTTTGAGGAGCTTTTGTCCCCTGAACGCTTTCCATAGAGTTCTGGAGGACAGGAATGAAAATGGCGGCCTCCCAGTCTCCAGCCCGGAGGAGCCAAGAGCTCGGGGCCCCACTCCTCAGTGCGCCCTCAGAGAAAAGAGCCCAATTACTCCCATCTCCCTGGCCTCTGGCCGCGCTCCAAGCTCACCCAGCCTGTGGCCTGTTCAAGGTAACCCCGAGCTGTGAGCTCACTCCTCGGCTTGGTCTCTGTAGCCGGCTTCCCCAGTCTAATACCTGTGATCTCTGCGACACTCAAGACACCCCCAATCCTTCTGTGACCCTGTGGGACCTAAGGCCTAGCTGGTCCTGCGTGGGCTTCACCCTGGTTTAGCCTCTGGAGCTATGTCCTTCAGTGGAGCAGACTTTTAAGAGTCCTGATTTTGTGCTCCGTTGCTCCGCCGTTTGCCAGCAGCTAGCCCCTCCCCCTGTGGTCTACCTTCCCATTGCTTTGGATTCAGTTTTCCGCCGGTCCTTCCTTTCAGAAAGTGGTCGATTTCCTGTTTCTAGAATTGCTGTTCTTCTTCTCTTCGATCTCCCGTTGGATTTGTAGGTTTTTGCAATGGTTTGATAAGCTATCTAGGTGATCTCCTGCTACCTGGTGTAGTCTCAGCCTGCTACTTATCCATCATCTTGACTCCTCCTCTCATATTTATTTTTTAATTAAAAATATTTATTTATTTGAAAGAGAAAATGTAGGAGTAGAGGGAAGGAGCAGAGAAAAGGAAGAAGCAGGTTCCATGCTGTGCAGGGAGCCCAACATGGGGCTCAATCCCAGAATCCCAAGATCATGACTTGAGCCAAAAGCACTTACCCGACTCAGCCACTCAGGCACCCCAGTCGATTAAATTTCAATAAAGGAGCCAATAATATGCAATGGGGAGAAGATAGTCTCTTTAACAAATGGTGTTGGGAATACTGGCTAGGTGCATGCAAAATAATGAAACTGAGCCATTGTCTTACACCATAAACCCAAATGAACTCATAATGTATTGAGGGCCTAAATATGAGACCTGAAACCATAACAATCCTAAAAGAGGACATAGTAGTTTCTCTAACATTGGTCATAGCAGCATCCTTCTGTATATGTCTTTTGAGAGCAAGGGGAAATAAAGGAAATGAACTATTGGGAATATATCAAAATACAAAGCACAGCAAAGGAATAAACCAAAAATACTAAAATTCAGCCTATTGATTGGGGGAGATACTTGCCAATTACATATCTGATAAAGGGGCAATATCCAAAATATACAAAGAGATACTCTTCAGCACCAAAAACCCCCTAAATAATCCAATTAAAAATTGGCAGAAGACATCAACAGACATTTCTCCACAAAGAAGATATCCAGATGGCCAACAGACACATAAAAAGATGCTTATCATCAGTTATCATCAGGGAAATACAAATTAAAAGCACAATGAGATATCACCTCACATCTGTCAGAATGGCTAAAAACAAGAAAAGAAAGAACATTTTATCAAGGATGTGGAGGAAAGGGAACACTTCTGCACAGTTGGTGGTACAGAGTTTGGAAAACAGTGTTGTGGTTTCTCAAAAAGTTAAATATAGAACTACTATGAGCCAGTACTCTAACGTCTGGGATTTTATACAATTAATGCACATCTATTAATTCAAAGGGATACAGGCACCCCCTGTGTTTATAGTAGCATTATTTCCAATAACCAAGATAAGGAAGCTGCTCAGGTGTACATCAATTGATGATGGATAAAAAAGAAATGGTGTATGTATAGATGATGGAATATTATTCAGTCATAAAAATGAAATTTTCCATTTGTAGCGACATGACTAGAGCTAGACAATATAATGTTAAGCCAAAGGAGTCAATCAGAGAAAGACAAATACCATATGATTTCATTCATCTGTGGAATTTAAGAAACAAATCAACATAGAGGGGATAAAGGAGAGAGACAAATCATAAAATAGGCACTTAACTCAAGACAACAAAGTCAGGGTTGCTGGAGGGGAGTTCGGCAGGGAATAGGTCAAATGGATGATGGGTATTAATACCCATCCTTAAGGAGTACACGTGTGAACACTGGATGTTGTACATGATGAATCACTAAATTCTACACCTGAAACATACTAAACTCTATGTTAAATAACTGGAATTTAAATAAAAATTTGAAACAGAACAAAAAGTGTGATATGTTTGTGTGGGAGGATGGGTGAAATAGGTTATGGATATTAAAGAGTATACTTACCATGATGAAAAAAATAATAAAAAATAATGTGGCAAAAATAAGAAATAAAAGGCATCCAGTTTGGTAAGTAAGAAGTCACACTCAATATTTGCAGAAGTCTTGATACTATATAATGAAAACTCTAAAGACTTCACCAACAAAGGATTAAAACCAATAAATAAGTTAGTGAATTTATAAAATATAAAATTAATATACTGTAATCCATTGTATTTTCAATGATTTACCTTGTGGAGGTGTGGATGGGGGAGAGGGAGAGAATCCTCAAGCAGACTCCCTCTTGAGGGTGGAGCCCAATATGGGGCTCAATCCATGACCACGAGACCATGACCTGAGCTGAAATCAAGAGTCAGATGCTTAACTGACTGAGCAACCCAGGTGCCCCTGCTGTGTTTTTAGACATTAATAAGGCAGAAATACCAGAAAGACAAATTAAGAAAATAATCCCATTTACAATTGCACCAAGAAGAATAATATTCCTAGGAATAAATTTAACCACAGAAGTAAAAAGCATGTACTCTAAAAACTAAGATACTGATGAAAAAAATTGAACACAACACAAATAAATGAAAACCTAGCCAATGTTCATGAATTGGAAGAATTCAAATTGTTAAAATGTTTATACTACTCAAAGCAGTCTAGAGTTTCAGTGAAATATAACAATGGCATTTTTCACAGAACTAGAACAAATAATAGTAAAATTTACATGGAACCACAAGAAACCTTGAATAGCGGAAGCAATCTTGAAGAAGAAAAAAGCTGAAGGCATGACAATCCCAGGTTTCAAGATAACTAAAATGCTGTTGTAATCAAAATACTATGGTACTGGCATAAGAATAGACATATAGATCAATTGAAAGGGATAGGGAGGGGCACCTGGGAGACTTAGTCATTTAAGCGTCTGCCTTTACCTCAGGTCATGATCTCAGGGCCCTGGGATGGAGCCCTGTATGCTCCCTGCTCAAGGGGGAGTCTGCTTCTCCCTCTTCCTCTGCCCCTCCCTCCTATTTGTGCTCTTTCTTGACCTCTCTCTCTCTCAAATAAATAAAATCCTTAAAAAAATAAAAGGATAGGGAATCCAGAAATAAAATCACTTATATACATTAAATAACCAATCTATGTTAATAGAGACATAAATATACAATGGGAAATGACAGTCTACAACAAATGCTATTGGGAAAACTGGACAGCTACATGCATAGTAATGAAACTGTATTACCTTATTATACCATATACAAAATTAAATATAGAATGGTTTAAAGACCCAACATCTGAAAGCTGAAACCATAAATATCTTCAAAGAAAAGGGGCAGTAATCTGTTTGACATCAGCCTTGGCAAAATATTTATTGATGTGGCTCCTCTGACAAAGGAAACAAAAGCCAATATAAACTATGGGGAATCCACCAAGATAAGAAGCTTTTGCACAGCAAAGAAAATTATGAACAAAACAAAAAGTGAACCTATTGAATGGGAGAAGGTATTTGCAAATGATATTATCTGATAAGGGACTAATATCCAAAATCCCTTAAAAAACAGATTTTTTTAAAAAATGGGCAAAGGATGAAATAGACATTTTTCTAAAGAAGATATACAGATGGCCAACAGTCACATGGAAAGTTGCTCAACATCACAAATCATCAGGAACTTGCAAATCAAAGCCAAGATGAGAGATCAACTCACACCCAGCAGAAAAACTAGAAACAAAAAGAAAAGAAATCACTAATATTGATGAGGTTGTGGAAAAAGGGGAACCCTCATGCACTGTTGGAGTGTAAATTGATCTAACCACTGTGGAAAACAGTATGGAAGATCCTTAAAAAATTAAAAATCGAAATACCGCATGATCCAGTAATTTCAGTACTGGTTGTTGGTTCAAATAAAACAATAACACTGATTTGAAAAGATATATGCATTCCTATGTTCATCACAGTGTCATATATGATAGCCAAGTCATGTCAGCAACCTGGGCTATACCACCAATAGATGAATTATGAAGAGGGGGTGTACATATATACAATGGAATATTCCTTAGCCATAAAAAGAATGGCATCTTGACATTTGCAAAGACACGGATGGACCTATAGGGTATTATGCATAGTAGAGTAATTAAGACAGAAAAACGCCATAAGATTTCACCCATATGTGGAATGTAAAAAACAAAAACAAATTTGCAAACAAAAGCAGATACAGACACAGAAATACATAGAACAAACTGATGGTTTTCAAAGAGGATTTGAGGATAAACACAACAGTTGTAGGGGATTAAAAGGTACAGATTTGCAGTTATAATATAAAAAAGTTACAGGGATTAAAAAAAAAGTACATCATACTAACTATAGTCATTGATTTTGTAATAACATTGTTTGTTGACAGATGGTAACTACACTTAACATGGTTAACATTATGTAATGTATACAATTGTTGAATAACTATGTTGTGCACCTGAAACTAATATAATGTATGTTAGCTATATTTTAATAAAGGAAAATAGGGGTGCCTATATATCCCAGTCAGTTAAGCTTCTGTCTTCAGGTCAGGTCATGATCCCAGGGTCCTGGGATCGAGCCCCACATACAATTCTCTGCTTAGTGGTGAGGTTGCTTCTCCCTCTCCCTCTGCCTACCGCTCTGAGTATTTGTGCTTGCTCTCTGTCAATTAAATAAATAAAATCTTTCAATTTTTATTTTTTTAAAGATTTTGTTTATTTGTCAGAGAGAGAGAGAACACAAACAGGGGGAGCAGCAGGCAGAGGGATAGGGAGCCTGATGTGGGACTCCATCCTAGGACCCTGGAATCATGACCTGAGCTACAAGCAGATGCTTAAACTACTGAGCCACCGAGGCACTCCTAAATAAAAGCTTAAAAGAAAAATAAATTTAAAAAAAATGAAAATTTTTAAAAAGTGAAATTTGTAAGCACAAAGAGACAACACGGGTGTGTATACACAGAGAAAAGGCCATCATCTGGGGACATAGGAAATCACTCATCACCCATCTGCAAACCAAGGATCAAGGCCTCAGAAGAACTCAGACCTGCTCACACCCCCATGTTTGACTTCTAGCCAGGCTCCATAACTGAGAAACAAATTTCTGCTGTATTTTTTCAGTGCTAAAGTATATCAAAAATAACCTCTTAGTGAGATGGAAGTCAACAACACATTAACAGGCTATATGAGGAAAACAACAGATAAATAGAAAATGGAAAATACTTATATTCAGTTTGAAAAATGAAAGGATCTAGACTGCCTTGAAACAACAAGTGCTAGAGAAGTAAAAATGACATAATAGGAATTTTCTCAGTGACCCTTATTAAATTGACTATTATGTTAAATGTAAATGATACCATTTATAATTAGGAATGGTTTTCTCACACATGGGTAGTATAAGAAAATAATGATGATGAAATATTGGATGTAATTTGCTACAAATTCTTCACATTAGTCTTGGCTCTCCACATAAGATACATTATATTTCATGTTGCATTCATTTTGATTTTTCCAAATTTTTTCATTATTTGGACAAAAATTATATATATTCAAAGTGTGCAAGTGACCTTTGTATACATTATGAAATGATTATTAAAAACATGCTAATTAACAAAATCGTCACTTCACATAGTAACATTTTTGTTCATTTACAGATAATGATATAGTGTTTTAGAAGATTCTAAAAGTTTACTTATGTACGTTTTCAGTAATTTTTCACTATCAGTAACTAGAGTCAAGAGTACACCCTATTATTGCACCTCTAGACCTTACACAACTTATTAAAAAAAACTTGGAGGTAGTGAACATCTTGACATTTCTGATACTGCAAGCATTTAATAAACACCATTCCATGCTCTGCTTTAAGACTTCTTGAAATTACTTATAACTGAAATTCTGCAGTATTTCCCATTCATTGTATGTCATACTTAAATAAAAATTTTATACTCCAAAATCATCATTTTATTGGAACTAACATAATATTTTCAGGAAGATATATAATATTCTCTTATATACTTACAACATAATTTTTGATTCTATGACTATTCACATGTGGGTTATAAGCACAACTGGGCTAATATGAAAAATGCTACAGAAATTGTGAAAAAACATGTATCTTTGAAAAACAGAAATCATTTGTGTTTTATATGTACTCAGATTTCTAAAAAAATAGGTATTGATATTTGATATACTAGGTGGAAAATTCATGATAATTTATCAATAGTTTTCTATAGAAACAAAAGACAACATGGGATTAAAAAAAAAAGTTGCCTGGATTAATATATTTAAATCAAATTCTTTTTTTTTTCCCTTTTCTGTAAATGTATTAATATGAAGATTAAATGCGTTCAACTCCTCTGAATACAACTGAGGAAAAATTTAACTTTTCAAAACACATCGTCCCAGCCCATATATTTGGAAGTGAGAATTAAAAGTCCAAAATTGTTTTCCAATCATGGAACCTAGAATCAAAATTAAATAGAAATATCTTTTGACTTGGAGGTCTAAATCAAATTCTTAATAGAGAAGAAAAAAACAAAATGTTTTCAATAGAAACAATGGTCAACCTCATATACATACTTACTGAGTTTATAAACATATCTACAAAACCATTCAAAACACAAAAACGTACCTCAATTATAATATGTCCAATTCATACCAAAAAATTCCATTGAAGTAATTAAAACCAAAACCCGCCATATACTATGTATACTATAAATGATGCTGAAACAGAAACTAAGCTAAAATGTATACATATAACTTATAGTTAGTAATTAATTAAAAAACAAATGATCATTTTCTAAGGAATATAAAACATATATGTGAATAGGCCTACTCAAGAGGAATGTGAACCCAGAGCCTGGCCCGTTTACCCAGATAGATGGGGACTCCCCCACTGGAGG